>NC_045803.1:4092221-4392221 GCF_009873245.2 Balaenoptera musculus
ACGCTACGGCAGATCCTATAGACTTTATATAAATAAAGAATTTTATGAACAATTTATGCCATTATATTAGAAAATGTAGATGAAATGGACAAAAATTCTCAAAAATATAATTTACCAAAATGATGGACATTAGGATAAATAGAAAATCTGGATTGTTGTATATATTAAGTATGTTGACTCTGTGATTTAAAATTTTCCCAAAAAGTGAACTCTGAGTCCGGAAAACTTCACTGGTGAATGCTTCTGAACACGTATGCACTTCTGAAATACACACACACACACACACACACACACATACACATATCAAACTTACACAAGCTTCTGCAGAGAATAGGGAAGGAAAGGAATACTCCCCACAACACCTTTTGTCAGGCCAGAAAAAAATTGAGACCAAAACCTGACAAAGAAACTACAAAATGGGAAAATCACAGGAAGCTCTGTTTTTCTATTTTTTGTTTTCCTAAACAAAATACTCACAAACAAGATTCATTGCTATATAAAATGAGTAATATATCATGAACATGCAGGTATTTTTTTTTAAGGAATGCATGGGTGGTTTCATCCTCAGAAATCAATCAATACAATTCAAACATTAAAAGAAGAAATTTTTAAAATCATCATATCAACAGATGCAAAGCTTTTGATAAAATACATCACCAATTTATAATGAAAAAAACTCAGGAATAAAAGGGAATTTCCTATTATTTGTAAAAGCATCTTTTAAAATCTACAATAGAAATCATTTTTAAAGGTAAAAACATGCAATCTTTCTGTCTGCAATTGAGACTGAGCCAAGAACGTTCACTATTACCCTTCTATTCAGCAGACCTGGAAGAACCAACCAATTAAATAAAGAAAAAAAAGTGATAGGCACTGAGGGATGGAATAAAACTGTATTGCTCAAGATTACAAAATTGTGTGAGTGGAAAATCCAAAATAGAATAAGGACCTATTATTCGAATTTGAAAAGAATTTATCTAACGTCACTGGGAACATCATCAATATATAATAATATATATATTGTATAATATATATATATTATACAATATATAATATATATGTCTTCCTATTGCATTTCAGACTTCCAGTTTTGGAGCAGGATAAAATAGAAGTATGTCTCCCTAACCCCCCACAAAGCACAGTAAAACTCCTGGACTTTACATACACAACAAACATAAGAATACAGGCATGCCTCCATTTATTGTACTTCCCAGATATTGCAGGGATTTTTTTGTTTTTGTTTTTGTTTTTACCAATTGAAGGTTTGTGGCAACCCACATCAAGCAAGCATATCAGTGCCATTTTTCCAACAGCATTATTATTATTATTATTATTTTATTGATTTTTGGCTGTGTTGGGTCTTCCTTGCTGCGTGTGGGGCTTTCTCTAGTTGCAGCGAGCGGGGCTACTCTTTGTTGCCGTGCACTGGCTTCTCATTGCAGTGGCTTCTCTTGTTGGGGAACATGAGCTTTAGGTGCACGGGCTTCAGTAGTTGCAGCACATGGGCTCAGTAGTTGTGGTGCGCGGGCTCTAGAGCGCAGGCTCAGTAGTTGTGGTGCATGGGCTTAGTTGCTCCGCGGCATGTGGGATCTTCCCAGACCAGGAATCGACCCATGTCCCCTGCATTGGCAGGTGGATTCTTAACCACTGCGCCACCAGGGAAGTCCCCAACAGCATTATTTTTTAATTAAAGTATGTACATTGTGTTTTTAGACCAATGCTATTGCACACTTAACAGACTACAGTATAGTGTAAACATAACTTTTATATGCACTGGGAAAACAAAAAACTGTGGGACTCGCTTTAATGTGATATTTGCTTTATTGCTGTGGTCTGGAACTGAACCTGCAATATCTCCAAGGTCTGCCTGTACTCTGAAGGGTAGAGAGAAGGCGGCAGACACACTAAGACTGCTAAGACCCCAGGAATGACACAGTGGGTGTCAAAGGAGACCAAGTAGGGTACCTGGACTGCCCCATCCACCTGGCAGTAATGAGTCAGTGCCCCAGCCACGTGTAAGAAAAGTCCTTCTATAACAAGATTTACATAAGACCCAGACTCTCAAAACATCATATCCAAAATGACCAGGTCTAATTTGAAAAATCATTTGTCACAACAGGAACCAGGAAAATCTCGTCTTGAGTGAGAAAAAACCATCCTTAACAGCTGCTAACACTGAGATGACACAGATTTTGGAATTTTCTGACAAGGATTTTAAAACAGCCATAATAAAAATGCTTTGAGGAGCAATTACACACATGCTTAAAATAAATCTAAAAAACTAGAAAGGCCCAGCAAAGAAAGAGAAGACATAAAGAACACAACGGAGGACTTCCCTAGTGATGCAGTGGTTAAAAATCCGCCTGCCAAAGCAGGGGACACGGGTTCGAGCCCTGGTCCAGGAAGATCCCACATGCCGCAGAGCAACTAAGTCCCTGAGCCACAACTATTGACCCTGCACTCTAGAGCCCGCAAGCCACAACTACTGAAGCCCGCACGCCTAGAGCCCGTGCTCCGCAACAAGAGAAGCCACCGCAATGAGAAGCCCGCCCACCGCAACGAAGAGTAGCCCCCGCTCGCCGCAACCAGAGAAAGCCCACGCGCAGCAACGAAGACCCAACGCGGCCAAAAATAAAACAAATAAATTTTAAAAAAAGAACGCAATGGATATTTCAGATCTGAAAGATACAATAATTAAAATAAAAGGCTCCATGGATGGACGGACCCAACAGCAGAATGGAGGCAACAGAGGAAATGATGTAAAGATACAAGGATAAAAATTACTCAGTCTGAACACCAGTGAGCACATATTCTGGAAAAGCATGAGAACGGAGTCTCAATGACCTCACATCCCTGGGATCTGAGTACTAAAAGCAGAGGAGAAAGAGGATGAGACTGGAAAACTATTCGAGAAATAATGGCTGAAATTTCCCCAAACTTTGCAGAAGCCATGAGTCTATGCATTCATGAAACTCAGTGAACCCCAAACAGGATGAGCCCCAAGAAATCCATGCCAAGACTCATCACAATCCAGAAAAAGAGGAAGAAGTTCCTTGAATGCAGTGAGACAGAAATGCCTCCTCACTGTGGAGGGAACCCGCCACTCACGTGACCTTGGACTTATCAGAAGGTAGTGGCACAACAGTTTCAAGTGCTGAAAGAAAAGAACTGTCGATCCTCAATGCTATGCACTGTGAAACTATCCTTCAGGAATGAAGGGGACATAAAGACAATCTCAGGTGAAGGAAAACTGAGAGGATTTATCACAAGCAGACCTACCCTTCACAGTAAGACCAAACTAATCCTAGGATGTACCCAAAAGCAGATTTTTTTTTTAAGCCTTGAAAAGAACCACAAAGCTGAACCACAAAGTCATTTAATCAACTTCCAAAACATAGTTACACAGTCTTTAAAGAAAGGAAGCAGAATCTGTATACTTAACAATATAACTTTCCAGGGAATTCCCTGGAGGTTCAGTGGTTAGGACTCTGCGCTTTCACTGCCCAGGGTGCAGGTTCAATCCCTGGTCGGGGATCTAAAATCCTGCAAGCTGCCCGGTATGAACAAAAAAACAATATAACTTTCATATAACCCAGTGTATGGTAAATCAAAAACAACCCTGCGGTCAGGTGGAATAGCAGAGGTTACTGCTGCCCTCAAAGACTTAAGGGAGGGAGTGGTGGTGGCCCATCGCACCCCTGCTTAGTACACCAGCCTGGCCCCTGCAGAAACTGAGCGGATCAGGGGTGGTTGGTGGTGGAGGGCCTCAGACTTCCCCCAGCGCTAAGCCCTGTCACAGCTGCTGCGCGGGATGCATATTTTTCCTAGAACAGACTCAGGCAGCCTTTGGTCATTTCTAGGCAGCTGCGGATCTGGTAACTAAGAAGCCGTTCTTCACCTAGGATGGACTGCAGTACACGTTCATACTCTGTCCAGAGAGAAATTAACTCTCCCTCTTTCACAGCACAGTCCAAAGGGACCCTCGGCATCGTGACATTGGGCAGAACATCCCATTTGTCCACAACGTTGATGATATCTTGCTAACTGGACCTGATGGTTAGAGGGTGGAGAGTACTCTGGTATGTATTCCATATGGTGGGAGATGAAGGAAGGAAGGAAGGAAGGAAGAAAGAAAGAAAGAAAGAAAGAAAGAAAGAAAGAAAGAAAGAAAGAAGGAAGGAAGGAAGGAAGGAAGGAAGGAAGGAAAGAAAGAAAGAAAGAAAGGAAGGAAGGAAGGAAGGAAGGAAGGAAGGAAGGAAGGAAGGAAGGAAGGAAGGAAGGAAGGAAGGAAGAAAGAAAGAAGAGAGAGGGAGGGAGGGAGGAAGAAAGAAAGAAAGAAAGGGAAATTCAAAGACGCAGAGCCTGCCAAAGCAGTGACCTTTATAGACGTCCTATTCTCTGAGGGCTGCCAAGACACACCCTGTGTAGTAAAGCACGTGCCATTGCACCTCGCAACACCTAACGCTGAGAAAGAGGCACAATTCTGGGTATGCATTCTTGGCTTGTGGAAGCAGCATATATCATCCTCGAGAAAACAAGTGACTTCTCAGGTTACTGAGAAGCTTGCAGGTCTGAGTGGAGCCCCCAGGAAGGTGGGGCTCTGCAGTAGCTTCAGGCTGCAGTACCAGGACCCCAGGTATCCGGGTGTACCGGAGGCTGTGTGAATTCTCTGCTGAGCCCCAGTGGCAGAGGTGAGGTTTAGCCCTATGGGTTCATGTCACCACATCCACCACCTGCAACAGAGAGCTAGACGCCACTTAAAAAACTGCTCCTACGGACTTCCCTGGTGGCGCAGTTGTTAAGAATCTGCCTGCCAATGCAGGGGACATGGGTTCGAGCCCTGATCCCAGAAAATCCTACATGCCACGGACCAACTACGCCTGTGCGCCACAACTGAGCCTGAGCTCTAGAGCCCACAAGCCACAACTACTGAAGCCCATGCCCCACAACTACTGAAGCCCGTGCACCTAGAGCCCGTGCTCCGCAACAAGAGAAGCCACCGAAATGAGACGCCCGCGCACCGCGACGAAGAGTAGCTCCTGCTCGCTGCAACTAGAGAAAGCCCGGGCACAGCAACAAAGACCCAACGCAGCCAAAAATAAAATTAATTAATTAATTAATTAAAACAAAAACTGCTCCTGGCAGGCTCCTGGTTCCCAACAGACACTGACTGACTGACAAAGAGACATCAAGTGTCTGTGCAGCTGGAACTTCCCGTGATGAGCCGGGTGTTGTCATTCCCACTAAGTCATTGGGTTGCAACCCACTGTTGGATGAGTGGTAAACCTGGGGCCAGGAATAGGTCCGGAGAACAAGGTAAGCCCCACAAAGACAGGGGTTAGAGGCACAGGATTCCTCCACAGCTACCTGTCATGGTGACACCCCTCCCTCAGCTGTCCTCTGCAGCTTTACGGCCTGGGTCACGTCTGGGCAGCGTCAGGTTTGGGGGTGGTGTTGCTCTACAGCCCTGTACCTGAAAGATACTAATGAGGGAAAATGCTTTCAGGGGGCAGACATCTGGGTGAGGAACAGGATAACACCTTTTGTGTGTGTGGATAGAGAACAGGGTAGAGGGAAAGATGTACACAGACCCGGGGACGGGAGCAACCGCCCTGCCTAGACAGTCAGGGGAACTGAGCGGGAGGAGACAAGGATATCCAGGAAGGAGGAGGGGCCACAGGAGTGGGCACAAGGCACGCGGTCTTTCAATGAGGTATGAACGTCCCCCCCAGAGCCTCACTGCAGACAGGGTCCTTAACAGCCAAGGGGACAGGACGCCTGGTTCCGTGGATGTTCGCCAGCCTCTGCCTCCTTGCTGACACGCTGGGCCTTTGAAGGATGGCCGTGGAGACAGAGTTGGAGGCTAGTCACGAGCCGGGACTCAGGGACTGACTGCCATTCACCGGGAGTGACCTAACTACAGATACTGCTGATGTCCATTGTGCCAGCAGAGGAAAGGAACACTTGAGTCCTTAACGTTGTATCATTTCTTATGGAAGCAAATCAGACACGTGGTTGCAGGTTGACTTCATCCTGGTGGGATGGACACTGGTTGAGCCTGCCTAGTATGCATGTGTATGTATATTGAGACGTGGAATGGACCCCCTTTGTGCTGCTTGATCAGCTTTGGCAAATGTAGACATTCACGTAGCAACTGTCACCACAATCAACATATGAAACATTGCCATCACTCCTGAAATTCCATGGTGACCTTTTAGTCAACCTACAGCCTCCAAACCCACACTGAGCCAAACAGCAAGCAGTGCCCCTCACTAGGAATTCGTTTTACCAGGTCTAGAATTTCATCAGAATGGAACTATAAAGTCTGTACTCTTCTGTATCTGCCCTCTTCGGTGCAGTATAATTTTTTGATTCATCAACTTTATTGGTAACTCATTTGAGTTTTCATTTCTCTAATCATTATAGATGTTAAGCAGTTTTTCATGTGCTAATTGGTCATTTATATATCTTCTTTTGAGAAATGTCTGTTTAAACTGTTTTGCTCAAGTGGGAAGGTTTTATTATTATTTATTTTACATACAAATCCTTTATCTCGCATGCACACACACACACACACTATATATATATATATATATATATACTGTATATATTTTCTCTTAGTCTTGGCTTGTTTCTTCCATTACCTAACACGGTCTTTTTTTTTTTTTTTTTTTTAAATTTATTTTCTGGCCGCGCCATGTGGCATGCAAGATCTTAGTTCCCTGACCAAGGATGGAACCCTCGCCCCCTGCAGTGGAAGTGCAGAGTCTTAACCACTGGACCATCAGGGAAGTTCCCTAACACAGTCTTCTGAAGAACAAAAGTTTTTAATTTTATGAAGTCCAATAAATCTTTTGTTTTTGTTGTTTTCTGTGCTTTTTGTACCTTTCTTAAGAAGTCTTTGTTTGGGACTTCCCTGGTGGTCCAGTGGTTAAGACTTCGCCTCCCAATGCAGGGGGTGCGGGTTCGATCCCTGGTTGGGAGCTATGATCCCACATGCCTCGCGACCAAAAAACCAAAACATAAAACAGAAGCAATATTGTAACAAATTCAATAAAGCCTTTAAAAAAAAAAAAGAAATCTTTGTCTAATCCAAGGTTGTGGAGATTTTCTTTAATGTCTCCTTTTAGATACTTTATGGTTTTGCTTTTGCAATTAGATCTATGATCCATTTCATGTGAATTATTGTGTATGGTGTGAGGTAAAGGTGAAGCTTCATTTTTTCCAAATAAATATCCAGTTCTTCCAGAAACATTTGTTAAGAAGATTATCTTTTCCTCAAGGAAGTACTCTGTTCCTTCGTTAAAAATCAATTGATCATATATGTGTGTTTACTCCTGGGATCTCTGTTGTTTATTTTTTCTACTTATCCTTATGCAAATTCCACACTGTCCACTACATTTGCTCCTTCCATAGAAAGTCTTGGAATAAGACGTCCAATTTTATTCCTTTTCTAAATTCTTGAGCTATTATTGCTCTTACATATTTCTACCTCCATTTTAGTATCAGCGTGTCAATTGCTACAAAAGCTAGTTCAGATTTTGATTGGTGTTTCTTTGAACACATATCAATTTAGAGAGAGCTGATATCTTAAAATATTGAGTCTTTCAATCAATAAATGTGGTATATCTTTTTTTTTTGTTCTTTAATTTCTCTTACCTACGTATTATAGTTCTTAGTCTTCAGATCTTACACATATATACTTATGTTTATTCCTACACGTTCATGGTTTTCGGTGCTATAGTAAATAGTATTGTGTTTTAATTTTGCTTTCCAGTTGTCCTTTGTTAATTTGTGGAATGAAATCAATTGGTTTTTGAATATTGATCTTTTATCTTGAGAACTTGCTCCTTCACCTACTAGTTGCAGAAGCTCTTTTGTAGATTCCTTAGGAACTCCTCCATACAGGATCATGTAGATTGGGCATAAAGACAGTTTTATTCCTTCCATTTCAATCTGTAAGCTGCTTTTCCCTCTTACTTGTCTTACTGCACTGGCCAATTCTGAACAGAAGTCATGAGAGCATCATTGTCTGCTTCCCAACCACAGAGGGAAAGCATTTGGTATGACATTAGGTAAATGTAGATCCCAGACGCTCTCCATCTGAATAAGGAGGTTCCCTTCTATTCCTATATAGCTGGGCATTTTATTAATTTTATCAAGTCGTTCTGTGCATATGCTTATATAATGATGTGGGTTTTCTTTGTTAGTCTATTAACATGGTGGATTAACCTTACTGGTTTTCAAATATTGAACCAGCCTGGCATCTGATGATAAATCACACTTGGTTATGATATGTTATCCTTTTCAGATATGCTTGGCTTTCATATACCAATATGTTGGTGAGAATTTTTCTATGTTCTTGAGGGATATTGGTCTGCAGCTCTCTTTCCTTGTACTGTCTTTGCCTAATTTGAGTTTGGAGTAATGCTTACCTCATAAAATTGCTGCAAAGTGTTTCCTTCCCTTCTATTTCCTGGAAGAGATTGTGTAAAATTGCATTATTTCTTCCCTAAATGTTTAGTAGTACATGCCAGTGAGGCCACTCTGGACAGGAGTCTTCTTTGTTGGAAAGTTGTTTTAACTACAAATTCAATTTCTTTAATATTTTTAAAGAATATTCAGATTATTTCTTCTGAAGTGAGTTTTGGTAGTCTCTGTCTCTCACGAGTCGTCAAAATTATGGACACAGAATTGTAATATTTTCTTATTACCCTACTAATATCAGTGGGGTTTGTAGTGATACCCTGTCATTCATTCCAAATATTGGCAAATTGTGTCTTCCCTCTTTTTTCCATGATTTCTCTGACTAGTGGTTTGTCAATTTTATTGGCCTTTTTAAAGAATCGGCTTTAGCTTTCATTTATTTCTGTTATTGTTTTTCTGTTTTCAGTTTCATGGAGTTCTGCCCTTTAATGTTTATTACGTTTACTTTGAGGTAAGTTTGCTCTTCTTTTTCTTGTGTCTTAAAATGAAAACTTAGGTTAGCGATTAGAAACCATTTTCTTTCTTTCTTTCTTTCTTTGGCCTCACCGCAAGGCATGTGGGATCTTCGTTCCCCAACCAGGGATAGAACCCATGCCCCCTGCACTGGAAGTGCAGAGTCTTAACCACTGGACTGCCACGGAAGTCCCAAAAACCATTCTTTTTTTAAATATGAGCACTTGGCTGGTCTTACTTTCTTTCTAAACACTGCTTTAGCTGCATCTCACAAGGTTAGTGTATTTTCATTTTCATCCAGTTCAAAATATTTTCCAATTTTCCTTGAGTTCCTCACCATGGATGATTTAGAAGTGTGTTGTTTAATTTCCAAATAGCTGAAGATTTTCCAGATAGCTTTCTAATAATAGATTTTAACTTAAATTCCATTAGGGTCAGAAAAGAAGTGATGTATGATAGTAATTCTTTTAAATCTGTTAAGCTTTGTTTAATAGCCAAGGATAAAGACTATCTTGGCCAGTATCCCATGCACACTTGAAAAAGGTGTATTTTGCTGTTGGTTGAGTGTGCTCTGTGTGCCAGTTAGGTCAAGTTGGTTGATAGTATAGTCAAGGTTTTCTATATCCTTGCTGATTGGCCATCTATTTGCTCTATCACTTACCAAGAGAGGAGTCTCAAAGTCCCTGACTATAACTGTTGGTTTATCTACTTGTCCTTTCATTTCTGTCAGTTTTTGCTTTATATACCTTGAAGCTCTGCGGTTTTGTGTGCACACACTTGGAATTACTATGTCTTCTTGATGAATTGACCTTTTTATCTTTACCCCTGATAATTTTCTTGCTCTAAGGCCTCTGATACATTTTATTGTACTGTCTTGTACAGCACAGCCTCCAAGGAAGGTAATGTCACTTCCTTGCTGTCCCAAAGATATCCAAGCCCTAATTCCTGCAACCTGTGAATATGTTACCTTACATAGCAAAAAGGGGCTTTGCAGATGCGACTAAATTAAGAATCTTGAGATGGGACATTATCCTAGGTAATCTGGGTGAGCCCAGTGTATTCACAAGGCTTCTTGTAAGAGGGAGACAAAAGGATCAGAATCAGGGGTAGGACACGTGATAACAGGGGTTGCAGTGATGGAAGGGGCCACAAGCCAGGTGCTGCATGCAGGCAGACCCTTGTAGCTGAAAAAGGCAAGGAAACAGATTGTCACCACAGAGCCACTAAGAGCAACCAGCCCTGCTGACACCTCGACTTTAGCCCACTGAGACTGATTTTATATCTGTGACCTCCAGAACAGTAAGACAACACATTTGTGTTGCTTAAAGCCACGAAGTTTGTGGTAATTTGTTACAACACCAATAGGAGACTAATGCAGCCATGTAAGCTTTCTTTTGATGAATGTTTGCATAATACATTCTTTCATCCTATAAACCTATTTATACCACTTTTAACCTATTCATACCACTGTATTAAGTGAACCTCTTGAGGACTGCATATACTTGGGTCTTACTTGTTGTTAATCCAGTCTTACAATCTCTGCCATTTAATTGTGCTTTCACCATTTATATTTAATGTAATTACTGACAAGGCTGTATTTACATTTTCCCTTTTATTGTTTGTCTTCTCTTTATCGCCTCTATTGTTTGCTCTTCAAGTTTCCCTTCCCTGCCTTCTGTTGGCTTTTTGGAGTATATTTTTAGTATTCCATTATATCTATTGATATTCTAACTGAAAATCTTCACATGTTTTTTTAGTGGCCGTTGCAGGCATTATAATACACACACCTAATTCCACAGAGTTAATATTTTAACTCTTCAAAAGAAACATAGGGGCCTTCCCTGGTGGTCCAGTGGCTAAGACTCCACGCTCCCAATGCAGGGGGCCCGGATTCGATCCCTGGTCAGGGAACTAGATCCCATATGCTGCAATTAAGAGTTTGCATGCCACTAAGAGTTCGCATGCCGCAACTAAAGATCCTGCATGAAGCAATGAAGATCCCGTGTGCCGCAACTAAGACCTGGAGCACCCAAATAAATAAATAATTTTTTTTTTTTAAAGGGAAACACAGAAACATTATCACCATACAGGTCCTTTCACCCTCATTCTCCATCATATTGTAGCTGTTATATGTATTCATCTACATATATTAAAAGCCCAACCAGACATTGTTATTTTTGCTTTCAACAGCCATACATATTTTAAAGAACTTAAGAGGAAACAAGAAAAATATGCTGTTACATTTACTTAGATATTTACCACCTTTTGCTCTTCCTTTATTGTTGAATTTCCAAGTTTCCCTCTAGAATTATTTCCTTTCTGCCTGAAGAACTTACCTTATCATTTTTTTTAGAGCAGTTCTGCAGGCAACACATTCTCTCAGTGTTCCTTCCTCTAAGAATGACTATTTTGCTTTCATTCCTGAAGAATATATCCAGAAGTCCAGGTTAGCTCTTCTTGTTTTTCAGAAGTATAAATCTGACCATAGTGGTTTCTGATGTGAAATCTGTAATCGTTCAAATCCTTTTTGCTCTGTATGGAACCTGGCACTTTTCTCTGGATGCTTTCAAATTTTTTCCCACTGGTTTGATTATGATTGTGATGTGTGGGCATCGTTTTTATTTTACTTTATTTTATTTTACTTTATTATTGATGTATAGTTGATATACAATATTATATGTTACAAGTGTACAATATAGTGATATACAATTTTTTTTTTGTCAATCCCAAACTCCTTGACTATCCTTCCCCACCACCCTTACCCCTGGTAACCATAAGTTTATTCTCTGAGTCTGTTTCTATTTTGTAAATAAGCTCATTTGTATCATTTTTTTAAGATTCCGCATATAAGTGATATCATACGGTATTTCTCTTTCTCTGTAAGACTTACTTCTCTCAGTATGACAATCTCTAGGTCCATCTATGCTGCTGCAAATGGCATTATTTCATTCTTTTTTATGGCTAAGTAATATTCCACTGTATATATGTACCACAAGTTCTTTATCCATTCCTCTGTTGATGGACATTTAGGTTGCTTCCAGGTCTTGGCTATTGTAAACAGTGCTGCAATGAATATTGGGGTACATGTATCCTTTCAGACCATGGTTTTCTCTGGATATATGCCCAGGAGTGGGATTGCAGGATCATATGGTAGCTCTATTTTTAGTTTTTTAAGGAACTTCCATACTGTTCTCCACAGTGGCTGTACCAATTTACATTCCCACCGACAGTGAAGGAGGGTTCCCTTCTCTCCACACCCTCTCCAGCATTTATTGTTTGTGGATTTTTTGATGATAGCCATTTTGACTGGTATGAGGTGATATCTCATTGTAGTTTTGATTTGCATTTCTAGTAATTAGCAATGTTGAACATCTTTTCATGTGCCTCTTCTGTATGTCTTCTTTGGAGAAATGTCTATTTAGGTCTTCTGCCCATTTTTTGATTGGGTTGTTTGTTTTGATGATACTAAGCCTCATGAGCTGTTTGTAAATTTTGGAGACCAATCCCTTGTCGGTCATATCATTTGCAAATATTTTCTCCAATTCTGTGGGTTGTCTTTTCGTTTTGTTTATGGTTTCCTTTGCTGTGCAAAAGATTTTGAGCTTAATTAGGTCCCATTTGTTTTTTTATTTCCATTACTCTGGGAGACTGATCAAAAAAAATATTGCTGCGAGCGGGCTTTCTCTAGTTGCGGCGAGCGGGGGCTACTCTTCATTGTGGTGCACGGGCTTCACCTTGCAGTGGCTTCTCTTGTTGCAGAGCATGGGCTCTAGGCACACGGGCTCAGCAGTTGTGGCACGCAGGCTCAGTAGTTGTGGCATGCAGGCTCAGTAGTTGTGGCTCGCAGGCTCTAGAGTGCAGGCTCAGTAGTTGTGGCACATGGGCTTAGCTGCTCTGCAGCATGTGGGATCTTCCCGGACCAGGGCTCGGACCAGTGTCCCCTGCATTGGCAGGCAGATTCTTAACCACTGGGCCACCACGGAAGTCCTCCTAACCACTGTGCCACCAAGGAAGTCCTCCCATTTTGCTTTTAATATTTTTCCTTTGTCTTAATTTTTGTCAGTTTGATTACTATATGTCTCAGCGTGTTCCTCCTTGGGTTTATCCTGCCTGGGACTCTCTGCGCTTCCTGGACTTGGGTGACTGTTTCCTTTCCCATGTTAGGGAAGTTTTCAGCAATTATCTCTTCAAATATTTTCCTAGGTCCTTTTTCTCTCTCTTCTCCTTCTGGAACCACTATAAGGTGAATGTTGGGGCATTTAATGTTGTCCCAGAGGTCTCTTAGACTAACTTCATTTCTTTTCATTCTTTGTTCTTTATTCTGTTCTGCAGCAGTGGTTTCCACCATTCTGTCTTCCAGGTCACTTATCTGTTCTTCTGCCTTAGTTATTCTGCTATTAATTCCTTCTAGTGTATTTTTCATTTCAGTTATTGTGTTGTTCATCTGTTTGTTCTTTAGTTCTTCTCGCTTTGTTAAACATTTCTTGCATTTTCATCATTCCTTTTCTGAGATCCTGGATCATCTTCACTATCATTATTCTGAATTCTTTTTCTGGAAGGTTGCCTATCTCCAATTCACTTAGCTGGTTTTCTGGGGTTTTATCTTGTTCCTTCATCTGGGACACAATCCTCTGCCTTTTCATTTTTTCTGTCTTTCTGTGATTGTTTTTGTTCTGCAGCCTGCAGGATCGTAGTTCTTCTTGCTTCTGCTGTGTGCCCTCTTGGGCATCGTTTTAAAATCTTATCCAATTTTTCATTTGTGGAGCATCTTGGACATGTAAATGGATGACTTGCAACAAATCTGGGGACTTCCCTGGTGGTCCAGTGGTTAAGACTTTGCCTTCGCCAGGGAGCGCAGGTTCAA
The DNA here is from genome assembly GCF_009873245.2 of Balaenoptera musculus. NCBI lineage: Eukaryota > Metazoa > Chordata > Mammalia > Artiodactyla > Balaenopteridae > Balaenoptera > Balaenoptera musculus. Next base: position 4,106,026 of record NC_045803.1, read on the forward strand.
TACCTGGTCAGGGAGCTAAGATCCCACATGACTCAGTGCCAATAAATAAATAAATAAATAAATAAATAAATAAATAAATAAAGCAGAAGCAATAGTATAACAAATTCAATAAAGACTTTTAAAAAGTGGTCCACATCAAAAAAAAAATCTGTAAAATAGTCAGTATTTAGCTCCTCAAAAAAATTTTTTTGTTCATTGATATCATTCTCCTTTTGCTGGGAGAGCAATGATATAAATGGCCTCACAGATCCTGGCTGTGTGTTCATTTTAAAAACTCTTTGCCTCCAACCTATGCTCTTACCCCATGCCTGGAGAAAGAATTCACAGAATGAGATGAAGAGTTCTGCCCAGGGGAGGAAGGGGCACTGAGGAGGCAGAAATGACTCAGAGGTTTTGAAGAAGGGAGATGAAAAAAGATGGTGCTGAATTATAGACACAAGGAAGTCAGTGAAGGGAAGTGTTTGGGGAAAAGAAAATCCAGTCCCAGCTCAGGAGGCAGGGCTGTGCTTCACTCTAAAGAACGGTGATCAGTCTTCCAAGCATCTCCCCATGCGTCCCTCTCTCCCGGGGTCACCCCATTTATGACCACCCCGTTGGCTCCTCCAGGCAACCAAGGCAGAGAGTGGGAGCGCTTTCAGTTCCCCAGTCTCCTGCACTTCACGTTCAACCACCAAATCCACACGCTGTGCCCCTTGAGCCCTTCTTAACAATGTCCCTGATCCATCGCAAGGCTCAGGACATCTTGTCTGTTTCATCACATCAGCCTCCTTCCTGGTCCTCCAATCCGGGCTCCACTCCTTACTCCAGCTCATTCCTCTCACCACCTCCGAAGGACTCTTCCTATAACCGTATCGGATCTGAACCTGCCCTGCTCAAAACCCTTCCAACAGTTTCCACCTTTGAAACAAAGTCAAGGTGCATCATCTGATATTCCAGGCTGTGAATGATCAGCCCCAGCAAACGCCGCTCTCCCTCCACAGCCAAACTCATCACACTTAACCATGTCTCCCCCAAACACACACATACACAGAGCTACTGAACAATTCCGTACCTCCTCAGCCTGCCCCCTTAGCCAGTGTGAACGGAGCCATGTCCTTTCCAACCTGCCAGACCAAGAAGCCTTCCTTTTTCATTCCACTCAACTATAAATACATGTTGAGTTATAAGTTCGTGTAAGGTTTATAGGAGAAAACCACATGAATGACTTAAAATACTGGTCAACACATCATCCAGGAGAGAGATTAATGTTGGAATTTTACTATTAATAGAGTTAATTATCAATAGAGCCCTCCTGCGTTACATTTTCTATATGGTGGTAATCCTTTTCTAATAGAAATCTGTTCATACTCTCTGCTGTTTAAAATTTTCCAATTGCTTTAAAGATAAAATCCAAAATACTTACATGGCGCTCAAGATCCTGTGTGGCAAGGCCCCAGCCCTCGCCTAATTGCTCTCAGTTCTGAGAACAGCTCAAGATCTTTCTGGTCAAGGATGCCTCCACCACCACCACCGCCACCACCACCCCAGAGCTAACTACTCATCCATCCACCAGAAGGACACCTCACAACCAGGACCCAAGCTTCATGGCATCTACCTGTTAATGAAACTCATTGTTCCCCGTTTTCTTTTTTCTTCCAACTTGTAACAGTCTCACAAGACTATAACTGAATTGTTTGCCATGTAAATATTTGCAATGTCTGTTTTCAGCACTCTGGGCCCCATGAGTCCAGGAAAGGAATCTGTCGGCTTCTCCAGTGAATCTCCAGTGTCTGGCACCATGACTGAACATGGTCATTGCTCAACAAATACTGACTGACTGGACTAGATGACGAAAGAAAGGAACAAGATTTGCATTTACAGAAGCTCAGGAAAGGGAAGTTACTTGCCCCAGATCACACAGCCTACGTAAGAGGCAGAATAAGAATTGGAACAGGTATTGGGGTAGCTCCTAGGCCTGCTTCTTTTAGCCTCATGTTCTGGGATGTTATGTCACTCTCTGGATTTGGATTTGGCATGAGGAGGTAGGACAGGAAGGCAGAGTGGGGGAGGGGGATCTGGTGAGTATCAGATCTGGCCTGAAACATCCCCAGAGCCTGCTGTCTCCTGGGCCCCATCCTGCAGGGAGAGCAGCGTGAGGCCCTGGGGGGCTGTTCCTCTTTCTGAGCGGCTGCTAGGAAGGAACCGGTAATGTGCAACACAGAGCCTACCCCTTGTCACCCCCCGTGCATCTGTCTGTCCTGCTGCCTCTGTGGACTCTGTAAGACACCAGCACGGCTGGGGACCATGGGAGGCACAGCCACGACCACGACCCTCACTGCCCTTCTCTGCCTCGGTGGGCTTTGGGGAAGGGAGGGGGGAAGGGGCCCCTCTCCTCCCAGGTCTCAGCTTCACCTGAGAGACCCCAGGTCTAAGAAGGCTCAGGGGGGGCACAACTTGGTGGGGGAGGAAGGGTGTGCTCAGCCCCAGATCTGACCCCAGCGCTCAGGGCCCAGACCAGGCCTGGAGCATCTGTGTGTGCTGGGGGATGGGCGCTCACAGGGAACTCTCTCCCAGGGCTGTGCCCGGACCCATGGGACCAGGTCCCGGCAGGTGAGCCCCCCCAAGACCTGCTTCAATCCCACAAGCCCCTGGTCATCTGGGGGGAGCACAGCAGGTCTGGGATGATGGTGACCAGTCTGGAAGGGGTCTGGGGGTGACAGCTGGGGAAACTGAGGGGAGAAAGGCACCCCTGACACTTCGGGTCTGATTCCTTCCCAGGAATCCACCTGACACCCTCCATCTGGGCTGACCTAGGCCCCATGGTCACCAAGGGAAGCCCTGTGACCATCTGGTGTCCGGGGTCTCCGAGGGCAGATGTCTACCGTCTGTATAGAGAGAGGCCCTCTGGACTCTGGGAGGCTAAGGCCCCAGGGGACTCCAGTAACAAGGCCAGTTTCCCCTTTGAATCCTCGAGCTCAAGCCCTGCAGGGCGGTATCAGTGTGTCTCTCGCAGCAGGAAAGACAGGTAGAGCGGAGTGACCCCCTGCCCCTGGTGGAGACAGGCGGGAGGGAGGACCCGGGTCCCCTCCCACTGCGGCGGCGTCCTCACAGGCAGAGGGAGCAGAGTGTGGGCGCCGGGGGCCGGACGTCTCCCCTCGCAGCCCACACCTGCGGTGAGCGGGGTGACGCTCCCCCTTTAACCCAGCCCCTCCCCCTCCCTCAGGGGTGCGCAGAGCCCCGCCCTCAGCCCAGCCACGCCCTGTGGTGGCCTCACGAGGGAGCGTGTCCCTGGCACGCAGCTCACAGTCTGCAGCGGGCACTTTGCACCTGCTGAAGGAGGGAGGTGCTGACCCGCCCGACACAGGACATCGAGGACCCATGGGAGGGGACAGGCCGTGTGCCCTGTGGGGCCCGTGAACTCCTCCCGTGGGGGGACCTGCGGATGCTATGATTATCCCAGCTCCCTCCGCATGTGTGGTCACACCCCAGTGACCCTCTGCATCGCCAGGTCACAGGTGAGGGCCCCCAGCCCCATCGTTTCCTGGACCCCTGACCTGAGCCTTGTGCCCAGTGAGCCCTGGGGTGATGGGGGTCAGTGATACTGCCCTCCTGGGGCAGAACCACTAGCGAGAGGCTTGGCAGGACCCGGGAGAGCTCTGACTGCAGCCCCGGTGAGCAGTGTGGGGTGAGCGTCCCCCTCGGTGCCACTGCCCCTCTCTGCAGGCGTGTACAGGGGGCCCTCCCTCTCAGCCCAGCCGGGCTCGCTCGTGCTCCGTGGAGACAGCCTGACCCTCCGGTGTCGCTCAAAGGCCGGCTCTGGCAGACTTGCTCTGACCAAGGACGAGGAGGTCACACCTTCCCTCTGTCTTGAGGCCCAGCACAGCCCTGACTTCCCCCTGGGCCATGTGAGCTGCACCCACGGGGGCCGGTACAGATGCTACGGTGGACACGCCTCTCCTGTGTGTGGTCGGCCGCCAGCGCCCCCCTGCACAGCCTGGTGCTGGTGGGGAGCCCCTGTCCTGCCCCACGTCCTGACTGTCTGCTCAGGGTGCTGGGCCCAGGCTCACCCCCGGTGGGGATGGGTCCTGGGAGTGGGCGGAGAGGCTGAGAAGGGGCAGTGGTCTACAGGGAAAGGGAGTGAGAAAAAGGGAGTGGGAGCATGAAGATGAAAGGGACCCACACAGAGGGGCTGAGAGCAGCTGAGAGGGGATCACAGACAGGGTCCCTGGAGAGAGGATGGTGGTCCTTCAGCTCAGGGTCAAGGGTGTGTTGGGGGTGGCTCTGTACACATCACGACCTTCCTCGCCCCCAGGAATATACAGGAAACCCTCCCTCTGAGCCCAGCTGGGGGCCTCTGGACCCTGCACAGAGAACATGACCTTGCAGTGTGGCTCTGAGGTCTGGTCCAATGCCCTCCATCTGTCCAAGGAGGGGTCACTCACTCCGCCCCAGCACCTTCGTCTGCAGGACACGGCTCCACCCTTTCAGAACAACTTCACCTTGAGTGCTGTGACCTCAGCCCACAGTGGGACCTACACGTGCTACAGCTCACTCAGCACCTCCTCCTCCCTGATGTCACAGCCCAGCGACCCCCTGGAGCTCTTGATCTCAGGTGAGGGACCCCAGCCCTGACCCTCTGTGTCTTCCTGGTCAGTTCAGGGTCCTGTCCCCAGCTCTGGGCTGGGCTGGGAGTGAGGGGTTCACAGAAGGAGGGGAATCAACAGTAAAGGGATGGAAAAAGCCAGGGCAACTCCCTTCCCTGCACCATCCTCATCCTCATCCCTGGGGTCCAGACATGTTCCGGGTGGCAGAGAAGACTCGGGTCTGACCAGAAGGGGAAAATACCAGCGTCCCCCACCCCGTCTCCATCCTCCTCTGGTCCCCACTCCTCGTAGTCTCTCACCCTGAGAGAACAACACAAGAGCGGGCGACTAGCAGAGGCCTCGATCCCCAAGCGACCAAGATCACAGGCCCTGGCACAGCTTGTGTCCCAGCGGGGCTGGGAGTCGGGCAGAGATGCAGGGAGACCAAAGGGCTCCCGGGGCTCTGAGGCTGGTGGATGAAGGGTGGGGGGCCGTGCAGAGGGAGATGTCGGGCCATCCTGGGGCAGGGGCAGTGGGCTGCGTGGGGAGAAGCAGCCCCTGGCCCTCCCCTCCTGTCCCGACCCCCAGGGGGCTCCGAGGATGAGCTTCTCCCCCACACAGAGTCAGGCGTGCAGACGGGTGAGTGAGGGTCTCTGTGGGGAGGCGGTGGTGGGAGGAGCTCAGTCTGGTCTTGGCTCAGCCACTTCCTGCGTTAATGGCCTGAGGAAAGTTCCTTCTTCTCACTGGGACCCACGTCCCCGACTGCAAAGGGCAAGAAGTCTGCCCCGACGCTGTGCGTGGGGACGGTGTCTGAGCCTTCCTCCTTAAAGCCAGGGGCTTCAGCCCTCCAAGGAGCAGCCGTGGGGCCAGGGAAAGAGCAGGGCTTGGGAGTCACACCGCGCTGCTACTTCCCAAGCTTGGGATCTTGGCTGAGTCATGTTCCTCGCCGAGTCCGAGGCTCCCCCTGCGGGAAGGAGCCCTCCTGCTTCCTCCCTCAACGGGGAGCCCTCAGCACAGGCCCTGTTTAGAGCTCAGGAAGGCCAGAGCCTCCCGCCTGCCCCTCCCAGACACACACCCCCTTGTCCACACGGGCCCCGGGGGGGGGATGCCAGGCCTCTGCAGAGTGGGGACAGATCTGGGCCGGGCTGGCAGAGGAGTAGGGGTTGGGTTTGAGGGACAGGTCCCTGCACTGGTGTTCTGCCTGGAGGAGACAGCATTAAAAAAATAATTTAAAAAAAATACAAGGGAGCCCACAGTCCTGGGTTCCAACCCCAGCTCTGCCACATCCAGGCTGGGTGACCTGGGGCATGTGCGTTTCCTCTCTGTGCCTCAGTTTCCTCATCTGTAAAGTGGGTGGGAGTGACAGTCACTGTTGCATGATTGTTGTGAAAGTTAGAGGAGATGAATGCACAGACCCCCGGACGAGTCTGCACACAGTAGGCGCTCAATTAAGTGGCACCACTGGCTCACTCATGACGTCACTGGTGCCCCAAGTCTGAAATGGTACCTTGAACGTTCTGATCGCGGTCTCGGTGGCCTTCGTCCTGCTGCCGCCTCATCTTCCTCCTCGTCCGACACCGGGGTCAGGGAAGACGCGGGAAGTCGGGTGAGTAGGGAGTGGGGTGACCTAGGCCCCTGCAGGTGGTGGGCTTAGGGCACCAGCCAAAGGGAAACCTAAGAGACGGGTGAAGTCAGGTTAGAAAACCCCTCCAGCATCTCCGAATGAGAAAATCTAAAAAGAAGAGATTAAATATGCGTGTACACGTATTTTAAAGTATGCTTTTGATTTTTTCAAACTTACGAAATGTTTGAAAACACATGCAAGTTCTGTATTTTATGGTTTAGATTTTTCTCTTGAATTCTTTATGGAGGTGGGAGGGGATGATAATCTTATCAGTTCGTAAGGCCCTCGCAGATCTTACTGTAACCCTAGAGAAGGGTTCTGGGGTGGCTTGGAGGCCGATTCCCAACTTGCTGCAGCGGCCGCAGCATCAGTGCTCGAGGACAGAGGCCGGCAGAAGAGGCAAGACCTCTCCCAAAGACGCCCCCCCCGCCCCCCCCGCCCGGCCCGCGCGCAGCTCCCGCACTGCCCCTCACACGCCTCTCTCCTCCCCCAGCTCCAGCCCAGCTGCTGACTTCCAGGAGGAGAGCTTGTGTAAGGGGAAGAGGGACCCTCCTGGGGGCAGGAGACAGGGCCAGACAATGCGGGTGGGCAGTGGACACCAGGGAGTGGTTGGAAAGGGTTCTGGGCTTGGGGATGCGAGAGCTCGAATCTGATACTGTGTGGCCTGGGCCACATCACTGGCCCTCTCTGGACATCTGCTGTGTGAGATGTCAGGGAATCTTGGCGAGAGATGGGACCCCCTTGTTCTGTCCCCACCGAATGCTGTCGTGGAAGACACACAGCCGGAGGATGGCAGGCGGCTGGACAGTCAGGTCAGCTCCCCCAGTCCTGACCAGGGCACCCACACCTCCTTGTTCAGACGTTACATCCAGCGGCCACTGAACCCTGACGCCACTCAACTCCTGGCAGCCTCTCCCTTCTGGAAGCACCTGCCCTGTGGGCTGCTGCAACCCCACACCTGGTCTCCTCTGACCTTCAAGGTGTTGCATGCTCAGGTCGAGCTGGCAGGGCTGAAGGTTAGGGCTAAGAGTCTGCGCCCCCAAAAGGGGCTCAATCCAAACCTGGGGCTGCAGAGCGGCCCAGAGGGGATGCCTTCTGAACTCCAGAGGATTCTAAAATCCTCGCTCAGCCCTTGGCTGTCTGTTCGGGGTCGGGTGGACCCCAGCAACGCACCTCGAGTGCTGGTTAACTGGGGTGAGGATCAGCTCCCGTTCACACTCTGGCGATCCCTAACTCCCTCCCAGGCTGCAGCGGGGTCTGACTGTCCCTCCAAGTTGATGGCGCCACACCCAGCTCCTATCTCCAGTCCTGCCCTCGCCCCTGCACCAAACTTACACAACCAGCCACCAGTCACAGCAATTTCAACTTCCTTCACTTCCCTCCTCCCTGAGGCTCAAAGCTACAGGGACTGAAGGAAGGAAAGATTCAGAGACCACCCGTCACTGTCTCCAGCAGAGGCCTGATGACTAAGACCACCAAGGAGTGCCTCCTTTCCTCCCGGGACCCAGGCTTCCCCCACCCAACCACCCTCCCTCCCTCTCACCCACCGCAGGCCGCCGCATCTGAAGCCCCCCAGGATGTGACCTATGCCCAGCTGAACCACTCGACCCTCGGACGGGAGACTGCACCCCCCACCCCCCAGTCAGGGGAGCCCCCAGCAGAGCCCAGCGTGTATGCTGCTCTCGCGGTCCGCTAGCCCAGTAAGGACCCAGGGCCCACGCTCCAGGGACCGGATTTCAGGGACCCCCAGGAGCTGCCCCCATAAACGCTTATAATGAACTCCAGCCAGCCTGGAGTCCCGACACGAACCACCAGGAGCTTCTGAGCCCTCCTGGAAGCCAACTGCTTCCAGAACTCCATGGACATCACCGCTGATTTTATGGTCCCTACCAAGGGTCCTGACCTCAAGGACCCTACAGAACTGCCATCAACACCTTGGGGTGAGGGAGGCCTACCACCCAGCCCAAGTAGGCTGCGAGGACTTGGATTCTTCTGCAGGCTTCACAGCGACTTCGCAAAGAACCCTGAGCCCTCACTGAGAAGCTGGCCACTTACATCACAGCCCCAAATCCCCCAGACCGGGTGCGCCCTGTGGCTGCAGCTGCTGCGAGGTTGCCCAATTCCAAGTGTTCCTCATTTCCTGAGACCGAGCCCCTTCCTTCCCTGCCCGAGGCAGCTTCGCAAACAGAAAAGACTGCCTCCCTTGCGCCCATGAATATCATCAGAAACTCCAAATGCCGGGGGAGGGCAGGGTTCCCCTGCATCCTCTGCCTGGAAAGGACTCCTCGCCCCACATGCAAATGGGCGGCTGAGAATTTCCTTCTGGTTTTGTCTTAAAGAACCTTCCTCATACTACTACTGGTCTCCCTGCTGTGATAAGCTATGTGTAGACATGTTTGTTAGGACACCGCAGCCCAGCCCTAAGGCGAAAAGGACCACCATCTTGCAGGTGGTACCAAGTACCTGAACAAAGCCGACCAGGCCCCTCTGTGTGTGTGTGGAAACCCGCTGAAGGACGCAGCCTGCACTTCCTACTGCAGAAGGCTTGTGTTCAGAGCAGGGAGGAAAAGAGAAACACCAATCAACACCAGTCCTGAAGTGTTTTATTATCTGACCGACTGGAAAACTAGACACTCCATCAGGCCAGGCGGGACCTTAATCCTCCTCCTCGTCATCGCCAGCTCCAGCCCCGCCCTGGCCCTTCTTGGCGTTCTTCCTCTTCACGCGGCCGGGGCGGCCGCCCCCGTACGGAGAGCGGAGGGAGAAGTCGATGTGCTTCTGGGAGTCCAGGCGGACAATGAAGGACGGGATGTTCACCACCTGCTTGCGGACCCTGGAGGGGACGGCAGGTGAAGAGGACAGGGGAACAGGACGCTGCTCTCCTCTCCGCCTGTGCTTTGCAGCTGGCAGGGCTGGTGCTATAGAGCTGCACTGACTCTGAAGCAATAATGGGAAGGGCATTCCTGATCCTAAGGAATTGCTGTGTGTTCCGGAGAGCTTTCAGGCATCACCTGATTCACACAAATGCATCCACCTTTACATTCACACTTCACAGAAGGGAGAGAGCAATTCAGAAGTAACCCACGAGACCAGAGTGAATGAGGTGAGGTGGCAGCATATACACCCAAGACCTGCTTTTCAAATACACAACTGTGCCAGGCACTTCAGATATTCTCAACTGTGTGTATCACACACTGAGCTTTATTAGCAGGTGTAGTTTCACTGTCTTCGAAGCAGCAACCCGAAAGAATAGGGGTTGTTTCATTTCAGACAAGCAACGTGAGAGGCTCCTGCCCGTGGGTCACGGGGCTAACGAAAGGCTGCGGCAGAAATTCAGTATGTGTGTGTCCCGCCCACTTACTACACAGCTCAACTGGGCCTCGTGAACGGGGCCCAATTTACAAAGGGTAAACGGAGTACTCAGATAAAGACCCATCTGGCCTCTGGTCTTCACTGTGGCAGCTGCCACCATGAGCATCAGACCCTGGCCTATGGTGAACTCACCAAATTAAGGCCGACAGGAGAGCGCACTGTAGTGGGCAGGGCCTGGAGTGGCTTCACAAGGGCCCACTACACAGCCAAACCCACCCAAGTCAGTTAGCCCCAGTGACTCCTCTCAACTGGACACCAAGGGCTGTTACCTGTCCAGCTACCTGCACGCCTCGGAGAAGCCTTCGCAAGGTGTACGGCTCCAGCCGCAGTGACCCTTGCGCTGGGCTACGGGGGGACGAGGCTGCCCCCAGCCCCCCCATGAGCTGTTTGTAGGGGTCAATCTGTACCCTCAAGGGGAGCTCACACCTTCCTCACCTCCGAGGGCTGCACAGGAGATAGGGACAGCGGCTTAGCGAGGGCGACCATCAGAGGGGATGGGGCGGGGAAGGCTCAGGGAGCCCAGAGGCGGTACCTGATATGGCGCTGGCGGATCAGCACGCGGGCGTGGTGGATGGACTTGGCCAGGCCCAGCTTGAAGACCTGGGTCTGCAGGCGTCTCTCCAAGAAATCCTCAATCTTCAGGCCCAAGATGTAATCCAGCTTCATCTTGCCCTCGTCCAGCACCCCGATACGGACGAGTCGCCGCAGCAGGGCGTTGCCTGGTAAGAGGGGAAGGAAGGCCTGCCTCAGCATTCTGGCTGACCTCAGGCTTCTGGGTTCAAACCCTCCACCTCCAAATCACGGTGGTGGGACAAAGTAGGAAGTAAGAGCGAATTCTGATACAGGACTCAGAATGCTATTACGTGAGCCACTGTGACTACCGGAATCCTCACACCACCCTAAGGCAGGTGGCTACATGCAACTCTGTTCACCTGAAAAAGGAAGAACCTTCCAGAGTTGTTGGGAAGAGTAATGAGACAACCCCCTTGAAAGGCTTAGCATTCATCTGCAAAAGTCTAAGTGCTGCTGTTCCTAAACTACTCCTCCCATAACACAGCATAGCGGCTAGGAGCTAATATTCTAGAGTCAAGAAAGCCCTACTAATCAAATGAGGTTAAACCACCTTCCGTATCTATACTATTGGAACAGTATCAGAACCAATCTTATAGGCCTGAAAAAGACTGGGCATACACTTAAGCTGAGCACATGTCATCCATTCTACCATTCTGAGATTTTCTACTAAAAAGATGGTGTGGACCGAACAGTGCCGGGCACAAAGTAATCCAGCAGGGGTCAGCCTCTACCTTTCACACAACCCTACTTCTTGTCCACGGGCATCCAAAGCTCCACTCAGGACAGCTCTTGGGATGCTGTGGGCAAACCCCTTCCCCCAGGCTCACACTCACTGCGCTCCTTATCACCACACAGGATTATCACTAACACCCTGACACTGGGGTAAAAGCACCATTACCACCCCACCCCTCCCTTGCCCCCAGGCAAAGCTTGAAGGAAAGATGGCTCACTGTGATGACAAAGTCTTCCTAGCAGACCAGGAACCTAGCAGACCAGAATCTAAATGGAGAAACATACTATACACACTATATACCTTTCCCAACATCCCAGGTCATAATATGCACTGAATAAATGCTGAACACATAACAAGGATATTCTCCCATTTACAACTGCATAAAAGATGAAAAACCTACACAATGAAAAATATAAGACACTGATGAAAAAAATTAAAAACACAAATAAATGGAAAGATATAGTTAAAATGCCCATACTACCTAAAAGCAATATACAGATTCAATGCACTCCCTATCAAAATTCCAATGCCATTTTTCACAGAAAAACAACAAACAGACCTAAATTTTTATGGTACCACAAAAGACCAATCTTAAGAACAAAGCCAATCTTAAGAACAAAACTGGGCTTCCCTGGTGGCGCAGTGGTTGAGAACCTGCCTGCCAATGCAGGGGACACGGGTTCGAGCCCTGGTCTGGGAAGATCCCACATGCCGCGGAGCAACTAGGCCCGTGAGCCACAATTACTGAGCCTGTGCGTCTGGAATCTGTGCTCCGCAACAAGAGAGGCCGCGATAGTGAGAGGCCGCGCACCGCGATGAAGAGTGGCCCCCGCTTGCCGCAACTAGAGAAAGCCCTCGTACAGAAACCAAGACCCAACACAGCCAAAAATAAATAAATAAATAAAAATTTAAAAAAAAGAACAAAGCTGTATACATTACAAAGCTATAGTAATCAAAAGAGTATGCTATTGGCATAAAAAACACATCAAGGGAACAGAATAAAGATCCCAGAAATAAACCCACAGAAATTAATGGTCAATTTACAACAAAGGAGCCAGGAATATATAACGGGGAAAGAAAAGTCTCGTCAATAAATGGTGTCGGGAAAACTGGACAGTCACATGCAAGAATGAAACTGGACCCCTACCTTATCCTGTACACAAAAATTAACTCAAAATCGGGCATTCCCAGGCAGTCCAGTGGTTAGGACTGGGTGCTTTCACTGCCGCGGCCAAGGTTCCTCAATCCCTGGTCGGGGAACTAAGATCCCGCAAGCTGTGTGGCGGGCGGGGGGGAAAAAGAAACTCAAAATGGATTAAAGACTTGAATGTAAGACCTGAAACCATGAAACTCCTAGAAGAAAACATAGGCAGTAAGGTCCTTGACATATCTGGGAGATGATTTTTTTTGGATTTGACCCTAAAGCAAAGGCTACAAAAGCAAAAATCAAAAAGTGGGACCACACCAAAAAAGCTTCTGCACAGCAAAAGAAATTAACGAAATGAAAAGGCAACGTACAGAATGGGAGAAAATATTTGCAAATCATGTATCTAATAAGGGGTTAATACCCAAAATATGTAATGAACTCATACAACTCAAGAGCAAAAATGGACTTCCCTGGTGGTGCAGGGGTTAAGAATCCGCCTGCCAATGCAGCAGACACGGGTTCGAGCCTTGGTCCAGGAAGATCCCACATGCTGCGGAGCAATTAAGCCCGTGCGCCACAACTACTGAGCCTATGCTCTAGAGCCCGCGAGCCACAACTACTGAAGCCCGAGCGCCTAGAGCCCATGCTCCGCAACAAGAGAAGGCACCGCAATGAGAAGTTTGCACCCCACAATGAAGAGCAGACCCCGCTCGCTGCAACTAGAGAAAGTCCGTGTGCAGCAACGAAGACCCAACACAGCCAAAAATAAATAAATAAAAATAAATAAATCTATAAAAAATTTTAAAAACCCAAAAAAACAAACACCTCAATTAAAAAATGGGAAGATGATCTGAATAGACATTTTCCCAAAGACATACAGGTGGCCAAAAATTACAAGAAAAGGTGCTCAACATCATTAATCATCAGGAAAATGCAAATCAAAACCACAATGAGACCTTAAAACTTCTCATCACAAGAAAAAGTTTTGTAACTATAAAACTATGTGCACCTGGGGCTTCCCTGGTGGCGCAGTGGTTGAGAATCTGCCTGCCAATGCAGGGGACACGGGTTCGAGCCCTGGTCTGGGAAGATCCCACATGCCGCGGAGCAACTAGGCCCGTGGGCCACAACTACTGAGCCTGCGTGTCTGGAGCCTGTGCTCCGCAACAAGAGAGGCCACAATAGTGAGAGACCCGCGCACCGCGATGAAGAGTGGCCCCCGCTTGCCACAACTAGAGAAGGCCCTTGCACAGAAACGAAGACCCAACACAGCCAAAAATAAATAATAAATAAATAATAAATTAATTTTAAAAAAAGCAAACTATGTGCACCTGAAACTAATATAATAATGAATTATAAATTATACCTCAATTTAAAACACAGACATGATATTCAAATAGTAATATAAAAACATATTCAAAGGTAAACAAAAGTGAGTTTGGGATTATCTACCAGTTTGGACACTTCATGCCTTTTTGTCCTTACATTAGAAAATAGAAACTTGACAATAATTCAACCTGTATTACTTCAAAAATATATTTCATATTTACTATTAAACCACCAACATCCTTAAACAATGGGGAGGGTCATCAATACAGGGAAAACCTTATTTTGTATGAAGACAAAAATAACACCGATAAACTCTGCATCTTCAACAGGATCATGTCCAACTACTAAAAATTGTTACATGGGCTCCATTTGGCCAAAGCATTAACAATCAATCAGTTTTCCTTTTTTTTAGACTAGTTTTATCTATCTGTTTATCTATCTATCCATCTATTTACTTTTATTTGGTTGTGCCAGGCAGGTCTTAGTTGAGGCAGGCCGGCTCCTTAGTTGCAGCTCGAAGGCTCCTTAGTTGTGGCACGCATGTGGGATCTAGTCCCTGACCAGGTATCGAACCCAGGGCCCTGCATTGGGAGCGTGGAGTCTTAACCACTGGAAGCCCCCCAGAATCAGTTTTTAAAATGTAAAAGCCAAACCAATAAATCTTTTAAGAATGTAAGCCAGTGGGCACCTCAGCGGCAAAGGGGCCCTTGTCACTACGGCACGCGGCAGGCCTGTAAGTGCCTTAGGTTCTCATGTGAAAAATGGGTGCAATACCTGTCCTCCCTAAGCTGGGTAAGAAAGGAGTTCATACCTGTCAGTGACTGCACGAACCAGTCAGTCTTTTTATCAGATGAGACTCTCACACCTTAGTGGGCGAGGCTGCATCGGAAGCAAGGCAAGGCTGTAGCGAGGCTGTGGCCTCGAGCAATTGCCTCAGAGCTTGCAGGCTCCTCCTCCCCATCCCAGGAATCTAAAGAGCTTCATTCACTAGAAAGTGTGCTACCTGATGCTTCCCTCTTGCAACTTCCACTTCCACCCTGAAAGCCAAATAATCCCTGGACACTTGCCTCTCACCCTGCCCTACGCCATCTCTTTGTCACATGACTGCTTATCACCTAAGTTTCTCTGTGATTATCTCCATCTTCAGCAAGTTCCCCCTGAGACCAGAACCAGCTGCGGGTCTGTCACCTAGACTCAGGGATAAAGTCCCACCCAATACCAGTGTCCATGGGGGAGATTCCTCAATTATCATGAGACTGTCAAAGGAGTTTATGAACTAACAAAAGTTTAAGAATGAAAACCTCTCACATCCTTGGGCCTTGGACAGATAAGAGTGATAAATGTGTGGTAGTTAGTTAAACACGCTCCAAACCTTTCTCAACCTCTAATATGGATGACCACTCATGCTTAACAACGAGGAGTGTAACAGCACTTCCCTCCTCAGTCACAGTTTGGGAGAAAAGTCAGACTAGCAACCCTGACTGAGAATAAAAAGCCAGGTGCCCAAGGAAGCCTGACGGGTTTCCCAGCCCCTCCTGCTTTCCACCAGAAATCAAGATTTCCCAGGGACAGGCCAAAAGCAAGTTATCAAGATGACACCTAGGCAGTGGCCAATTTTAGAGGCAACTAAAAACAAGTTGTAGACACTTCGAGTAAACTTCATGTTGTATAAGTTTTATCCCAATAAAAACTGTTACAAAAAAACCAAACAAGATACAGAACCACCTACAACCAAACTCACATCTGTTAGAATCACAAACTGTATGTATGTATGTACGTGTATGTATGTACATATATGTATATATGTATGTATGTATGCGTGTGTGTGCGTACATATACCTTCCACACCAGGATACAATGCAGAACACACTAACCAAGCCTACTGATTACTTCTTACACTTAGACACTGCTTCAACTTTTGGTGATGTTCTCTAAGCTTCTCCGGGAACCCTCACTCCATCCCCATCGCTGAACTCACCTGAACTCTGGAGCCTGCCCTCCAGTCCCACCTACGGCGGGAGGCCTCTGACCATTTGCTCATTTGAAAAAGAGTATTATCAGTACCTGCTATGAGCCTGCTTGTGCAGATTAAATAATGTACACCAAGAGCTTAGAAAAAGGGATGCAGTGAGCCTCATAAATACCAGCTATTTTAATATTTTTGCCACTTGAAGCCACAATCTAAGAGGTCCTACTAAAATCTGATCATGTCAATCATTCCTTCCAAAAGCTCTCCATTAACTCCCTATCTCAAGGTAGAAATCTAGAACTTTAAGAGTCTAAAAGATGATAAATTCTGTCACGTGTACCTTACCACAGTTTTTTTAGTCACTGTAATTACTATATGATCTGTACCCTCTCCAAAATCCCCTGCAATGTTCTTCCCTGTGAAATCCACAGGTCCTCTTCTGTTCAGACCTTGAGTAAATGTCCTTGACCACCATGTTAAAGCAGGCAAATGTACACAGTAAAGCTCCCTCCCTGCTAGAACCATCCAACATTTCAGGAATTTCAGTCTATTCCCACCCCCAGTGAACAAGACACACAAGCTGCAGTACTGTTTTGCTACGCTGTGTACAGCTAGAGCCAGGTGGCCAAGCTTGCTGAGCACTGTTAGTTCTAATCAAGAGGAAACTGAAGCCCAATGTTTCCCATACACACCTTCAAACAGACGCCGCGGGTCTTTCTCATCCAGTGTCAGCAGCTCCCGGGCAGCCTTGCGGATCTTGGCCAGGGTAAATTTGACCCTCCAGACCTCACGTTTGTTCCGGAGCCCATACTCGCCTGCAAAGAACGTGCGAACAAGTTCAGTCCCACGGACTAGTGAAAAGGATTGGTGGTCTCGGGGTACATAAAATCTAAACAACGAACGATCCCGAATTCGGGGAAGAGGGAGGGGGACACACCGGAGGGATTCCAGCAGAATGAGCACGTGGGCGGCCTCACCCACGTGTTAGCTTCCCCGGCTCGGGAAGCAGAAACCTTGCATTAGCCACTCACCGATCAGCTTCAGCTCTTGGTCGAGGCGGGACTTCTCGAAGGGTCTCCGCGGGGTCACATAGGTTTTGCGACAAACCCAGCTCCGGGCCACCGGCATGCTGGCTCTACTTGCCCGTCTGTGTGGAAAGGAGAGTGGACAGTGAGGACTTGGAGCAGCGCCTGCGCAGTCCCACAACTCAGCTAGAACCTCGCGGCGCCGAGGGAAAATATCGCGAGAACCGTCCCTCAAGCTTTTATAACCGATACCATTCCCACTACTCTCCAACCACCTTCATCTCACCTGCATCTTCTTTAGCGAACTCATTAAAGCTCGGATGGTCCGCAAGATCTTACAACCCACACCCGAAATAAAGAGCACAGCAGTACACCTCACCTACGCTCTCCCTCCGGTAACCGAGAAAAAGGCACACGCGTCCCCCGGCCGCGCTCTTATAGCAGCGCCGCAGTCTTGTGACGTCAGCACGCGCAGCGCCCGCCTGCACCAATCAGAAAAGACGTTGGCGGGCGGCGAAAGCAATAGAGACGAGAGGTTGGGCCAGAGCGGCGTGCTAAGTTGGGAGGACCTCGTCTCTAGCTGACAAGGTGTCGGAGCATCGTCCGGTGAGAAGTGAGGACTGCTCTCCGCCCTCGGGTGGTTACTTAAGTACCGTCAGCTAGCCTCTGAGTCGCAGTATAAAGTTGGAGTATTCATCGCCACCGCCACTAGACTTCAGCCGGCTCCGACTCTGTGAAAAGATCCCCAGACGGTTGGAGCTGTGCGAAATCAAAGCTCCTTCCAGAAGATAATGTTATATCCATGAATAATAAATCATTTTTCATATCAGAATGTCAACCCGAAGCACAGCCTGAAGCCAGTCTGCCCTTTGGAACCCTAAAACAAATCCTCTACTCGTGAAGCTTTGAGCCTTAGGGGAACAGGGAAAAAATAATAATAAAGTAGATCATTTCAGAGTGGTGCTGTGAAGAAAATAAATTACTGATAATGACTGAGGGAAAATGGTACTCCAGATAGGATGGTCAGGGAAGCCTCTTTAAGAAGGTGATTGACTTTTTTTTAACTTGAGACCCAATGATTAAAAGGTTTTGTGCCTCTTCATCAAAGACAGCAGTTTACATCCTGAGGTTTCCTTTGGGTTTCCAGAACAGGGAAAATGTTCTGACACCTCTTGTTATAAACCTGGAGCAATTTATACATTGTTTTTTGATCTCCTCGGCCAACATCTTCCTCTCAGACAGGATTATTTCCTCTAGTCCTTTTCTCTCTGGGATAATCCCATTCACACCAATGACTTTCTTTATCGCTGTTAGATAATATTTAATGAGCATTCTAAATGTGCTGGGCTTTGGGCTAAACACCTTATGGTTTTTTTGTTTTTGTTTGTTTTTATTTTGTTTTGTTTTGTTTTTAATTCGTGTGACCCATGATTTCCATCACTAAAAATAATAACAGGTGACATTCTGGAATATTTACTATGTATCAGGCCCTGTTCTCAGAACTTTACATATGTTAATTTACTTAATCCTCAATACATATTTAAGGAGGACTCTCAGAGAAGTTGCCCTCCCTCATAGTAATACTTTTATAGATGCTTGCTTAAGGAGCACTAATACTATTATCCTATTTTATAGAGGCAGATACTGAGGCATCAAAAAGTGGTTACAGAACTTGCCCAAGACTGCACAAAGTGGAAATAAATTAAGACTGACCGGATGAGAACAAGCAAAGGCTATCTATTCAGAGTAAGGGAGTCAGTCACCATCACTCATGTTTTGGCAGAGACTCAAAGGCAGGCAGAGGTGTGGGAAAGCTATATAGCAGAAAAAAGGAAAGGCTTCAGGTGTCCCCGATTGGAGGCTGTCGTCATGGAGAAGCTAGACGTGGGCAGACTAGAAGTTAGGTACCCTATGCGATTGGTTGGGGTACATATTTGGCTTTCTTTTCTTGGTCCTAAATTGGAAGTGGGGACAAAAATTAGTAGAGTTGTGAATTACTAATCAAGTCCTGGCCCTTTTGGACCTATTGTTGTAGGGGTTATTATTTGGCTCCTTGGATTGTTACTTCCTACAAGCCTGCCTTATAGCAGGCTGGCTTCCTGAGCTGTTTTTTGTTTGTTTATTGAAGTATAGTTGATTTACAATATTGTGTTAGTTTCACTTGTACAGCAAAGTGATTGAGTTATAAATACATATATTTTTCAGATTCTTTTCCATTATAGGTTATTACAAGATATTGAATATATTTCCCTGTGCTATACAGTAAATCCTTGTTTTTTATCTATTTTACGTATAGTAGTGTGTATATGTTAATCCCAAACTCCTAATTTATCATTCCTCCCCCCCATTGTCCCCTTTGGTGACCGTAAGTTTGTTTTCTATGTCTGTGAATCTGTTTCTGTTTTGCAAATAAGTTCATTTGTATCATTTTTTTAGATTCCACATATAAGTGATATCAGAGAATACTTGTCTTTCTCTGTCTGACTTACTTCACTTAGTATGATAATCTCTATGTCTATGTTGCTGCAAATGGCAATATTTCATTCTTTTTTACGGCTGAGTAACATTCCATTGTATATATACACATCTTCTTTATCCATTCATCTGTCGATGGGCATTTAGGTTGCTTCCATGTCCTGGCTATTGTAAATAGTGCTGCAATGGACATTGGGGTGCGTGTATCTTTTCGAAGTACGGTTTTCCCTGGATATATGCCCAGGAGTGGGATTGCTGGATCATATGATAATTCTATTTTTAGTTTTTGAAGGAACCTCCACACTGTTCTCCATAGTGGCTGCACCAATGTACATTCCCACCAAGAGTGTAGGAGGGTTCCCTTTTCTTCACACCCTCCCCAGCATGTATTATTTGTAGACTTTTTGATGATGGCCATTCTGACCAGTGTGAGCTGTTTATTATAGATAAGGGGGCTGTTTTCTGGGCAGGCTGCTGCAGTCTGTGGATCAGAGTTCTGTTTTCATATATGATCTGGCCGTTGTCTGTTTGTATATTCAGCCTCTCAGCAACCAGAAGTCAGGCCAGCATTGCAGCTGGGACAGTATGGCCCCATAGCCCACGCTCTTCACCGCTGTTTTCTGCAGCTGCTGACCAGCGGACTCAGCAGTCAGTATTCCCTCCTCAGAGCAACAGTCCCACTCAGTCCTTTCCTTTATGACATCACCCTGCTTTATCCAGATGGCTTGGGTTCAAATTCAGCAGTCCCCAATTACTAGCTCTAATACCTCAGACAAGTTTCTCAGTCATTCTGTGCCTCAGCTTCCTCATCTATAAAATGGGGGTGACGACCGCACCCACCTCATAGGGTTATCATAAGGATGAAATGATGCAATCTATGCAAATTGTTTAGGATAGTGCTTGGCACCAAGAAAGCACTCAGCGTTAATTACCATTATCATTATTATTCTCTCATTGTATTTCTGTATCTGTCAGACTACCTTGTTCTTTTTTGTTTTCTTGTTTACAAGTTAGCTCCTAGACAAAAAAGTTATAGAAGGGCAGGGACTTCCCTGGTGGTCCAGTGGTTAAGACTCCACACTCCCAATGCAGGGGGCCTGGGTTCGATCCCTGGTCAAGGAACTAGATCCCACGTGCATGACTCAACTAAGAGTTCGCATGCCACAACTAAGGAGCCAGCAAGCCGCAACTAAGGAGCCTGCCCAGCGCAACCAAATAAATATTTTTAAAAATAAAAATAAATAAATTTTTTTTAAAAGTCTGTAGGAGGGCAGAGACCTCATCTTTCCTGTTTATCAGTGTCTTAGCACAGGCCTAACGTATAAGCTGACAGTCAAAACATTGTTAAATGTATGAATAACTTAACTATACATGCATCATTGGTGTTTCAGAGTTTCCAACGACCCCCTCCTCAGGTTCGATTCATTTGCTAGAGCAGCTTACAGAACTGAGAAACACCTTACTTACTAAAATTAGAGGTTTATTATAAAAGGATATAACCCAGGAACGTCCAAATGGAAGAGATGCACAGGGCAATGTATAGGGAAAGGGTGATGACCTTCCCCACTCATCATTGCTTTAATTTGCATTTCCTTGATGACAGATGATGTGCAACATCTTTTCACGTGCGTATTGGCATCTTTTTATCTTCTTTGGTGAGGTATCGGTTAAGGTCTCTGGTCCATTTTTTTAATCAGGTTGTTTTCTTATTGTTGACTTTTAAGAGTTCTTTGTATATTTTGGATAACAATCCTGTATCAGATGTGTCTTTTGCAATATTTTCTCACAGAAGTTTTTAATTTTAACAAAGTCCAGCATATCTATTTTTTCTTTCACAGATCATGCCTTTTAGTGCCGTACCTAAAATGTCATCAATGGTACTTCCCTGGTGGTGCAGTGGTAAAGAATCTGCCTGCCAATGCAGGGGACACCGGTTCCAGCCCTGGTCTGGGAAGATCCCACATGCTGCGGAGCAACTAAGCCCTTGTGCCACAACTACTGAGCCTGCGCTCTAGAGCCTGTGAGCCACAACTACTGAGCCTGTGTGCCACAACTACTGAAGCCCCCCCGCCTAGAGCCCGTGCTCTGCAACAAGAGAAGCCACCGCAATGAGAAGCCCGCTCACCGCAACTAGAGAAAGCCCACATGCAGCAACGAAGACCCAACGCAGCCAAAAATAAAAATAAATGTTTAAAAAAAGTAATAAATAAAGTAAAATGTCATCGCCATACCCAAGGTCATCTAGGTTTTCTCCTATGTTATCTGCCAGGAGTTCTACAGTTTTGCATTTTTACATTTAGGTCGATGATCCATTTTGAGTTAATTTTTGTAAAGGGTGTAAAGTCTGTATCTGGATTTTTTCTTTTTTGCATGTGGAGGCCCTCAGAATAGTTTTTAATGAGGAACTTTTGAGAGGGAAGACTCAGGACGCAGGTACTGAGTCATCAAAGTACCTTGTTGTAGAGAGAAGAGAGGCATTACAAAACAGGCAGAAGTATAGAGTGTTAGCCAGGCAGGGGTTAGTGTCCTAGTTTAAATTAATCAAAGCTTAGGGAATTCCCTGGTGGTCCAGTGGTTAAGACTCTGTGCTTCCACTGCAGGGGGTGCAGGTTCTATCCCTGTTTGGGGAACTAAGATCTCACATGCCACGTGTTGTGGCCAAAAAAAATAAATAAATAATCTAAGCTTGCAGGACATCAAGAGTCTATCAAGTTTATTCACCAAATAGGGCAAGAAAGAAAGAAGAAATTGGGGGGGGGGGTAGAAATTGAGAACCAGAGGTGGAGACTTTCAGCCCCAGAATTTTCACCATGTGACTGTATTACAGTAACGAAATCTATGTGACCAAACAAAGCTACACATTTAAAAAATCAAGGTAGGGACTTCCCTGGTGGCGCGGTGGTTAAGAATCCGCCTGCCAATGCAGGGGACACGGGTTGGAGCCCTGGTCCGGGAAGATCCCACATGCCGCGGAGCAACTAAGCCCGTGCGCCACAACTACTGAGCCTGTGCTCTAGAGCCCGTGCTCCACAAGAGAAGCCACTGCAATGAGAACCCCGCGCACCGCAACGAAGAGCAGCCCCCGCTCGCCGCAACTAGAGAAAGCCCGCGCACAGCAACGAAGACCCAACGCAGCCAAAAATAAATAAATAAATAAATAAATTTATTAAAAAAAAAAGACTTTGCCTTCCAATGCAGGGGGCACGGGTTTGATCCCTGGTTGGGGCGCTAAGACCCCACATGAATTACGGCCAAAAAACCAACACATAAAACAGAAGCAGTATTATAGCAAATTTAATAAAGACTTTAAAAATGGCTCCCCTGGTCCAGGAACTAAGATCCCACATGCTGTGGGGCTAACTAAACCCACGTGCCGCAACTACTGAGCCCATGGGCCACCACTAGAGGGCCAGAGCGCCACAACTACAGAGCCCCTGCGCTCTGGAGCCCACATGCCACAACGAAAAGATCCCGCATGCTGCAACTAAGACCCAACGCAACAAAAATAAATAAATAAATAAATAAATAAATAAATATTTTAAAAAAATAATAATGTTTAAAAAAATTGTTTTAAATAAATAAAAATGGTCCACGTCTAGAAAGTCTAAAAAAAAAAATCAATGTATAAATATTGGAAGCTGGTACTGGTAACGTTCTAGTGATTTCTTAAGCAGAAAGGCGCTACATAGATCATTTTACAAATGCATATTTCATACGTATGTGTTTTAGCTTTTGTAAAAAATTGTGGAATAGAACATACACTTAAAGGAGGATCTAGAATACAAATGTATGGTATAAAAAGTAATTCTCCAAAGACCTGAATAAACACCACCCAAGGCAAGAAAAAGACCACCCCTGACATTCCCCTCCCTACTCCTAATGGCTATCCTAAAACTGCAACACTCGCTTCCTTCTTTTCTTCATGTGTTATTTTTATTTATGCCTTTGTATGCATCTGAAATGCCTTGTACAAATGTTTTCAAAAGGAAGTTTAGTGCAGTGGAAGAGCTCAAAATTCGGTGTCAGGAATTGACCAGGAAATGACCAGGTTTGGGAATTCCCTGGCGGTCCAGTAGTTAGGACTCGGCGCTTTCACTGCTGAGGGCCCAGGGTTCAATCCCTGGTCAGGGAACTAGGATCCCACAAGATGCGCAGTGCAGCCAAATAAATAAATTAATCAATCAATTAAAAAAAAAAGAAAGAAAGACCAGGTTTTAAATCCCAGCCCTGCTCCCTACTAGATGTGTGACCTCAGACAAGTCATTTCCCCTCCTCCAGGCCTTTTCCTCATCTGTACAAGCAGACACAAATGGCCACATTTCCCAGGACTGTCATAAGGATCCAAATCACAAACTCCACATTTATTCAACAAGTTTATTGAGACCTCTTGGGACCTAAGCCCTGTAGAAAACAGAGATGAATCAGCTTTCACACTCAAGAAACTCACGATTGGAAATAGGTAACTATAAAAACAACACAGCCACTAAGTGCTTGGAATCAGGGAGGGACATGAGAAGGATGTAGTGTTTATAAATCTGGAATCAAAAACTAACTGCCGAGAGAGTCAGGAGGGTGGTCGAGCCTCCCACTCGGAGATGAGCTTGGGACCATCTAGAAAGGCTCTTGCCAAGGACACAGCCACGTGCCCACAGGTCTCTGGAGTTCACTGCAGGCTGGCCCACTGCAGGGATGTGTAGACCACCTTACCATCAGGCTGTGGAGAGCAAAGCAGCAGTGTCTTTCTGACACTGGTGCCGAGGCGGCCAGCAGAAACCAGGTCCTGGAGTGGGATGGGGTCCCCGGGAGCCCAGCACTGAGCGATGTAGTGAGCGTGGAAACGGAGCGGGTCGCCTGGGTGAAGGAGAGAGG
This sequence comes from Balaenoptera musculus, assembly GCF_009873245.2. Classification (NCBI taxonomy): domain Eukaryota; kingdom Metazoa; phylum Chordata; class Mammalia; order Artiodactyla; family Balaenopteridae; genus Balaenoptera; species Balaenoptera musculus. The sequence continues at coordinate 4,129,704 of NC_045803.1, forward strand.
CAGGTAGCAGTTTCCAGTGGCAGGGAGCTGGAAGACACTGGGACGTCCACACGGAGGACATGGGGATGGTTCCAGCTATCACTACCAATATTTGAAAAGACACCCTTGGACCTTGGAGGTGGGGTAAGTTGACACACATGTATAGCATAATCTTATTTAAAAAACAAAAATGAAAACAAATAATTGAATACATCGTTGTCAGTCAAAGCCATGAGGAACTCAAAAGGGTATCATGTAAATATCCAATGAGAAGTGACTCTAACAGACTAAAAGAAGTAAGAAAACAATTTACAATAGGATACCATAATAAAATAAATAGAAGAAAGGAGTCAACAAAATTTTTCTGAAAAGGGCCAGAGAGTAAATATTTTCAGTTTTGTGGGCCATGCTGCCAACATTCAAATCTGCCACTCTAGCACAATAGCAGCCACAGACCATATGTAAACAAATGGACAAGGCTGTGTTCCAATAAAACTTTGTTTAAAAAAAACCAGTCAGTGGGCCGGATTTGACCTGGGGCTATAGTTTGCCCCCAGATTAGATGAACGCGTTCAAGTAAAGTAGGACCCTGAGTAGGGCGCTTTCCAGAAGACTAAGTAACAGGTAATGTAAATCTAAAAGAGCAAGGCTTCCAGCAATTCTACTCCTGGGTATTTATCTGAAAAAAATGAAAACACTAATTTGAAAAGATACACACACCTCTATGTTTACTGCAGCATTATTTACAATAGCCAAGATATGGAAGCAACCTAAATGCCCATCAATAGAGGAATGAATAAAGAAGATGTGGTATATATATATATATACAAACACACACACACACACATACATACATATAACGGAATACTACTCAGCCATAAAAAAGAATGAAATCTTGGGATTTTTGACAACATGGATGGACCTCTATTAGCATAACAGAGGGTATTGTGCTAAGTGAAATAAACTAGAAAAAGACAAATACTGTATGATTTTATTTATATGTGGAATCTAAAAAACAAAACAAATGAACAAACATAACTAAACAAAAACAGAGTCATAGATACAGAGAAGAAACAGGTGGTTGTCAGAGGGGAGGAGGGCTGGGGGAAGAAATAGGTAAGGAAGATTAAGAAGTTCAAACTTTCAGTTACAGAATAAATGACTCACAGGTAAGAAATGTACAGTGTCGGAAATATAGTTAATAATTATGTAATGTCTTTGTATGGTGACAATGGTAACTAGACTTATGGTGCTCATTTTGAAATGTATAGAAATATAAAATCACTATATTGCGTACCAGGAACTTACACAGTACTATAGGTCAATTATACTTCAAAAATAAAGTCATACAAAAAGAGATCAGATTTGTAGTTACCAGCAGCAGAGGATGGGGGGAGGGGGAATTGGATGAAGGTAGTCAAAAGGTACAAACTAGCAGTTATAAGATAAATAAGTACTAGGGACGTAATGTACAACACGATACATAGAATTAACACTGCTGTTCATTATATATAAACATTGTTAAGAGAGCAAATAAATCCTAAGACTTCTCATCAGAAGGAAAAACATTTTTTTTCTATTTCTTTAATGTTGTTTCTGTATGAAATGATGGATGTTCACTAAACTTACTGTGGTCATCATTTCATGATATGTATAAGTCAAATCATTATGCTGTACCCCTTAAACTTATAGAGTGCCGTATGTCAATTATGTCTCAATAAAACGGAGGGAAAAAATAAATAAATAAAAGAGCAAGGCTCTAAGACCTTCCATCTGAGGGGATGTCGTAGCAACTATAAATCAAGGCCCTCCCTGGCAGCTGGGTTTCTGGCAAGAAACTCTCCAGGAGCCAGGCACCTCTCTGGTTGTTATGATACCTCAGTCAGCTGAGAAAGGAGCATCAAAATGCTTGAGAAGTTACCCCAAAATTGCTTTCCAAGAAACTTAGCATCTTTTAACCTCAGGAAGATTTAGAGTTAGACTTAGAAATACATATTTAAGAGATTCAGACCTTGAACACTAATCTTCAGGGGACAAAGATTTTATGTATATTTGATACATTGAGTATTTATTGTTTTAGAAATATTGACCTATTACAAGTAACAGGTCAGCCTTGTGGTTTAGTTTCAAATGTGTGATTGAGTAATTGATTGATTTAAACTTAATCTGAAGTTTTAGTAAGTCTATTAACAGTGTAAGAATATAAACTTAAAAATTACCCCATTTATAACTTATTAGATTTAAGTTATTGGCAAGATTCATAACCAGAAAACTGCAGAACTTAAAAAAGAAAATAAAAATATTAAATTTTAAAATGCAGCTTATAATGTTTGAAACTACTTATTTCCTTTTGTAAATGGGATCAAACATGAATTAATGGTCCCCTTAAAATCTAGATTGAAAAAATTAAGTTTTATAAATTGAACTGAAAGCTTAGAAAAAACCTAGAAATTAACATTTGTATGTTTAGTAAGTTGAATATTCATTTGCAAAACCAAAATAATCTTTTTTTTTTTTTAGCATACAAAAATCACCCAAAAATCCAGCAGCAAAGTAATTAAACCATGGTTACTTATAGAGAATGGGGCAGGGAAACTGTTCTCAGCTCCTGAATCAGTCAGTTAAATTTTAGTCTGAGAAGAGAATAAGCCTGTCAACTCATCTGCAGGAAACTTAGTGGACAGTCTCCAATGAATGGCTAAGATCTGACTACTTATCAGGCAGTTCTATCTATGTTCTTAAGGAGAACAAAGAGTGATTTTCTGCACTTTTTTTTTAACCTTTAAGTTACACAATAAATTCAAAAATTAACTGATTCATCAAAAGTCCCCTTTACCTATTCCTGATGCAAATTCCCTCCCAGAACTATTAACTATTTGTCGTTGGGCTGGAGTAAATCCTTTCAAGCTTTTTTCCCACTTGCTTGATAGGATTCTCTGGCTACTTAGTACTCCACTTTAAGTTCTTTTCGTATTCTTTCACTAGAGCCACAATTTTCAAGACTACTTAAATAATTTGTCTATAACTGCATAACAGTATAAAATATGATTTACTTTTTACTATACATGTTTTTTATGAGCTGTTCTTTTGTGCCCCCTTTTTTCATTTACTAAACTGCCCTTCAAAATGAGCACAGGTTCCCAAGTGTTTCCTGTCCTTCCATGGTTTCAGAGGCTGGGAAAATGAGACCAAAAAAAAGAAAAGAAAAATGCAGAATGTAGTGGGATTGTGAAGAAATGAGTGGCAACCAGAGGTCCCAACACAAACTCACCGGGATAGACCAGGAAGTCGCCCCCGAACTTGCCAGCCGCACTGAGGAAGAAGCCTCGCTCCCACAGGTCTCTGTAGATGCTGTAGCGAAGCTCGTGGGCAGGACGGCCAGCGTGGGGCCAGTCTTTGGACTGGACACGCCAGTCCAGGGGCCTAGCCTTGATGGGCCGAGGCCTAGCAGTGGACAGCTGGATGAGCAGAGCAGACCTGGGCAAAGGAGCCACCCCATTTGAAGGCCCTGGCTGGGGAGAGGAGGAGCCTGGCGGGGGGTGAATCCAAGAGAGTTTGGTGAATCCAAGGGGCAAGGTTTTCCCAGCCCCAGGGAGAACCAGCCCTAGATTCCCTGCCAAAATTCCCCAAAGATCTCTTCCCTCCTTCCCCTGGTCCCTGGACTCCAGCTCCCACCTTCACCTGCTTCCTCACGCTCTCCAGCAGCCTGGCCAGCACTGGCCTCGTTCTCTTCTGCAGCTTGGTTCCCACCGGCCTCCTGGCTCCCGCTGGTCCCTGATTTCTGTTCCAGCTTCTGCTTCTTCGCAGCCTGGCCCTCTGCAATCTTCTCTAGGAGCTCCTGACGACGGGTCTCACGGGCCTCAGCTGCCAGAGCACTTTGCTCCTGGAAGCCCTGCTCTTGCTGGCGCTTGAAGGATGCCAATGCCTGAGAAGTAAACTTATCTGTAATCTCAGGATTCAGGCATGCCTTGCCTTAGGAAGCTAGGAATCCCGACTCCCTGGCGCCTCCCAACCTAGGGGCGCGAACCCGGGGATCCCAGTATCCTACTTTCACAGTATTCCAGAATCCAGGACTCCCAGACCCCTCCCACCTCAGGGACCTGTTGTCCCCAGCCTCTTCTCCCGCAGGCGCCCCCAACCTGCCCCCTTACCAGGCTGTGTTGGCGGGGATCCGGGCGCGGGGCGCTGACTAGGGTCACCGCGCCGATCTCGGCCAGCAGCCGCGCCTCTTCGGGCATCAGCAGCAGCGGGAGGCCCAGGCGCGAGTTCTGGCGGGGTCCGCGGGGCAGGGCGCCCACCGTGCGGCCCCCTACTCCCAGGCGCTCTCGCAGCGCCTGCACCGCCTCGGCCCCCCACACCAGGGAGCGGCCGTTCGCCACCTCCACCACCAGCATCCTCCTGCGGGAGGCCAGGGGCACAGCAGTCACCCACAGAGCTGCACGCCTCTCACCGCCCGATTTGCGCCGCGGGGAGGCCTCCCACCGCCGGGGGGGAGGGGTCTCGGCGAAGCCCAGCCCCTGAGTCTCGGGGGTCGGAGCCTCGCTCAGTGCCGCGTTCGCCACCTGCTGAGCGGGAGGGCCAGGCTCCGCCGCCTGGGCGCTGGACTCCGCCCTCGGGCGATCCCGCCAGGCCCCGGGGCTGACCGAGACGAGGACCCGCCCCGAACCGAGCCGCCGGGCCCCGCTGGGGCGTCTCGGACCCCGCGGTCAACATTCTGGTCTGGGCCAACACTGCCATGCCGGCCCACGCGCCTCGGAGCAAAGCCTGCCCCAGCGCGGGCCACGCCCCCTTCGAAAGATCCATTTCGGCTTCGCCCTTCGGGTGTCCCCGTCAGGTGTCGGGACCTCCAGAGGCCAAAGCCCCGCTGAGGCCACGTCCTCTTCGGGTTGCTCGGGACTTGGCCCCTCCCCTTTCCGAACCCCCGAGGTTCGGCCTCAGGTCCCCTTGCTCTGAGTCGGGCTCCTAGAATACGAAGCCCCGCCCCCGCCCGAGCTTGACCGGTCCGTAAGTTCGGGAGTCCTCGGCTCAGCCGAACCGCAGCACCGCCCCCTCCCGAACATAAGGGGTTCAGCGTTCGGGCGTCCTCGGCTCCCGTCAATCCCATAGCCTGAGGCCCCGCCCCCTCCGGCCGCCTGAGCTCCCCCAGTTGGAGCTCCTGTCCCACGTTCGAACCCCACAGCCGGAAGCCCGGTCCCCTGAACACCCGCCGTCTGTTCTCCGCTCGGGCGGGCTCACCCCACTCGTGAGCGCTCCCTTCAGAATGTGGCACCGTCCTCTGATAGAACCAGCTAGTCACCTCGTAAACACCAGCTCGCAGTCCCGGCGGAGCCACCCCCTTACGTAGCGCGCCACGCGCTGCTTCCTCCACCCCCACCCCATGCCGACCCCCTGCGTCGATTTCGTCACGCCGCCACCTCAGCGGAGCGGGAAGTCTGGGACCCGCCCCGCAGGGCCGTATCCTTGCCTTCCCCCGAAAGTGAAACCCCCTTGAGCCCGCCCCTCGAAGCGCACCTCCCTCCTCGGTTCCGGGACTTGGAAATGGGAGGCTCCTTACGCTGGACCCGACCCCTTGGCACCACGGCCCGGGGCCCCGCCCCCTTTAGGCCGGGACGCTGTTTGCCCCGCCCCCTTGGAATACTCCTGAGCCCCGCCTCTTTCGTGTTGCCTAAACCCGTGGCTCCGCCTCCCTCCTAAACATGAGACTCCGCCTATCAGCCACCCAGGGTCACTTGTATCCGACTACCTCCGAAGGGAACCGACGCTGTGGCCCCTCCACATCCGGCCGAAGCTCTTGGCTCCGCCTACATCCGAACAGAGTCCTTCAGTACTCGACTACCTCCGAAGAAAACCGAAGCTTGTGGCCCCGCCTCCAAACCGCCTCCCGACTCTGTCCCAAGGAACCTGAAGCGGAGATTCCACCTCATTCCGAACGCTGAGCTCCAGGCCCCGCCTCTTTCCCAGGTTCGGTCGCTTCCCTCCGTCCCCGAAGCTTCTGGCCCCACCCCTTTCCGAGGCCGAAGCCCCGCCCCTTTGCGTGCTCGCAGCTCGGTAGAACCGAGTCCGGGTCCAGCTGCAGACTCGTGCTCCCTGCACCCAGTCCGGGCTCCTTCTCTGCTCAGCCCGGAGCCTGCCGGGCGCTGCACACCCGGCCCCGGACCGCGCACCCCAGCCGGCCCCCCGAAAGAGACTGGGGACGCGGGGGCGTGCTGGGCGGGGTAGGCGTGGCGGATCCGCGGAGGCCGGCGGGTCGGGACTGCTCGGCTGCTTCCTGCCCTGCGGGCGGCGCGGAGCCGCGGGCCCAGGTGGGTCCGCCACGCCTGGGCCGGGGTGCGGTGGGCGCGGAGGCGCCCCGGAGACCGGGAGGGGTCTGGGCAGTGTGGGGTCGCTGCGGATCGGCGGGCTGATGAGATGCGGGGGCGGTGCCGGGAGCGCGGCCGAGCTCCTGGGTGGCGTAACCGCCTGTGGCTTTGCCCGGAGCGGATCTGACCCGCGCTTGGTGCGCGCAACGGGAGTGGGGCTCGGGAGCGGGCCCGCTCTCTGGGTTTCAGACGGGAGAAGGAACCGGAGCTCCGAAAAGAGGGCGAGGCTGGAGGCCTGGGCTCCTCTGAGGCCCTCTCGGAGAAGGGCAGGGAGTCTGGAGAGCAGGGTTCTCAAAGAGGGAGAGGCTGGGGGATAAGAAGAGAGGAGCTGGATTGCTGGGATACTCGAAGGAGGAGGGGGCCGGGAGGTTTGGATTCCTGGGCTCTCAAAGGAGAAGAGAGCTGGGGGCCTGCGTTCTCAAAGAGGGGTTCTGTGGGTGGCTTCCTCTCTCCTCGAAGGAGGAAGGGCCTGGAGGTCGGGATTCCTGTGTTGTCAGAGGAGAGGAGCTGAGGGTAGGACTCCTTGATCCTCGACAACTGGGGACTGGGTGGGGGGGGGGTGGATCCTTGACTCCTCTAAGGGGGAGGGGCTGGGGGCCCGGACTCCTGGGTTCTCACTGGGAACCTCTGCCCCTCCCCCAGAACATGTCGCCCGAAGAATGGACATATCTACTGGTTCTTCTTATCTCTATCCCCATCGGCTTCCTCTTTAAGAAAGCTGGTGAGTCAGGTTCCCTCCCCAGTGGAAAATAAAGGGAGGGGGGGTGCCCGGGCTGGGGACCCCTGGAAGGTTCCACGCTTATGCTATGCCTTCTCCCTGCAGGACCTGGGCTGAAGAGATGGGGGGCAGCAGCTGTGGGCCTAGGGCTCACCTTGTTCACCTGTGGCCCCCACACTTTGCATTCTCTGGTCACCATCCTTGGGACCTGGGCGCTCATTCAGGCCCAGCCCTGGTGAGGATTTGGTGGGGGGAGTTGGGGGAGATGGAGGGGGTGGAGGAAGCGACCTGTTTCCTCTTGGGGTCTTTCTCTGTTTCTGTCTCCATCTCCGGATGTCTCTTGTTTATCTGTAGATTCTCTGTGTCATTTGTCTGGTCTGTTTTTCTTCCTCTCCTGCCTTTTTCTGGGTCTTTGTCCCTGTGTGTTTGTCCTGGTCCTTTACATCCATGTCGTGGATTCAGGAGAGAGGAGGACGTTACTAGTCTGCTGGCCCTGCCACCGTTGGTATTGGTATTCTCTCTCTCTCTCTCTCTGTTTCTCCCTCCCTCTTTCTCCTTCAACCTCCCCTCTCTCCCTCGCCCTTCCTCCTCCCTCCCAGAAAAAATGGAGTATTGAAGGGTCTTCACCCTGAAGCCTCTCTTAACCCCCTTCTCATTTTCTTCTCTGTTGCTGCGCATTTCTGTGTAGCTGTTTCAATCGTGCTCATTCCATACCCCCCGCCCCTCATTTTCTGTCTCGGGAGGTCGGGAGGTGGGGAGGTGGGGAAGGATTTGTAGCTGGAATCTAGGGGCGGCTGAGGCAAGATCTCGTGCACCCCTGCACCCAGCACAGCATGCCTCTTGCCTTTGCCCAGCTCCTGCCACGCCCTGGCCCTAGCCTGGACCTTCTCATATCTGCTCTTCTTCCGCGCGCTCAGCCTGCTGGGCCTGCCCACTCCCACACCCTTCACCAATGCCGTCCAGCTGCTGCTGACACTGAAGGTCAGACTCCCCTCCAGCCCTCGCTGTGTGCCAGTTAACCACCAAAACTTTACCTTCTCCTCCCAGCCACTCCCGTGGGAGGCAGAGGAAGGGGGATGGTCTGTCCCACACACCCCGCCGGGGGCGGGGCTTCACCTCTCAGCTCTTCCCTGGGATAAAGAAGTATCCAAAGTTATGTAACTGTGGGTGCCATGTGTTGGCTGAGCTAAAGTGCGTCTTTGTAGCAAGCCATTTTGCAAAGGAGGACAGCCAGCTCCGGGGAGGTAGCACTCAGTTAAGGACGAAAAACCAGGACACCATGTCCGGCTCTCCGTGACCTGGGAAGATGGGTGAAAACAGATTCCCAGGCCCCACCCCTGGGAACGTAAAGTCGTGCGTTCCTACTATTCGCTACGTATCAGTGAACAGAACGGTCATGTGAGGTGGTGAATGAGGTCTCCTCAGCATCCTGTGTTCCCCGCGGGAGCTGGAGAAAGAGGCTTTCAGGACGTAGGGACCAGCGTGTGTGGAAGGGAGCAGGCTGAGTCCCATCAGCAGTGGACCAGCCACACGGACCGTCCGTCAAGAGCAGAAGAGAGCACGGGCAGCCCAGGCCAAACCATGCAGGGCCTTGTTGGCTAAGATGAGGGGGTCCCGACTTCTTCCTGTGGGGGCCCAAGAGCCACTGCAAGAGGTTTTTTGATTTGTTGCCAGAAGAGGTAATGTGACCAGATTTACAGGTTTAAAAATCCTTCCTCCCGATGCTGAGCGAGTTGAAGCAGAAGGGGCAAGATGGGGTGACGTGGGACTCTTTTATCAAAGTCCAACTGACAAACAGTGGCGGCTTGATGCAGGCCTGTGGGCAGGTCAGTCAGGGCCCCACCAGGAAGCCCGGCATTTAGGAGAAATTGAGGGCGGGTTGGGGAGAGGTCCTGGCCCCCAGGGCACGAGAGGAGGGGCAGGTAGTGGAGCCGGGAAGGAAAAAGACTTGGGTAGAGCCCCCCAATTCAAGAAGATCATCAAGGATCATGGCCAGCCCAAGGTGATCTTATCAATACAAGGGAATAAAAACCCAAGCCTCACTCCTGCCTTCCTCCATCTCTGCCTGGGGCTCTGTGCCAACTAAACCCAGGGGGAAGCTGGAAGACGCAGGCCTGTGGATGTTGAGCCGGCCTGGGGTCTGTGCGGAGAAGGGTAGAGAGCAGATCTGAAGGAGGAGCCCGAACATATTCAGCCCAGTGGTGGAGGCAAAGCGAGAGGGACAGACTCCAGAGACTTAAGGGATTCGATTGGGGGAGTGAGGAAGGTTTCCAGCCTAAGCAATTAATTGGATGGTGGTGGTATTTGCTGACGGCAGAGACTAGAAGAAGACCCACTTTGGGGAGAGGCTAATACCGTGTTCCACCTTGGATGTGTTCAATTCGAGGTGCCTGGAAGATATCAAGTATTAATGACAAGAGGTAGCTTTTTTTTTTTTTTTTTGATCTCGCCACACGGCTTGTGGGATCTTAGTTCCCTGACCAGGGATCATCAAACCTGAGCCCCAGCAGTGAGAGCGCCGAGTCCTAACCACTGGACTGCCAGGGAATTCCCTAGAGGCAGCTTGATGAACAGTCTTGGAGCTTGGAGGAGAAGTCCCACCAGGTTACACTGTGGGTGGTATCTAAAGTCACGAACTGCAGGAGAACCCAGAAAGATGGAACTCAGAGAAAAAAGACAGAGGGGCCCAGGAGTGAGCCCTGCGAGAGTCACCAAGAAGCCCTTACTCACGACCAGATGCCCAGAGCTGCCCGTGGAGTAGAGCCTCAGCGCCCAGCTGCACGGGGCTGCAGCAGCTGTTGGCTGCCCAGAGAGGTAGTGAAAGGGAGGTGGGTGAGAGGAAGCCCGGGTCTGACCTGTCCTTCCCTACACCCCTTCCTCCCAGCTGGTGAGTCTGGCCAGTGAAGTACAGGACCTGCATGTGGCCCAGAGGAAGGAAATGGCCTCAGGCTTCAGCAAGGGGCCCAGCCTGGGGCTGCTGCCTGACGTTCCCTCTCTGCTGGAGACGCTCAGCTACAGCTACTGCTACGTGGGCATCATGACAGGTGAGCGTGCCCACCCCGCAGGCCTGCCTCCGCAGCTCCTCACCCTCTGTCTCCATTCTCTGCCTGGAGTTTGGTGCCTGTTGCATGTTCCCACATCCCATCCCAGCGTCTGCCGCTCTGAGGGTGAGCATCTATGCCCGAGTCCACGTCTGACTGTCCCCCTGGTCCCAGGGCCCCTCCAGAGTACAGACAGACTGTTCTCAGCCTCAGTGATTCCTTGTAACTTTTTGGGAGCAAACAGGAGATGAAGGAGAAAGATCTACATCACCCTAACGTTTCTGCTGCCCGGGCAACAAGTATTCACAGCTTATGATCCCATTTTTAGTTTCAGAAAATATTTTTCACTAATGTTGACCTCTTAGAAGGTGTTCATTTTCATAGCAACTGTATTGAGCTATGATTACCATATTCACTCACTTGTAACCACATCCAGCTTGCTGGGTTTTAGTCTATTCACAGAGTTGTGCAACCGTCACTGCCATGTAATTTCGTCACCTCGAAAAGAAACCCTGCACCCTTTAGCCGTCGTCTCCCAAACCTCCGTCTGCCCCCATTCCCTGGAAACCACTAATTGACTTTCTATCTCTATATATTTGCCTATCCTGAACATTTATAAGTGGAATCATACAGTGTGTGGTCTTCTGTGACATGTAAGACGTTTAACACTTCTGTTAACCCCACTCTGCTCCCTCCCTAGGCCAAGAGCGGTCTCCTCTTTTCCATCTCTGTCCCTCTGCAGCCCCTCCCTTCTCAGTGGCCAGAGGCATCTCATGAAAAGGCAAAATGATAATCCAGCACTTCCCTGGTGGGAGAGCCTATACTGGTTTCCTAGCGCTTAGAACAAAACTCAAAGTCCTCATCAGATCCCCCAGGGGTCCCGCCCCTGCCACCCTCTCATTTCTTCTCACACCACTCTTCCTCTGCAGATGCACTGCTGCACTTCCTGTCACTCCTTTATACCCAGCTCACCCCCCACCCCGTCCCTCCAGGTCCGGTCTGTCTGTCTCCATCTGTCTCGGTGTCTCCATACACCTCATCCTCAGGCTCTGTGTCCCCTTCCAGAAGTGTCTGTCCCTCGTCCTCCCCTTTCTCCGCTTCCTTGTCCCTTTCTCTCTGGGTTTCATACCCCCACTCCCCTCTCTGCTTCTCCGTCTCCTTCCTCTCTCCCTGGTCCACCTCAGCTCCCGAATCTCTGGTCCATCTCCCCCCTCCCCCACCCCCGCCCGAGACTGGAGCTCAGCGCCCCTGCCGTGTGTACCGTGTCTGACCAGCTGCCCTCCCTCCCGCCGCAGGCCCGTTCTTCCGCTACCGCACGTACCTGGACTGGCTAGGGCAGCCCTTCCCCGGGGCCGTGCCCAGCCTGCGGCCCCTGCTGCGCCGAGCCTGGCCGGCCCCGCTCTTCGGCCTGCTCTTCCTGCTCTCCTCCCACCTGTTCCCGCTGGAGGCCGTGCGTGAGGACGCCTTCTACGCCCGCCCGCTGCCCGCCCGCCTCTTCTACATGATCCCCGTCTTCTTCGCCTTCCGCATGCGCTTCTACGTGGCCTGGATTGCCGCCGAGTGCGGCTGCATTGCCGCCGGCTTCGGGGCCTACCCCGTGGCCGCCAAAGCCCGGGCCGGGGGCGGCCCCACCCTCCAATGCCCACCCCCCAGCAGGTCAGGCGGCGGGAGGGAGGTGTCCCAAGACCCGGCAGGCCCCATCACCGCGGGCTGGCCCTGCCCCTAGCAGGGAGGATAGCGGGGAGCAGGGGGGGGCAGGTCTCCCACCTGTTGTCAGCAGAGTGTCACCCTCAGCCACCACAGCCCGCCTTCCCCCGTCCTAAGGAAACAGTAGTCCTGATCCGTACGGATTGCCCCCTGTTGCTAGTGCTTGACCCCCCCTTGGGGTGGTGAATTGCTCTCTGTTGCTAGGAAAAGGAAGGTGTTACAGCAGTCACACGCTGTCCCTCTCTTGCCGTGGAAGCGACACCCCAGTAACCCCGTTGTTCCTGGTTGCTCAGGGTGCCATCGTTGGGCAGTGAGGAGTAGCCCTTTGTTGCTAGGGAGAACATTCCCTAGCAACAGCACTGCCCCTTCCTGCCAGAAAGCTGCTCTTTGTTGCTACGGAAACGGCATCCCCTAAACTGCCCCTTTGTTGCTGGGAGCGAGCACGCCCCTCCCCATGGGATGTCGTCACATAACAGCCTGCTGTTGCCCTCTTTTTCTATGGAAATGGCATCCTTGACCATGCTGTCCTCTAGCAGAGGGGACACCATTCCTAGCAACTGCAGGTCACGTTCCTACTGTTGCCCAGGAAATCCCCTGGTAACTATGAATTAACCTTGTTGCTGGCGAAACTAGCCCCCTAGCTCCTTCATCACTAGATAAATCACACAGCTAGTAACTACAGACTCTCTTGTTGCTAAGGATATGTTGCTCCTGTGTTGCTAGGGAAATGGCACCCCTAGCAACCAGGAATGGCCTGTCCCTCTGTCCCTAGCAGTCATGGTCAGCCTTCAGGCTGGGGCTGGGAAAGCAACCCTTTGATGGAAATTCTGAACTACTCCTTACAAGGGTTGGGCAATCCCCTAGTAGTCACAAACTGCCATTCCATTGCGGGGGAAGTGGCACCCCCCCCCTGCAAATTTCTTGCCACTGCCATAGTATAGGGTATCCCCCAGAAGACGTCAAGCAGGAATTGAAGGCTTTTCTAAACCTTCTGGGCCCCGTCCCTAATGGATGCTCCCCTTCCATTATCAGAAGCTGCCAACGGTTCAGGTGGGCCAAGGATATCCCCCACTGCTGGTGGTGGTGGGGGGTTGGCACCAGTGACCCAGGAACCACTGTATTACTGGAGATGACCCTTATAAAACAACCCTGGGGACCAATAGCCAGGAAAGGCCCTTTCAGGAAGCTTTTCTAAACATCCTAGACCTTGTTGCTAAGGAATGCCCTTTCCCTAGCAACAGAGACCATCAAGGTGTCAGACGGGCCTAGAACATCTCCCTAGCAACCACGGACCACCTCATTGTTAGGGATGCTGCTTCCCTAACAACCAAAGTGTCCAACAATTTAGAATGGACTACTTGGAGGCTTCTCTGAATATGCTGAGCTTGGTTGCTAAGGAATGGCCTTTCCCTAGCATCTGAGACCATTGGCAGGTCAGGTTGCTAAGGACTCATAGCTTAGCAACCGTGGCCCTTCCAGACTTTTCCTGGCTGTTGCAGGCCCCCTTACCAAAGAGGAGAACCCTATTGCTGATGAACTGTGCACTTCCCAAAAATGCTCAGTCTGGGCTACCCTCCCCTGTTGCCCTAGCAAACGTGACAGCCAGAGAATTGTTGCCTGGCCAGGATCCCCTCCTTAGCATCCGGGGCAGGGACAGTAGCCAGAGTCAGGAGGGGGCCTGGCTGAGCTGCATGTCTGTCCCCCACCCTCATCCTCCACCCCCCCCCCCAGTCCGGAGAAGGCGGCTTCCACGGAGTACGACTATGAGACCATCCGCAACATCGATTGCTATGGCACAGACTTCTGCGTACGCGTGCGGGATGGCATGCGGTACTGGAACATGACGGTGCAGTGGTGGCTGGCGCAGTACATCTACAAGAGCGCGCCCGCGCGCTCCTACGTCTTCAGGTGAGCCCAACTGTCTCGGAGGACGGCACGGAAGTACATCTCCCAGCTGCCCCTGGGGCCGCCTGCGGCTTCCCCCGCTGGGCCTCCACCCCTGAGGGTCATGGGAGTTGTAGTTTCTTGAGCCTTGCGCTGGCTCTGATCTGCGTTATTCCGGGGTCAATTCTTCCTCCTTTCTGGGCCTCCGTTTCTACCTCCGTAAAGTCAGCCTCGCTCCGCAAACGCAGTGTACTGAGTCCTGTGGACTCAGTAGCTAGACCTTCCGGAATCTTAACCCTGCCAGTTACTAAGAAACCTTAAGAAGTTAGTTGACCCATGTTTCCTCAACTTTTTTTTTTTTAATTTCAAAAATTCCCATATATGCTTTTTTTTTTTTAATTCCAAATGCTTACTTTAATTACCCTTGACTAAACCCCAAGAGATACAGCCATTTACTTGGAGCCCAGCAAGGTAAATTGCTTCAGCACACTGCAAGAGGAAGCCATTGAAATAATCACTGTGCTTCGTAAGCCTTTGTGTAACTTCTGGCTAGTCACCATAGAAAGTGAACAAACTGTGGGAGCAGGGGCCCCACCCAAACATGGACTGTAGAGATAAAAGAGGAAAAGGCAATCTCTACCTTTTCCCAAAAGCAAAATCAAACACAATTAACAATCCCCTAGCTCTTAAAGTTACCTCTTTTTTTTAACATCTTTATTGAAGTATAACTGCTTTACAATGGTGTGTTAGTTTCTGCTGTATAACAAAGTGAGGCAGCTATACATATACATATATCCCCATATCTCCTCCCTCTTGCGTCTCCCTCCCACCCTCCCCATATATGCTTTTTTTCCCAGTTTTTTAAAATTGAAGTATAGTTGATTTCCAATGATGTATTAGTTTCAGGTGTACAGCAAAGTGATTCAGTTTTATATATATATATACACACACACACACATATATATATTAATTCTTTTATTTTTTGGGGTCACGCTGAGCAGTGTGTGGGATCTTAGTTCCCCCACCAGGATTTGAACCCTGCCCCGGCAGTGAAAGCGCGGAGTCCTAATCACTGGACCGCCAGCGGTTGCCTACCTATTCTTTTTCAGATTCTTTTCCCTTATAGGGTACTACAGAATATTTAGTATAGTTCCCTGTGCTATACAGTAGGTCCTGGTTGGTTATCTATTTTTTATATAGTAGTGTATATATGTTATTCCCAAACTCCTAATTTATCCCCCCCCCCGAACCCAGTTTCCTCAACTCTTAAATGGGGGTAATGCTGTTACCCGTTTCATAGGTTGATGTGAAGAATAAGTGAAATAAAGTGTGAAATGCACTTAATGTGAGGCCTGATTAGCTTGTATTATCCTTCACTCATCTGATATTTCTTGAGTTGAGACTTTCTGTAAAGATAAGATAAACTTATCTTTACAACCTTAGGAAGTAGGAGTTCTCATCATCCCCATTTTATTTATTTATTTTTTACTTATTTCTTTTATTTATTTCTTTTTGGCTGCGTTGGGTCTTAGTTGCTGTGCGCAGGCGGGGGCTACTCTTCACTGCGGTGGCTTCTCTTGTTGTGGAGCACGGGCTCTAGGCACGTGGGCTTCAGTAGTTGTGGCATGCCGGCTCAGTAGCTGTGGCTCGCGGGCTCTAGAGCGCAGGCTCAGTAGTTGTGGCGCACGGGCTTAGTTGCTCCGCGGCATGTGGGGTCTTCCTGGACCAGGGCTCGAACCCGTGTCCCTGCATTAGCAGGCGGATTCTTAACCACTGCGCCACCAAGGAAGCCCCATCATCCCCATTTTAAAGATGAAGAGACCCAGGATCAGAGGTCTGATCTTAGGCAACCTGCCGAGTGTCACCAGATGAGGTCAGGATACATCATGACACGTTCTTATAATGAAGCAGTCAATCATGGTGCCTCTGGAGCTAGACTTCCCTGGGTATGTGATCTGATTTATGATTTAAAGATCTGCTCCGACCTTGTGTGGGAATGGGCTAAGGTGGGGGAGGGGAGCAGGCGATAAAGCAGGGACTGGCCCGGTGGGCATTGATGGTATCCTAGAGTAGGGACCAGTGGCCTAGAAGTGGATGCATTTGAGAGGTGGAGGTGGGAAACAGCTTGATGGCCAGGTGATGGGCTGTGCGTGATGGTAGGGCACAGAAGGGCTGTTTCCTGCGGAGGGGAAACTGGGCAGAAGGAAGTTTCAGGAGTGGGTAGGATGAGGAAGCTAGACTCGGGTTTAGTCTCCCTGACTTTGAGGTGACTGTTAGATTTCCAGCTGGGGTTGTTGGCTAGGCAGTTAGTTGTGTGATTCTGGTGCGTAAGGGAAGGGTTGGTGTAAGAAGTGGACACGTGAGCGTCAGCAGGTGTGGATGATACTTAAAGCTCTGGGGCTGAGCATCAGGTCAAAGCACAGAGTGCGCGAACGTTTAGACCAGGGATTCTCAATGCGGGGGGTGGGGGGGGAGCAATTGTGCTGCACCCCCAGGGGGCGTTGGCAATGTCTGGAGACGCTGTTTTCATAATGGGGATGTGCTGCTGGCATCTAGTGGGTGGGGTCCAGAGATGCTCCTGAACAATCTGCGCGGCACAGGACAGCACTCCACCTCCCCACCCCCACCCCCACCCCCCCGAAGAATGATCCTGCCCCAGGTGTCTGTAGCGCCAAGATCGAGAAACCCTGATGTAGACTAGGGACCAGCAGGAAAGCCAGCACAGATGCAGCCAGTGACACAGGAGGACAGTCAGCAAAGTATTCATTCCCGGAAGGAAGCCGAGAGAAGTAAGTGTTTCAAGGAGGAGCGAGGAGGGGATGGTGTGTCTGCCGGTGCCAGGGGCTTCAGTGCGCTGAGGGCGAGTGTGGCCACTGGGTGGGGCGTGATGGGAGGAAGTCCCCGGCAACCTTGACGGGAGCAGAGTGGAGGGCTGAAGTGAAAGCCGGCTTGGAGAGGGTTCAAGAGAGGACGGAAAGGGGAGCCTAGACGATTCTTTGGAGAGTGTTCACTGTGGGGGGGCAGGGGGGCAGCGAAGCAGAGAGAAGAGTGAAGTGAAGAGTGAAGTGAAGCAGAGAGAGAAGAGTGGGTGGTGGAATGGCCAAGAGCTCAGGTGTGCGCACGTGGAGTTAGAGATGCCGGGCTTGCGCTGATGCGTGTCCTACTGTCAACTGCTTTCAGTTGTCTGTCAACTGCCGACCCACAGCATTCTCTCTCCACCAGAGGTAGAAAAGAAAGAAAACAGTTTTGTGGACTTCCCCAGCGCTCCAGTGGTTAAGACTCCGTGTTTCCACTGCCGGGGGCGTGGGTTCGATCCCTGCTCTGGGAACTATTATCCTGCATGCCTCGCGGCGTGGCCAAAAAATAGGGGGAAAAAAACCAGTTATTGAATAAGCATTAAACCAGATTTCGAGGCATGGCGCAAGTAACCCACTGCTGAGATTACCAAGATGGAAAGAAAGCTCACCCTTTTTTTAATTTTTTTTAACAGTTCATCCATCCATCCATTTTATTTTTATTTTTATTTTTTTTAATTGGGGTATAATTGATTTACAATGTTGTGTTAGTTTCAGGTGTATCGCAAAGTGAATCTGTTATACATATACATATATCCACTCTTCTTTTAGCTTCTTTTCCCATATAGGCCATTACAGAGCACTGAGTAGAATCCCCCGTGCTATACGGTAGGTCCTTATTAGTTGTCTAGAAATCTCACCCTTTTTGTCTTCTCCGTCGCCACTTAGAGCCCTTTACGTAGCGTGTTCTCGAGAGACACCATAACTGGTCCTCACGTTGGAGGACTCCACAAGCACTATTGCGTGCTCTCATGTTCATCCCAAGTTCACCTGGTGATGGGGGTAGCCACCTGGCTAGTTACGTGTCTTTATCTGAAGGAAGAATAAAACTCCTATCTCTATGACCAGCAGGTGTTTACAGCTCGGAGCTGGCACCTAGGATAAACCCTCATAGCTGCAGGGAGACAGGCGCTATCTCCCTCCACACCTAGGCTTCAAGGAGATGGCTCCCAGGCCTTCGAGAAGAACATTCCTGGACTGTAACACTTTCTAGAGGCCTGTTTCACCTTTTCAAAGATTTCCATCTGTATCCAAAGGATAACGGAAAGATGCTCAAACAGGTTTTTCAAGGAAATGGCCTAAGAAAGGAGAAGGAGGAAAAGATCTTCCCTTTTGGCAACAGGGAAAATTCAACCTTTTTATGGACCCTTACACCCTCTGCCGCCCCCCCCGCCCCCCCAGGAAAGGGTGGTCAGTGTCATTCTGTCATTAGGTTATTTTTGCACTTTTAACACCCTGATGATGTGCCAGAGGGAAAACTTGATGCCCATGGGCAGGAACTCAGGCCACAGTCCTTGGCAAAGCCTGCTCTGATTTGTGGGTTCTCTGTGGAAGTGGGGATCAGAGCCTAAATTTGTGGGTCTTCAAGGGATAGCATTTGGAGTCCTTAAGGAGAAGGGACCATGGCTGGAGATTTCTGAGTCTTCATGGACCACGATTTATATTCCTGGATCCTCAAAGAGGAAGTGGCTGGGGACTTGACTCCTGGGTCCTGAGGGAAAATAGTGTTGGGAGGGGGTTCCTGAGAAGAGAGTAAGAGTACCGGGTCTGGGGGAGGAGGGGCTGGGGGCCCGGACCCCTGGGTCTGAGGGAGGAGGGGCTGGGGGTCTGGACTCCTGGGTCTCAGGGAAGAGGGTGGGGGGCCTGCACTCCGGGTCCTGATTCCTAGCCCCTCCCCCAGGAGCGCCTGGACCATGTTACTGAGCGCCTACTGGCACGGCCTGCACCCTGGCTACTACCTCAGCTTCCTGACCATCCCGCTGTGCCTGGCAGCTGAGGGCCGGTTGGAGTTGGCCTTTCGGGGGCGGCTCAGCCCCAGGGGCCAGAAGGCCTGGGACTGGGTACACTGGTTCCTGAAGATGCGGGCCTATGACTACATGTGCATGGGCTTTGTGCTGCTTTCGCTGGGCGAAACCCTCCGGTACTGGGCCTCCATCTACTTCTGCATCCACATCCTGGCCCTGGTGGCCCTCGGGCTGGGGCTGGCTCTAGGTGGGGGCAGCCCCAGCCGGTGGAAGACGGCATCCCCCGCCACCAGCCTTGCCTCGGGAAAGCTTCGGGAGGAGTAAGCTGTCACGACACTCCCTCTGCCGTCGGTCCAGCTACCAAGCTTTTGCCTGGGAATTCTGTGAAGCATGCTGCTGTCGCCTTTCCCAGAAAGAGTCCTGAGTATGGCAAGGGGCCTGGAGAGGATTCCCGCTTCCCCAGCTCAGCACCGTGCCTGGAAAAGCCTCCGCCCTGAGGGCCCCAGATGATCAGTTTTCCCTCCTGTAAAAATCAAGATATGGTCCAGACAAGAATCTCCCTTTGTCCCTGCCCAGCACCAGGTATTCAGAGAGAGCTGCGTTTTCCCCCCAACAGCAGGGGCCGATGGGCGACATGGTTTCTTGGGCAAATTTCCCTTCTTTGGCTCCACAGTGTGGGGTTAGGAGCTTCAGGGCAGGCTCTGGGAGTGGGGGACCTCTTTCTGGTCGCTTCCACTCTTGTCTCATTAGACCAGTATGGAGTATAACCCTCCTGGAACGGAGAAGCTGAGCGCAGATGTACAGGCCTTTGGACTATGGTTCTCGTAGGTTCCATCTGAGCCACCTAAGAGTCCCAGCGCTCCTGTCACCCTCTTGTCATCCTTTGACCTAAGAGGCTCAGAATGTGTAAATCTCTCCTAATAAAGTGTCACACAAAGACTCTATGTGGGAATGTCTGTGGGTGATCAGTGTGGGGGGACTTGTACCACCGCATCCCTCTGTGATGTGCTAACACCCAGCCCCCCGGGAGCCACGCAGGCATCTGTGGACTTCAGCTCCCAGGAGACCTTTCGGAGCAGAGGCCCTGACAGTTTATGGGAAGTGCCGGGTATTTCCTCCGGGCCACCTGGCGGCCAGGTATGCCCCTGTCTCAGGCTCCTCCCTCACCTGGGGCAGTCCCCACTCAGCTGGCCCTAGAGACGGAAACAGATCCTCGGCTGGGGCCATGGAAGAGAGCCCGATGTGGGAACCGGACGCCTGGGCCTCCTCTGGGGGGTGGCCGGCACCCCGGGAGGCCAGAACAGGTGGGGGAGCCCGAGGAAGGTCAGGTCCCACTCCCCTGGTTGGCAGAAGTCCTGAGGGAGGCGGAGAACGGAGGTCCGCCTCCTGGGACCCCAGGGCCGAAGGGGGAGGGGCTTCGGCTCCCGGGTCTCTGGGGGAGAGGGGACCCAGAGGCTGGGACTTCTGGGTCCTGGGGAGGAGTCTGGAGACCCGGAGTCTTGGAGGAGGAGAGGGCTAGGGGCTGGAGTATCTGAGGGTATCTGAGGAATGGGAGGGGCCGGGATCACAACCTGAATTAGAGGGAAAAGGAAGTTGAGGAGCGAACTCCTCAGCCCCGGGGTAGGAGGGGCCTGGAGGGGCCGCACTTGGGTGCTTGGCGGGGCTATGAGGTGTGTCTGGGACCGGGGATTCCAAACTCCCGGATCTGAGGGGGGAGGGGCTGGGGGTCTGGACCCCTGGGCCTGAGGGGGGAGAGGCTGGGGGTCTGGACCCCTGGGCCTGAGGGGGGAGGGGCTGGGGGCCTGGACGCCTGGACTCTCCCAGCCGCCTGTCCTCCTGCCCCAGGTCCATCGCTGTCCTCTGTGCTTAATGAGCTCCCCAGTGCTGCCACCCTTCGGTACCGAGGCCCTGGGGTGCTGCCCTGGGGGGCCGTGGAGGAGGAGGAGGAGGACGGACAGAGGAGCACCCAGTCCCTTGCAGAAGCCACACAAAAGGAGCTGCAGGAGCCTGGCCCTTCCCGGGAACTGCCGTGGCCCATGCAGGCCAGACGGGCACACAGGTGAGGCCCACCTCCCACCTCCCGCCTCCCAGCCAGGTGTGGACCATCCTCCCACTCGTTGGAGGCTCTGTCTGCATCTCACTCTGTCCTTCTGTCAGTCCCTGCCTCTCTCAGAGCTGCCTCTGGGTTTCTTTCTCTCCTGTCTGTGCTTGTGCTTCTCTGATTGCAAGGAGTCCTGTCTCCGGGATTCTTTCTCCTCTCTCTCTCTCTCCCAAGTTCTCGTCCCTTTGTGTCGTCTGTCCCTCCAAGGCTGTCTGCCTCTATTTCTCTCTGGGTGTCTGAAATCTGTCAGGTTTTTTTCCTCTCTGCTTTATGTCTGTCTCTGCCTCCCCCTCTTCAAAGCCTATCACTCTTTCATTTCTTTCTTTCCTCTTTCCCGCTACATAATTTACGGACCCAGTGAAAGCTGAAAATGCTGGGTCTCCCGTTCAACAATTATTACTCATTTTAAGACGGCAACAGCACAGCATTCAAACAGCACAGCAAGTGGGACGCCCTTCCGAGAACGGGGCCCTGTGTGACTCTTCAGAGAGCCCTTGAAAACTGACCCTTGTTCCTTACATAATCCTGACACCGATTCAGGATTGTGGGGAATTTTCTGACGCTCTGACACTAGCTTGGTGTCCAACAATTCAACTGAATTCTGACGCTATCTACCTGGAGATATAACCTCATTAACATAAAAAAAGGCACCTTTAAAAAAAAAAAAAAGGCACCTTTATCACTGTCACCACTTAGGAAATTCGAGGATTTAAGAACTGTGTGCCAGAAACAGGACAAAGACCGAATATATACTTTTTTAAAAAGTTTTTTCCAGTTTTATTTAGATACAGTTGACATACAGCATCGTGCAAGTTTAAGGTGTACAATGTGTTGATTTGATACACTTATATTGATATATTGCAAAGTGATTACCCCAGTAGCGCTAGCCAACATCTCCATCATGTCACATAATTACTATTTCTTTTCAGTGGTCAGAACATTGAAGATCTACTCTCCTAGCAAGCTTCAAGTATACAACACAGTATTATGAGCTACAATCACCAAGCTATACCTTAAATCCCCAGAATTTATTCATCTTATAACTGGAAGTTTGTACTCTTTGACCAACATCTCCATTTCCCTACCCTATCCCCAGCCCCTGGTAAACACCATCCTAAGCTCTTTTGAGTTTGGTTTGGTTTTTTTTTTAATTTTTATTTATTTATTCTTTTGAGTTCGGTTTTTTTAGATTCCACATGTGAGATCATCATACACTACCAAATATATATTTCTTATTATAAATCACAATATCACAACTACCTTTCTTTTTTCTTTTTTTTTCATTTTTTACTTCATGATGGTATTTGCTGACAGAAAAGTGCATGAAACATCATGTAGAAACTTAAAGAGTTTTCCCAAAGTGAGGGCCCAGGTAAACGCCACCTAGGGCAACCCCCTTTCTTCTTCCCAGACTTTCACTGAGGATCATTCCTTGCTTTTCTTCATAGCTTTGTCACCTGTGTGTGTAGCCCTAAAGAGAAGAGTTTAACTGTGTTTGCTCTGTGCCTTTGTGTAAATCGAACCCTGCAGTCTGTATTTTCTGTCTGTCTTCCTATGCTGAGCATTAGGTGTGTTTCTTTTCATTGCTATGGAGTATCCCGTGTTAGGAATATATTTCAACTAACTTCCTGGTTCAAGGATTAGGTTGTTTCTACATGTGGGTGGTTTCCATTTGGGGCCACTAGGCCCTTCCTTTTCTGTGTCTGACTCTGTTTCCCTCCCAGACAGAGCCTTGCCAGGAACCAAGTGGCTCAGGGCTCGGGGTCCAGGGCCGCCCACTGGACTCTTCTGCTTCGGAGGTCGAAGGAGAAGGTGCGGGAAGGCCTGCGCTCCATGCAGCCCTGGGAGTGGACGCTGAAGAGGATTGGGGGTACAGTGGGCTTTGGTCTGGCATCTTGGGGCGGGACTGGACCCCTGGGTCTGAGGGGGGAGGGGCCGGGGGCCTGGACCCCTGGGTCTGAGGGAGGAGGGGCTGGGGGCCGGGACCCCTGGGTCTGAGGGGGGAGGGGCTGGGGACCCGGACCCCTGGGTCTGAGGGGGGAGGGGCCGGGGACCCGGACCCCTGGGTCTGAGGGGGGAGGGGCTGGGGACCCGGACCCCTGGGTCTGAGGTGGGAGGGGCCGGGGGCCTGGACCCCTGGGCCTGAGGGAGGAGGGGCCGGGGGGCTGAACTCCCGGGTCTGAGGGGGGAGGGGCTGGGGGCTGAACTCCCGGGTCTGAGGGGGGAGGGGCTGGGACGAGAAAGGAGCCCGCGGCCTCTCTGCTGCCCCCTGCAGGCCAGTTTGGCGCCGGCACTAAGTCCTACTTCTCCCTGCTGCGCTTCCTGCTGCTTCTCAACGTGCTGGCCTCCGTGCTTACAGCCTGCATGATTCTGCTGCCCACCTGGTTGGAAGGGGCTCCCCCTGGTCCCCCTGCCCCTAACGCCTCCTCACCCTGCGGCTCCTACAGCCCCGGCTCTCAGGGCCTGGTCGCCTTCTCCACCGAGCTCTTCAATTTGCTCTCCGGAGAGGTGCGTGCCTGGGTCCCTGGGAAGCCCCCGCTCTGAGCCCTAGTGCCCTCAGTGACCCCCGACCCTGATGGCCCAGCTCCCTGAACCCTGCCTCCACCCAGACCCGTGGTGACCTCTGCCCTGCCTTTCCTTCCCCAGGGTTTTCTAGAATGGTCTCCTCTCTTCTATGGGTTCTACCCGCCCCGCTCACACCTGGCCATCACCTACCTGTGCTGCACCTTCGCCGTTTGCCTCCTCTACCTGCTGCTCACCCTGCACCGGTCAGTGCCACCCCTACGCCCAGGCCCCCCAGATCATGGGGGAGTAGCTGTGATAGATCCCCCTCCTCCAGAATCCCGAGTCTTGCTCTGTGGTCCCTTTCTCTCCGTTTGAGTTGCAATCGAATTTTAAAATGCTTCATGATTGCTGCAGGCCAGGGATAAAGATGAGAAGTTTCTCCCTCCTGTGACTTACAGTCTAGTGGGGAAGGTAAGATATTAAACAAGCAAGCAGATTAATTCCATCTTTTCTGGAGGGGAGAATGCTAAACAAATAGAGGTGATTCATTCACTCATGCAACAGATATTTATTGAGCAGATACTATGGGCCGGGCATTGTTCTAGGCAGCTGGCAAAAAAGAACAAACAAACAAAAACCCAACAGAGTCTGGTCCTGGGGGAGCTGACATCTTAACAGGAGAGACGAGTGATAGCAATCAGCCCTAATGAGCGGATTGCATGACTTGTTAGAGGGTGATCGGGTACAAGCAGAGCAGGTGAGGGGGACTGACAGTGATACTGGGCCAGGTTGCTGCTGTTTTGTTTTGTTTTCGCCACACCACACAGCTTGTGGGATCTTAAGTTCCCTGACCAGGGATTGAACCCGGGCCCCAGCAGTGAAAGTATTGAGTCCTAACCACTGGACCGCCAGGGAACTCCCCAGGCTGCTGGGGGGTTTTTGTTTTCACTTTTTTTTTGCATTTATTTTTTGCAGCATTTATTCCCGGGCCATAAGTTTTTGTTTCTTCAGTTTCTTCTGGGATATCTTTTTCTTCTGGGCAACCTCCTCTTCTGGTTTAGGAACAATCTGTTCTTTTTCAGTAAGGATCATCTCAATGTGGCAGGGAGAGCTCACGTATGGGTTGATCTGACCATGAGCTCTGTAAGTTCTGCACCGCGTCTTGGGGGCTTTGTTCGTCTGGATGTGCTCAGTGACCAGAGAGTCTACATCTAAGCCCTTAAGTTCAGCATTACTCTGCATTTTTGAGCATGTGCAGTGAAAATTCAGCACTCTTTTTGGGTCACCGACCCTGCGTCCAGCCCCACTGTTTGGCCTGGGGACACCTACCAACTCCACCATTGTAACGACGGAATGGCACACATCGTTTTTTTTGGTTTTTTCTTTAAACATCTTTATTGGAGTATAATTACTTTACAATGTTGTGTTAGTTTCTGCTGTATAACAGTGAATCAGCATCATCAAAAAATCCACATTGCTTCTTTAAAGTGACATCCTTCAGATACTTGGTGGCTTTTTGGATATGCATACCCTTAATGGCCTGGGCAGTTTCACGAGTGTTCTTAAAGTGAACACAAAGATTTGAACCTCTTGACTTACATGATTCTGTGGGGTTTTCTGGGTCAAGTGAATAGCGAACCATTTTTAGAGGTCACCTCAGGCCACTTACCGGAAAAAGGCCAGGCTGCTGTTTTTTTGTGTGTTTTGTTGTTGTTGTTGTTATTTATTTTTGGCTGTGTTGGGTCTTCGTTGCTGCACGTGGGCTTTCTCTAGTTGCAGCGAGCGGGGGCTACTTTTCGTTGCGGTGCACGGGCTTCTCATTGCGGTGGCTTCTCTTGTTGCAGAGCATGGGCTCTAGGCGCGTGGGCTTCAGTAGTTGTGGCTCGTGGGCTGAGTAGTTGTGGCTTGTGTGCTGAGTAGTTGTGGCGCACAGGCTTAGTTGCTCCGCAGCATGTGGGATCTTCCCGGACCAGGGCTCAAACCCGTGTCCCCTGCATTGGCAGGCGGATTCTTAACCACTGCGCCACCAGGGAAGCCCGGTGACAGTCTTTGACAGGTGTGAGGTGATAGCTCATGATTTTGATTTGCATTTCCCGGATGATTAGTGACATTGAGCACCTTTTTATATACCTGTCGGCCATCTGCTTGTCTTCTTTGAAAAAATGTCTATTCAATTCCTCTGCCCATTTTTTAATGGGGTTGTTTGGGTTGGTTGGTTGGTTGGTGTTTTGTTTTTTTGCCATTGAGTTCTATGAATTCTTTCTACATTTTAGATATTAACCCTTTATCAGATAGATGATATGCAAGTATTTTCTCTAATTCTGTAGGTTGCCTCTTCCTTTTTTGGATTGTTTCTTTTGCTGTGTATAAGCTTTTTAGTAGCCCCATTTATTAATTTTTCCTTTGGTTATTTGTGCTTTTGGTGTCACATCCAAAAGAACGTTGCTCAGACCAACGTCAAGGAGACTTTCTTCTGTTTTCTTCTAGGAGTTTTTCAGTTTCAGGTCTTATGCTTAAGTATTAAATCCGTTTAGAGTTAATTTTTGTGAATGGTTTAAGGTTGGGGTCTAATGTCAGTCTTCTGCATGTGGATATCCAGTTTTCCCAACACCATTTATTGAAGAGACTGTCCTTTCCCCACTGAGTATGTGGGCTTCCTTGTCAAATATTAGTTGACCATATATATTTCTCATTAAAAATAAAAAATCACAGGGAATTCCCTGGTGGTCCAGTGGTTGGGACGTTGTGCTTTCACTGCTGGGGCCTGGGTTCAATCCCTGGTCGGGGAACTAAGATCCTGAAAGCTGCGTGGCATGACAAAACACGCACACGCACACACCCAGAAAAATGGACAAAGTATAGATCTTGGTACATTTCCCATCCACATCAAGAAATAGAACATGACTAGCTTCCAGAAGCTCCTCGATATCTCTTCAGCTTACTCCATCCCCCCCCACTGCCCAACCACCATTGTTTCTTTTGACCCTATAGCTTGCTTTTGGCCTGTTTGTTCTTTATATAAAGGGAGACTGTATATATGTTGAGAGGAAAGCCCACAGGATTCTCTGATAATTGCATGTGGGGTGTGGTAAATGATGGAAGTTAAGAATGACTCCAGGTGTTTGCTGTCAGTTGAGATGGAGAGGGCTGTAGAAAGAACAGGCTTTGTCGGGGAGTATCTGGGGTGCAGTTTTGGACCAGTTGATTCCGGGATGCCTTTTGGACTGATGAGGGAATATTGAGTAGGCAGTTGCATACGTGGGTTCTGCAGAGGAGTCTGGACTGAAGTTACAAACCTGAGACTCACTGGCATTCAGGCAAGCCTGGGAGATCCCCAAGGGAAGGCACTAGGATCAAGAAAGAAACCAAGAACTTAAAAAAAAAAAAAAAAAAAGAGGAGTGTTTCCTAAATGCCAGGCACCGTGACAGGGCCCAGGAACACCAGATGGGGGTCCCCCTACCTTTGTCCAGCTTACAGTCGAGTAGGGGAGATAAATTTCGAGATAAGACTGTTAAATAAACAGGCAAGTCAGCAATTTGAGTTTGGGAGCTGTACTATGTAGAAAACAAATGGGAGGATTTGATAGAGCATAGAGCAGGGATCAGCACAATTTTTTTTTCTGATAAAAAAAAAATGAAGGCCAGGT
The DNA here is from genome assembly GCF_009873245.2 of Balaenoptera musculus. Taxonomy (NCBI): domain Eukaryota; kingdom Metazoa; phylum Chordata; class Mammalia; order Artiodactyla; family Balaenopteridae; genus Balaenoptera; species Balaenoptera musculus. The sequence continues at coordinate 4,156,464 of NC_045803.1, forward strand.
AGGAAATATTTTCATCTTTGCAGGCCATGTGGTCTCTGTCTCAGCTAGAGTCTGCTGGGCAAAAGCAGCTGTGGACAGTAGGAAAATGAGTGGGTGTGGCTGTGTGCCAATCAAACTTTATTTACAAAAACAGGATTTGGTCCCAGGGCCGTAGTTTGCTGCCCCCATGTGATAGAGAATAATGGGTGGGGACCCTCATTAGATGGAATGGTAAGTAAAGAACTCTCTGAGGAAGTGACCTGTAGAGGAAGACTGGAATGGTGGGAGGGAGCCAGCCAGGTGAACAGCCAAGACACCAGCATTGCAGACGGAGGGGACCGTGAGTGCAAAGGCCCTGTGGTGGAAAGAGGTTGGGAAATGAAAGGCGAGGAGGAGGAGGGGGGACAGGATTTGAGCTTGGAGAGGTAGGTGGGGGCCAGATCAGGGGGGCTATGCTATGAAGGAGCCTAGGACTCAAGAACAAAGAAGCTGTGACTTCCCTGGCGGTCCAGTGGTTAAGACTCTGCACTTCCACTGCAGGGGGCACGGGTTCCATCCCTGGTCGGGGAACTAAGATCCCACACGCTGCAGGGCACAGCCGAAAGATTTTAAAAAAACAACCGAAAAACAAAGAGAAGCTGCGGAATAGGTTTTAAGTGGGAATGCCATCGGATCCGCATGAAAGGAACGCTCTACTAGCTCGGGAGCGGAGACCGGGCACAGGTGTTAGCAGGGAGAGCAGGTGGGAGTCCTCTGGGCCCACTTGAGAGGTGATGGGGGCCAGCGCCGGGGCGGCGAAGGTGGATGTGGAGTCTTCCTGCTGTTTTCTGTTTCTTTCCTTTTCTCTGGTTTTCTATCCCCTCCCTGGGTCTCTGTCCCCCTCTCTCCAGTCTCTTTACCTGCCCCCTCCTCTTCTGAGTCTCTGACCACCCCCCCCCTTCTCCGTCTCTTTTTCTCTGAGTCTTTGTCCCCTTTTCTTGGAATCTCTGCCCCCCTTTGGGGGTCTCAGTCTTCCCTCTGAACGTCTCTCTCCCCAGAGTCTCTGTTCTCTTCTCTCTGGAGAGCTGTCGTTATCTCTTAGGTTTCCGTCTTTTCTTTTTGGGTGTCTGGCCTCCTCTGGGCCTCTCTGCATCTCTTTCTTGGTCTTTGGCGACAATGACTGTATGTGTCTCCACCAGGTAGCAGCTCTCCAAATGCCCAAGGTCTTAGAGTTCATTTTCCCTGTTTGCCCCAGAAGGGGAGAGGGGGATCCCCCCTGCTTGTGCCTGTCGTGCTACACCCCGTCTCTCGGATCTCCCCTCTCTTAGCTCGGTGTCTGGCCTGAAGCAGACGCTGTTGGCTGAGTCAGGGGCCGTGACCACCTACAGCCACCGGGTGTTCTCCGCCTGGGACTTTGGCCTCAGCGGGAAGGTCCACGTGCGGCTGCGCCAGCGCAACATCCTATTTGAGTTGCAGGTGCGCTTAGGGGTGGGGGGGCCTACAACCAGATGTCACCCGAGGGGGCGGAGCTGAGAGAATGGGCGGGGCCTAGACCAGGGACCGGGCCTCCAGAGAGATGCTGGGCGGAGCTTTCTTCTAAGGAGGCGGGCCTTGGGGGAAAGGGGCCAAGGCCACTACAGGGATGCCTGAAGTCAAAGGGTACAGGAAAAAGCTAGCAGCAGGAAACGGGCGGTACCTAAAGCTCCTCGGTTCAAAGTTAAGAGAAGGGTGTGGCCAGAAAGGGCTTGATAACTCCAAACACCAGGCATGAGTGCTGGGCGGGTCCTGGGAGGAGCTGGACGTGTTGGGCGGGGCGTTGGGGGCGGAGCCAGATCTCAATTGTCACCTGGAGGGCCCTGGATGGGCTGGGATAAGGATTATAGATGTTCTTGGAGGGGCGGTGCTGCATCGGTTCACGTTGAGCCTGGGCTCTGGACCACAGGCTGCACCTAGGGTAATGGAACCCAAGTGGACGTCTCTTCCGGCCTTAGGTGGAGCTGGAGGAAGCAGCGGTGCGGCGCCAGGCTGCGGTGCGGACGCTGGGCCAACAAGCCAGGGTGTGGTCGGTGCGGGTGCTGCTCAACGTGGCGGTGGTGGCACTCCTGGGGGCAGCCCTCTACGGCGTCTACTGGGCTACAGGGGCCACTGCGAAGCTGCAGGTGTGGAGGGCCCTGGGGGAGGAAAGGGTCTGGTACCTACATTTCCAGGGGTGGAGGAGACTGAGGCCTATGATTCCTGGAATCTCAGAGAGGAGGGATTGGTGTGTGTGGGGGGGGATTATGTTTGGACTTTGGACTTCAGGGTGATGAAGGAGGAAGAGGCTGGGGGAGGATGTTAAGCATGGCTCCTGAAGGACCCCAGAGCCTCTTCTCTTGGTCCACCCTCCCTCCTAGGAGATGCATCATATCCAGCGGACGCCACTGCTGAAGCTCGTGGTGGAGTACCTTCCGTCCATCTTCATCTCCGGGGTCAACTTCGTGCTGCCACCGGTGTTCAAGCTCATTGCCCCACTGGAGGGCTACACCAGGAGCCGCCAGATCGTTTTTATCCTGCTCAGGTTCTGGACTCCTGGGGTGGGCTGGGGATGATGGTGGGGCTGGTCGGGGGACATTGGTTGTAGCAAATAAGAGACTGAAATCGTCAGGATATGGGATCCAGTGGGATCTGGATTCAAATCCCGACTCTTCCTGTCACTGAGCCTCAGTTTTCTTCATCTGGGAAATGGGGAGAATTGTGAGCACGCTCCACACAGGAGGGTCCAGGCACGTGGTGGGCACTCGGTCAGTGCTGATTCCCTTTCTCTCTCTTCCCCTTGCCAGGACAGTGTCTCTCCGCCTGGTCTCCCTGCTGGTCCTGCTCTTGTCTCTCTGGAATCAGATCACTTGCGGGGGAGATGCGGACGCTGAGGAGTGCAAAACCTGTGGCTACAATTACAAAGAACTTCCGGTGAGGATGAGGGGTGGGAGGGGACGGACTCCTGGGTCCTTGAAGGAAAGGAGGAGCCCGGTGGGTCCGGACCCCTGGCTTGGGAGGAAAGGGGAGCTTGGGGTACTAGAATACCTTCCCCTTGAGGACAGGGGTATGGATTAAAAAAAACCCTAAAGACCCCCAGAGAAAGTATTGATAGAATCTCATATGCTTGCAGTTTGGAGACTCAGACGTTCGGGTCTACAGGTGTCTGGGTCCTGAGGTCTTTATGACCTGTTCTTCCTTCCTCAGTGCTGGGAGACTCGCCTGGGACAGGAGATGTACAAACTCCTGCTGTTTGACCTCCTGACCGGCCTGGCAGTCACGCTGCTCATCCAGTTTCCTCGGAAGTGAGAGTCCCGCCCCTTGCTGTGGCCCCGCCCCGCACCCAGTTTTCTCTTTCGCCCCGCCCCTTTCTGGCCCTGCCTCTGACTGCCCTGTCCGCAGACCCCGCCCCTCCACGAGTTTGGTAGTCACTTCCCTGTGGCCCTGTCCCTACTGCCATGATTACCTCTACGCCTCAAGCCCCGCCCTCTAGGCACACCCCCTCCAGAACCTTGAAGGCTCCGCCCCACCCCCAGATATGCTCACTTCCGATTGGTGGGCGGGACGGTGAAGGCGGGGAAACCCGTGGCCGGCCCGCCTCTGATTCGGCCCGGCCTCACCCCGCCCCTCAGGCTGCTCTGTGGCCTCTGTCCCGGGGCGCTGGGTCGTTTTGCGGGGACCCTGGAGTTCCAGGTGCCTGACGAAGTGCTGGGGCTCATCTACGCACAGACAGTGGTCTGGGTGGGGAGTTTTTTCTGCCCTTTACTGCCTTTGCTCAACACGGCCAAGTTTCTGCTGCTTTTCTATTTGAAGAAGGTGAGGGGTGGGGAGCACCCTTGGGTCTGAAGCGGGGAGGTATTGGGGCTTGGGCTTCTGGGTCCTGGGGGGAGGAGGGGACTGAGGGATATGACTACTGGGTCCCGGCGGGGGAGGATGCCAGGGTCGTGGACTACTAGATCCTGACGGAGGGTGGGTCTGGAGGACAGACTCCTGGATGTGGGAGAAGGAGGGGTCCAGGGCATCCCAACTTTTAGGTCTGAGGGAAGGGGGGACCCGGACTCCTGTGTCTGATAGTGGAAAAGAACTGGGGCTCCTGGACCCTGACTGAGGAGAGGAGGCCAGGGACCAGGGCTCCTGGATGGTGGAGAAGGAGAGTCTGGGGCTCAGATTCCCTCATCCCCCCCCACCAGATCACCCTCTTCTCCACCTGCTCCCCGGCCTCCCGCACCTTTCGGGCCTCCACTGTGAACTTCTTCTTCCCCCTGGTCCTTCTCCTGGGTCTGGCCAGCTCCACCGTTCCTGTGCTTTATAGCATCTTCCTGTAAGTGTGAGAGGCACCTGCCTCTCTCTCCCTCCCTCCTTCCTCCTTTCTCCAGGGTTCTGACTTTTGGCCATCCTTGAGCTCTGCCTGTCTCTGACTTCAGGATCCCACCTTCTAAGCTGTGTGGTCCATTCCGGGGGCAGTCGTCCATCTGGGCCAAGATCCCCGAGTCTATTTGCAAGCTCCCTCAGACTGCCCAGGAATTTCTCTTCTTCCTGGGGACCCAGGCTTTTGCTGTGCCCCTTCTGCTGATCTCCAGGTGAGAGCCCTAGACTCCTGGGTCTGAGTTTGAATGTCTGACCTGGGGTCCCGCTGCCTGCTTCCAAGAGAGAAGGGGGCTGGGGGTCCAGACTCTTGGGTCTGAGGAAAGGAGGGGGCTGGGATACTAGACTTCTTGAGTCTGAAGGAGGAGGTCCAGACTCCTGATTACTAAAGAGCCCTAAGTTGAAGATATTCTAAGGGCGTTTGGGGAGTAGCTTCCATTCCATCTCTTCTAGCATCCTGATGGTGTATACCGTGGCCCTGGCTAACTCATATGGACGCCTCATCTCTGAACTCAAACGCCAGATAGAGACGGTGAGCCAGGCCCGGTCCCTGGGAAGGGGTCCTGGGGAATATGGAAAGGGACACGGGTGGAGAGAAGATCTGTCTCATCTCCACCTCTCTTTACCCTTTACCTCAGGAGGCGCAGAATAAAGTCTTCCTGGCACAGCGCGCTGTGGCGCTGAGCTCGGCCAACAGAGCTCTTTGACCTCTCCAGCCTGGCTCAGGGTGACGTCCCACTTTCAGACCCAGACCTGCCCTCAGATACTTTGTAAGCCTCGGCCACATCATTTGGAAAATGAGCGAACTGGAGAAGACCCCATGCTTTTCCAGCCCTGGGATTCACTGCTAAGTCCCTGACTCTCCAGTGAACCTCTTTCTAGCACCAATAAACACAGCGGAGGCTGCAGAGCGCTTTTTGAAACTCGCGTCCGGAAGGCGGGGCAAGGCATCAGCGGGACATAAGCCAATCAAATGTGTTTACCTGTGGGTCGGTGCGGCGGGCTCTTCCGCGAGAGGACCTGGCGGGAGTGCCAGCCAATCAGAGGCCGCGCTCAGTAGCGTCTGGGCGGAGACACTTGTGATTGACTCAGAATCTTGATAAGAGGCGGTCGCTAGGCGACAACACGCGCAATTCCGGGCGATGGGAGGTGGGCGTCTCAGCCAATCAACTTTCGCTACAGACCCAGAGGGGCGTGCCAAATAGTCCAGGACCAATCCATGGCCGAGACAGGGAGGGGCCATCCTCTCGCCAATCTGAAGTGCTAGAAGGCGGGCCTGCCAGTCCGTGGACAGCTACGGCGCCATGAATATCTTACCCAAGAAGAGCTGGCACGTCCGGAACAAGGACAATGTCGCCCGTGTGCGGCGTGACGAGGCCCAAGCCCGGGAGGAGGAGAAAGAGCGTGAGCGGAGGGTGCTGCTCGCTCAGCAAGAGGTAAGCTCCCAGTCCGGCAGGGCGAGGCTCTGGGGCGGAGCGCCCAGGCTCCTCGGAGGGACCGGAAGTGGGAAGTGGGACGGCGCGCAGGCGCAATGCACATCGTGCGGAATTAGGGGCCGGGCTCCCTGGAAGCGTGTGCGGTCTTTTGCGGATCCCACCTCGAACTCTCCCTGGTCTTGGATGTCCCCACTCCTAGAGTAGGAGCTCATGAATAAACGAAGCCCTGGACAAGTCAAGGAAACTCGGACCACTTTTTAGTTTACCTGCACAAACTCCCTATTTAGTAAGCGCCTACAGTATGCTCGCCCCGTGCAGAGCTCTTGACTTGCCAAATTTGTCAAGCACTGTTCGTTCTTAGAGAGGCTGTCATTTCCATTGTGCAGAGAAGTGAGATGGCTTCAGAGAGGAAGACACAGCGAAATGACAGTGGAACAAGCCAGTTCCGCTCTGTCGGGCGAGCCTTTTGCCTGCACCGCTGCCCACACACAAACACCAGAGGCTCTCTTTATAATTCCTAACCTGTCTGGTTTACACCTAGCTTTCTGTCCTTTGGCTAATCTGATTGTCAACACTGGCTGGGAGGTAGTCAGGGTTTTTAAAATTCACATTTATCAGTAGAGATTGCAAATCAACTGGATAGTGACATGGAGCCCTGCCTGGAATTCAGATCACCTGTCTTAATACACGAATTGGCTGCCTTCGTAGCTGTTTTTACTGTGTCACTCGAGATTGGGAAACCCCCTGGTTTACTGTTTGAAAGGTAGCTTACAAACCCAGGCGTTGCCTCATTTCCCCACCCTCTCCGCAGGCTGGGATAGGTGCCTCTTCTGGGCTCCCAGCGCCCCTGCTCCCTTCCTTTACAGCCCCCAGCACCAGGGCCTGCGGTTTTCTGTGGTCAGCACCAGGCTCACAGTTCCTTGAGTCACATCTAGGTTCTGAATGTTCTGCCTATACCTTTCTTTTCCCCCAGGCCCGCACAGAATTCCTACGGAAGAAAGCCAGGCATCAGAACTCACTACCTGCGGCTGAAGCAGCAGCAGCAGGAGCCCCAAGCAGCTGTGGCCCTGTGGATCTGTTTCGAGAGCTGCTGGAAGAAGGGAAGGGGGTGAGCAGAGGCAATAAAGAGTACGAGGAAGAGAAGCGACGAGAGAAAGTAAGTCGGTCTTGCCCTCTTCGTCAGTCATGGATGGAGCTGGGGGAAGGGGAGCACTTGCCCGTCAGGTGTGACTGAGGAGTGTTTAGGGATATGGTGGGGATTAAACAAGCTAATGTAGGGAACTCAGAACAGTACCAAAACGTAGCACTTAAGAGGTGTTGGTTATTGCCGGCAGCTAGGTACAGACCTCTCAGGTCTCTCACCTGCTGTCCAGAGCCTACAGATATCTGGGAAGTGTTAAGGGGCTTTTAAATGTAAATCAGATCCTGTCACTCACCTGCTCTCAGGGATTTCCCATCGAACTCTGAACGTGCCTCCCCCCGCCCCCCCCCCGCCCGCCTCAGTCACTCCTCTTCCTTGCCTGCTTCTCTCAGGTTTTTCTCAGTTGTCTCCCCAAAGATGCCTTTGAACCCTGACCTAAAGCAGCTCTGCCCTGTCCCCTCCTTCCTGTGCTTTTTGTTTCTGAAGCTGCCATTGTGGCCCCAGAGCAGGAGCCCCGCACGTACTGGTCTGTTGTGTCCCCAGCACCTGGCAGAGTTGGCTCATGACAGGCCTTTTGGCTCAATGTCTGGTTCTGCCTCGGGAACCTTGGGTGTCCCTGGGTTCCCCTAGAGGAGACACAGTTGACATTCTCACTTCCACGTTTTCTGTCTTCCTCAGGAGAGGCAAGAGAAGGCTCTGGGCATCCTGACGTACCTGGGCCAGAGTGCAGCGGAAGCCCAGACTCAGCTCCCTTGGTACCAGCTCCCCCCAAGGCGGGGCGGCCCCCCGTCTGGTCCAGGACCAGATGAGAAGATCAAGAACCGCCTGGACCCTCTGTGGGAGATGCAGAAACATTTGGGGAAGAAGAGAAAGCACAGTGGTGACAATGGCAGTCACAGCAGAAAGGAAAAGGAGGGGCCTGAGAAACGACCCAAAGAGTAAGGAGCCTGGGCCTTGGGGCTTGGCCATGGCCATGCGGGCACCATGGAAGCTCTCTCTGGTTGGGACGGGAGGGCTCTGGGGTCTAGATACGTGTTCTCAACACGTGGTCCAGGGACCCCGGGGGTCCTGACACCCCTTCACGGGGTCTGCGAAGTCAAGCCTATTTTCATAACATCATTTAACTTTTTCACTCTTGTTCTCGGGGTTCCCAGAGGCTACATGATATGAGACGACACCACTGATGTGGCTGGTGGAACATTCACTTGTGTTAAGATTTCTCATTTTGTATATGCAAGATATTGACAGATAAAATCCACTGAAACAAAGCTCTCTGAGGTTCAGTTTTTGAGACCAGAGCGTGAGAACCGTGGGGCTAGAGTTAAAGCAGGTTTGTGTCCCTAGGATGCAGACCCCTGAGTGTGGATCGGCTATACCGACCCGTCTCCTTTCTCCCACAGATGAGGGAATGGGGAGGGCCAGGCTGTGCTCAGTGCCGTACAGCGGCTTGGTGGTGGAGGGGCACCCGCCTCTAGAGGTGGCGAGGCCAGCTTCAGGGTCCCAGCACCAGTCTCCTTCCCTCCCAGGTGGCAGCTCCCTCCCAGAGGACACTGGGGGAGGGCGGGGCCTCCCGGGGCTACCAGCTTCCTGAACCGACTCTCGTCTCCTCCCAGACCCCCATCCCTGGACCAGCTTCGAGCTGAACGTCTCCGGCGGGAAGCGGCCGAGAGGGCTCGGGCAGAGGCCCTGCTGGCCCGGGTTGGAGGCACGGCAGCCCAGGAGGATCGGCCAGAAGAGGCGGACGATCGGCGGAGGCGGTACAACTCCCAGTTCAACCCCCGGCTGGCCCGGCGCCCCCGCCAGCAGGAACGCCCCCTGGCTCACTGACTCTGAGGGGGTACAGGAGAGGCCGCTGCTGCCAGCCGTCATATAAAACTATTTATTCATAAATATTTTCCAAAATGAAAATAGGTTTACCAAAAAATGTCCCTCACTGGGGAGGGGAGGAGGGGGCAGCCCTCGCCCCCGGGCCCCCAGGGTGGGGCTGAGAGGAAGAGAAAGCCTCCCGGCCCCCTCCCTGCTTCCTGGGGGAGGGGGCTGCCCTATGGCCTGGGGCCTCCCCCCAGTCTTCCAGGGCAGGGCCCTCACCTGGGCAGGGGGATCAGCATGCGGGGGGAGGGAAGGGTGGAGGGAGGGGCCGGTGTCACTGGAGGTCCCGGTCCTCCAGGTAGCGGTACTCAAAGGTGAAGCCTTCCTTCTTCCGCTGGCCCCACTTCTCGTAGTCAAAGTAGATGTAGGTGCCCTGGCCGGGGGAGAAGGCGGTCAGTGAGTGGACGAGGTGGTCGGGGATCTGGGTCAGACCGACAGAGGGACAGGTCTTAGGGCCACGGATGAGCCAGGCACCAGGCCAACTGCCCTGCATGCACACGCCGTCTCACTCCACCCTCACAAGGCTCTGCTCAGGTGGGAAACGTTATCATCACTCCCGCCTCAGAGGAAGCAGAGGGAGGCGCAGGGAGGTCACACGCCAGAGCCGGGCCTCGACCCCGGGCACGTGTGCCAAGCATCCTATTGCTTCTCTCCATGGCTGTGGCTTTCCGAGCACTGATCACGTGCTGAGTACGTGATGTATGTCCTAGGGTTTAGTCTTCACAAAACCCCTGAGGCCATGGAACAGGCTTGGAGTCTACATCCAGGCACGCTGCCAGGACAGACGTTTTATTGGCAACAGCGGTGGTGTGGGAACTTCTGAAGGACTGATGCCTGGAAATACACTGACTGACTTAGAGGATGACGTTGGACCAAGCCGGGAGGGGACAGGACGTCTGTAGTTAGTGTCCGAGAAGACACAGTGGGAATGGGGCCGGGTTCTGAATGAATGGTGGAAATGCTTCAAAGAACCTGAAGGAATGGAGGGGAGGAGACTGAGTTCCCTGAGGACAAGGCCCTTGTTCAGTGCTTGGCATCAGGTAAAGATCTGGTGGGAAAAAACCACTGTGGAACATACCAACTGAGAGTTGGAACAAAGCACAGTACGCCCGTGACACTACATAGCAGGCACCACTTAGTACTTACACGTCATTAACTCATTTAATCCTCATAACAACTGCATAAAGGCAGGTGCTGTTACCCCGATTTTACAGATAAGGAAGTAGAGGCAGATAGACAGATGTTCAAGTGAAGTGTCCACGGTCACCAGCTAGAGCTGGGTTCCAAACCAGGTAGTCTGGCTCCAGAGTGTTTTGCAAGAAGTGGGAGATCCCAATCAATCAATTACGAGAACAGCAAAAGAGCTTCCCCATCCGTGTTTACTGAGCCCCTGCTCTGCTGGGTGCTGGGGACTGTCAAGGTCCCCGTGCAGTGCAGCCCATGGTCTTGGGTGGGAGACACCACATCCCCCCACCGTGCCAGAGGAGGGGCGGAGGCACAGGCTGTGTGTGTACCTGGGGAAGGCTCCTCTGAGGAAGGACATGGAGGCTGGGACCTCTGGGCTGACCGCGAGTTGGCCAGTGAGGAAGGAAGAGGGCGGCGTCCCAGGCAGGGCAGACGGCCTGAGGGGCCGAGCTGGCTGAAGGTGGTGGCAAAGGGAGCAGGCGGCAGGGCTGCCAGTCTGCGTGTGGAGTGGGGACTCTACCTGGGCTCAGCCAGCGGGACCAGAGTGGACGGGGCACAGGGAGGGGCCCTCACCTGCTCGAACTCGTCAGTGATGGTCTTGGGCTCCTCGTGCCTCTGGAACCACATCATGTACTTGGTGTGGAATCGCCATGACTGCTTCTTTAGGGCCTTGGCTGCCAGGTACTGTGCCTTAGTGCCCTGGGGAAGGAAGGATGGAACGGGGGATCAGGGGGCCTCGCAACTGGGTGGGGGCCAGGTGGACGGGGCAGGGCGACAGGGCTGGCCCCAGGCCCCGCCACAGACCGAGGTTGGGCTGGACAATCCAAGTACGGGTGGGTTGGGGCACAAAACGTACCAATGCTGGTCAGGAGAAGGAAAGTGAGACGGGAGGTGGAAATTGCTTTCAGAGAAGCTTTGAGAAGAGAAACTAATCGTGACGAGAGCTGAGAGGAGGCAGTTTAGAAGCTTTCTCAGGCTGGATGAGGGAGGGGGTCACTGGTGACTCACTGGGTCACACAGAGGTTGGACAGTTCCCTAGCGGTCCCCAGGGAGGCCCGAGTACGTGCCAGTGAGCAGCGCGGCGGCACAGTGAGAGTCATCGGGGCGGGCACCGTGGGGCTGGGCTCCCTGGGTGCTGCGCTAGACCACCCCAGCCCTCAGCCTCAACTGACCTGACACCTCGGCACCGGAGTGGGGACAGGGAGGGGTCTGCTTTGGGGGGGGGGGGCCCAGGACTGGGGGAGGGGGAGGGGTGCGGTCCCGCTGGCCGCAGTGGGGCACCCACCTCACCCCTCCAGCCCGAGGGGGGACGGCGGCGGTGGCGGCGAAGCCGGGGGGCCCGAGGCTGCCCCGGGGGCCCTGCTGTACCTCCAGATAGTAGAAGATGAAGAAGAGCGTCTCGGTCGACAGCCGCTGGTAGAACTCCACGGTGTCCGAGTGCGGGGGCGGCATCTGGTGGTGGTAGGGGGGCGTCGGGCAGGGGTTCCGGGGGAGGTACTGCCTGTGGGGGGACGGGACGGTCAGTGCCGGCGGGCGGCAGCCCCCGGCCTCCCTGCCTTCTCGCCCTCGTGGATCAAGGGGAGCGTCTCAGGCTCCACGTCACCCAGCATTACCGCCTCGGTCCCTGCGTCCTGTGGGGAGCCCAGGTCAAGGCGCCCTCGGACTCGGGCCCGCACCCGCCCCGCGTGGCCCCTCACCGGATACGCTCAGAGTCTGAGGGGTGGGGCATGTGGTGCCAGGCGGCCTCTTCCATGGCCTGCTGGTAGAGCTGCTCCTTGGTGAGGGGCACAGGCCCCAGGGGACACACACCCAGCGACAGCGGTATGTTCACCTCCGACAGCTGCAGGGCCGGCTGGGCCGAGGCCGGGGGAGCTGACGTGCTGCTCAGGATGATGTCTGCGGGGAGGGCAGAGGCGGGGCCGGCGAGCGGTGAGGCTGGTGCGTCCGGCCCCTCCTGGACCGCCCGCCCCACCCCCAGATGCTCACCTCGCTCAGTCAGGTGCAGCGTGGGGACGGGGTCCTCGAGGCCGGAGCTGACGGCTGCCCGCTCTGCCATGGACTTCAAAGAGCTCAGGGGCTCAGGGGCCTGGGGAGGGAAGAGGTGCCTGGCCTGAGGTCCAGGGCCGAGGGCTGGCACTGGGTCCTCGTGGGCCCCGGCACCCTCGCCTGCTCCGGTGGGGCTTCAGCTAAGCCAAGGCCGTTAGTGTATGAGCGCGTCCACTGCAGCACCTAACAGCAGGGAGAAAACCTGGACACGACCAAGTGTCCACCGACAGAGGGGCGCCTAGCACGTGTGGACCCTGCCGTGCAGCCCCGCGACGGTCACACACCAGCGGAGAGCCCGAGCGCCACCGCCGTCGCGGAGCCGGCAGCAGCTCCCAGCCCAGCTCCCAGCCGTCTGCGCGCCTACACGCTGGGAGCAGCCCGCCCGCTGCGGCTGCCTCACGTGCGCGCTAAGACCCCTGCCCGTCTCCGCGGCCGCCGGCCACTGGCACTCGCCTTCCACTCCTCTCACCGCCCCACTCCCCACGCCCTTCAGCCACCCAGGCCGCTCTTCCCTCGGAGGCACCTGCACTGCGGGCCTATCCTCTGCCGCCCAGGCCTTCACGCCCCACACCGTCCTGTTCTCACAGGCCCCGCAGGGACCTTTCCAGCCATGTCTTTCTCTGTCATTTTTCTACTCAAAACCTTTCCACCACTCCCCATCACTCACCCAGTAATTTAAAAAAAAAAAAAAACGCTGTGGACCTGTTTTGAGAATCTCAAGGCTCGTTTTTTCCCCCAGAAAAACGCATACACTGAATTTCCTATCCGTTGTGTTCCTAAACTTTGGGTGCTCACTCTGAGCCGGAAACTATCCTGAGAGCTCTATGAGGACTATTCCCGAGCGTCCTATCATATTTGAGGAGTGACTGCAATTACTTCCATTTTCCAGATGAAGGCAGGTAAGGAGGCAATGCGGGGCTTGGACCCTGACAGTGGGGCCCTCCTCACCCTGCCTCCTGCAGAAGTGAAGTTAAAACACACTGGCCCAGGGACTTCCCTGGCGGTCCAGTGGTTAGGACTCCGCACTTTCACTGCGGAGGGCCCGGGTTCAATCCCTGGTCAGGGAACTAAGACCCTGCGAGCCGTGTGGCGCGGCCAAAAAAACAAACAAAAAACTCAAAGTAAATCCCAAAACTCACTGCCCCAGATGGTCAACCCATGTCCTGCTGCTGCCCTTTCAGACTCTGGCCCTGCAGCCAGCCTGCACCCCGTTCCTCTCGCCTCCGCTGAAGCCTGCTTCCCAGCCTTCTAACTACAGCTCTGGCATCAGCCCCTCGTAGAACTCCAGCCGGGGAGAGCCACTTCTCCCCGCCTGCCCCGCCTGCCGCTGTGACCCCACACGACCTGGCCCGGTTCCACCTCAGAAACCTTGCCGGGCTGCCTCCCCAGGTTAAGTCAGATGCACGCACGTGGGTCCGCAGCACCCCGGCCCCCATCCCACCCAGACACGCCCGCCATACAGTCCCACTCCGCTCCCTGTACGCAAGGTGGGAAGTGGCTCAGAGCAGACGTCAAGCGTTTTCTGGACTTAAATGTTTTTGTAGAAGGGAAGAGGGCGGTGAGCTCTGGATGGTGGGCCATGTGAAGTAATATGTCTTATGGGGAGAAATGACCGAGGGCTGGAAGCAGGGCAATGACAGTGGACACCCGGGGAGTGAGCAAGCAAGTACAATCAGGAGCAAGGCAAGTACCCAGAGGGACAGAGACCCAGGTGGGGGGTGGCAGAGAAGCCCGGAGATGATGTGAGCGTGCAGGTGAGCCAGGGGAGAGAAGCCAGAGCGACACAGCGAGGGCTGGAGGTGGAGATGGCAGGTAGAGACCTGGAGCCAGGGGACAGCAACCGTCTGCAGTGGAGACACAGGGCCAGGACAGAGAGGCTCGGGGCCCGCCGGGGACGTGCGGGGCCCACCTTGATCTCCGGGGCAGCGCTGAACTGTGGAGGTCCATTGAGCAGGGCGCCGGCCGCCTTGGCCTCGCTGAAGCTGGGTGTCGGGGAGCTGGGAGGGTTCACAGGTAGTGGCACCAGGAGACTGGGTCCCCCCGAGTTGTTCCCTGAGCCTGGGGCCACGCCCCCAGCCCCCGTTGGGGCTGTCGCATTGGGTTCCTTCCTGGGGAGGGGTACAAAGGGTTGGAGGCTCAGAGGAGGGTCCCCAAGGGCGGGACGGACAGGAAGACTTGGGTGATCGGGGGAAGGAGTCAAATAGAGAGAATGCACAGAAAACGGGGCCAGCTGAGGGATGCAGACAGGAGAGCAGCTCTGGGCGAGGGGGGCCCGCTCCTCGCGATCCCTTCCCAGTGAAGAAGAGCTGTGGGGGTGGGAACAAGCATTCTCAGGACGCTCCCAGAGACCACACGGCTAAACGTTCTCTAGGAAGCAGGTGGGACCACTTCCTACACGCAGTGGCCCGTGTAGGAGGGGGTGGGAAACAACCACACAACAGAGCAGCCCACCTAGAGCCCAGGGGTGAGGCACCCGGGGAGGTCTGCCCCACGTCCCACAGAGGAGGCTGAGCTCTCTCTTGGGCCACTCTTCTGGGAAACGGTCTGACCTAAGACCTGGAGGGGTGGCCGGGGAGAGGAAGGACGACCGGGACCCTTCACTGCGAGAAGTGGACGCTGAGCCCCCTGATGGAGTGAGGAGGCCCTGGGGCAGGACACAGACAAGGGAGGAGGCGGGAGGGCACAAGACGCCTGCAGGAAAGGGAGAGCCAGAGCGTTCCAACGCGTCACCAGGGGGCTCTGAGAACAATCCCACTTAGGCAAGGAATGTTCTAGGGCAGAGCTGGGGGACACACGTATACGATACCCCAGCTGGAAAGCAGTCGGGACACAGCACCTAAGCGGGTGGGAGAGAGCTCTGGGGGAAGCCCCCACCGGCAAGGGCAGGGCCCGTATCTGCACCGTGTGGCGACCGTGGGGGCGGCCCCGTCCCTCCTCGGGCCAAAGGCTGCCTGTCCCCAGCCCTGCCCGAGGCCGGACACTCACGAGCTGCTGGGAGGTGGGTTGTGGGGGCCAGACGGGGGGCCCAGGGCCTGGCTGTTGGCACTGCTGCCCCCGCCGCTGCTGAGAGCCACCTCTGCCGGGCTGTCTGCCACTACTGAGCTGTAACCTGGGGGAAGGAAGAGGGGCTGAAAGGGGCCTGCGGCAGCCACCCCGGGACCCCCCTCCCGGCCGCCTCCCACTTACTGGTGGCGCCGTTCTGCTTGCCTCCGCCGCCGCCGCCGGGCTGCACGCTGGGGGGCCGGGGCTGCGCGGGGCTGGGCCCACTGGGAGCTGGCGGGGCCACAGCCTGGGCGTAGGGGGCGGGCGTGCCCGAGTTGTGGCTGGGAGCTGGGCTGGCCTTGGCACCCAGGGCGTTTGGGGGTGCTGCCGGGGCGGGGGCCCCGTTGTTGCCAGGGGCGGTGCTCAGGGCAGAGGCGGCGGGCGGGGGGCCGGAGGGGTAGCTTGGCGGCACAGCTGGGGACTGAGGGTGCTGGCTGCTGTGGACAGGCTTGGAGCCGTTTTTGGCTGGAGACTGCAGGTGGGAGGGAGGAGAGGGTCAGGACCCAGTGGGCCGCAGGTCTCGCCGGCCTCCCGCACACCCCTCCCCGGAACGAGGCTCCATCCTCGGTGCTGGCCTTGCTGCCCCTCCCTGGGGACCCAGGTGACCCCCCCCCCCCCCATTCGCCCTCACGGCTTCAACCTCCACCTTCATGCGCACAACACTCGTGCACTTCTAGCCTGCATCCAGCTTGCCACGTCCTGCCTGGACATCCCCACGATGTCCCACAGGGATCTGAGACACCACTTGGGTGTAAGAGAAACCCATCCACCTGATGACAGGGGAGTCGTGGGAAACACATCAATGTCCTCAGTATGAGGTTAGCTGGACCCAGCCAGAAGTCCAAGGGGAGAAGAGAGAACAGCTGAAAACAGGGTAGTAATTCTGAATGTCACTTAAACTGTCCCAAAAGCAGCTCAAGGGGCCGTTAATGACCAATACCCCACAAAGCACGTGGGGTAACGTGCCCACGACAGCCCGCAGCTGAGCTGCTGACCAGCCCTCTCAAGCCGACCCGGCGGCCGTCCTCACTGCTTCCTGGACCCACCCTGAGGCCCCACGGGCACCTCACGCCCACTCCGCACCGAGCAGGACTTGCGACCGACTCCTTCCCAACACCACGCATGGTCACCCGGGTCCCGTGCCAGCCTCATCAACTCCGCCCTCAGGGTCTCCCTCGGGACCAGCCCTCCGATGAGCCCACAGAGGGGTTTCAGGCTCACTTTCCTCCTGCCTCAAGATAGCATTCCGGTGCAGCAGCATTTCCTGAAGTGTGCTGCTGCCCTGGGAGACGTGAGCAGAATCCACAGGGTTCACTAAGGAGAAAAACTCTCAGAGGCACTTCTCCTCTTGGAAACTTGTGACGTACACCGTCTGCGCAGCCAAGGCCCAGAGCGCGCCCAAGAAAAGAAACCTGTGTGGTTTTTGACCTATCATTTCTGGGGCTTGTTGGGCCCTTTCAGAGCTGGTCCACCCGGTGTGGGCCCCTCAGCCTGACAATCTAAGGTCCTGCGCTCGCGGTCAGCCCAGCGGGCCTGGCCGGGCTCACCTCTCCACACTTCCACGTCCACCACGCCTGGCCTATGCCTCCTGCCGCTGCCCCACACGGGAATGCATCTTCCTCTAATGCCCAGGGCAGACGCCGCTCCCAAGAAGCATCTCCCGACCACAGCACCAGCCACGCACCTGTCTGCCTGCCCATCAGTACCGCAGGCCTCCCTCAGGGCAGCCTGACCCACCGCGTCCCCAAAGCCCAGCATGGGGGCCACACTCAGGCCTCAGTAAGCCTCTGGAAACCAGCGAATGAGCGAGTGCTGGGCCCATCAACGTCCGACGCCCATCGGACCCACCTGGCTGATTTCACTATCTGTTGAGCGTCCCCTCTTCTTGTCATCTTCAGAGTTTTCCTGAGGTTTGAGAGGTGCAGTCAGAAACCTGTGTGTCTCTAAGGACCTGACAGAGACGCCAATCTCCGAACCCCCGGATCTGAACCCAGCTGACCTACCTGCCAACCCCAGAGCTGTTCAAGCCCCTGTGACCTTCGTCTCACTGGGGAACCTACCTAAACCCTGCTCCTTAGGCTGCTTGTCTTCTGGGGGCCAGCACCACGTGCCAGGCTCTTAAGGGTCCAGGAACCTGCTCTCCTTCGAGAATCCAACCCTCCATCCCTTCCCAGGTGTCCAGTGGCCCAGCCTTCTCGGCACCCCAGGCACCAGCCTCCCTCCTCCACACCCAGGACCCACGTGTGGCCCCAGCCACCCTATCGGCAACCTACAGCCCTTGGGGCCCAGACCCTGGAGACCGAGGTTCCCCTCCTGCAGGACATTTCCTCAGCCCCCGCCCCCTGTGTCCTCCTTGGAGACTCAGACCCACAGGCCTCACCGTGGTGCAGTTGGCCGGGCTGGGCGGGATGGGCGAGCTGGAGGTGGTGGAGGTGGGCGTGCTGCTTGACTGGTTGAAGATCTCATCCTCCATGTGACTGTGGCTGGGTGGGGAGGTGGCGACCAGCGCCTGTGCTGTGGGGGCGTGGAGGCGGTGTGAGCCAGTGGGGACGCCCCACCCCAGGCCTCCACCACCCTTCGCCCGCAGGCCAAGCCCGGGCCTCACGAATGTCCTCGAGGTCCAGGTCGTCGTAGAGGAACTCGTTCTCCTCGAAGTCGGGGTCCTGGGACGAGTCCACGTAGTACTCGACGTCGTCCTTGATCTTGCGGATGGCGTCCACGAGGATGGAGTCGTTGTCCAGCATGCGCAGGATGGTCTCCAGCATGCGCACGTGGTAGCGGTGCTTCTCGATGTGCCGCTTCAGGCCCTCGATCCGGTCCTGCTTCTGCTGGCGAGCCCAGGGCCAGGCTCAGGGGCTGCAGGGCCTGCCCTGCCCCTCCTGCCCCCACAGAACCCGTCCTCAGTCCCTGACCCTGGTGGAGACCCAGAGGCCCCACTCCAGCCCCTCCGGGGTCTGCCCGCCTTGACCCCTCAGGGATCCCGCAGCTCCTCCCACCCCGACATCCCTGGAAAGTGCTGAAGGAGCCAGGGATCCCGGCGTCTCCCCTACAACGTGGCCCGATCTGCACCCCGCCTGACCGCCCAGCCCACCCACCAGCTCCGAGCACCTTGTGGAATACAGGAGCACAGCCGCCCCTGTCTTGTTCTAACAGTAATAATGGCAATCCCCGTTTGGCGGAAGCTTGTTGTTTATAACTCTGAGCATCTGTCACCACCGTGACCCCCACCCCCATCCACGTGTCCCTAAGAGGAAGCCCAGATTCAGAGGCCTGTCTCCTAGGCTCCCTCCCAAGGCCCCACTCCCTTTAGGATTTGACATCCTAGCCCCAGTTCCAAATCCCTCCTGTCTGCAAGGACCTCCCTCCAAGCCCATGGTTCCAGACCCCTCAGTCTCAGACACCCAACTCTGGCACAGCGCCGCCCCCAGCTTCCCGAGGAGCCAGCTCTCTGTCCCCTGTACTTCCTGTGTCAATAGGCAGAGACAGTCTGCAGCCCTATGAACTCGGACCCACAACCCCGGCTTTCTGGAATCTGGGTCCTGAGCCCTGGCTTTGTCTCGGACCACCCTTCTCCTGAGGCTAAATGAGCCACTCCTCCATGCCCGCCCTTGTCCACACCTGCTGTCCTCTCCTTAGGACCCGGGCCCTCTAGGTACTGGGAGGCCACAGCTGCAGCTCCGTACCCTCCCTGCCCTGGCTGCCCCTCAGGTCTCACACTTACTCGGCGACCCAAGCAGAGCTCAGCATCTTCCCCCAAAGCGCTCCTCTTCTTGTCGGCCCCAACGTCTACCCAGACACCCAGGTGGGACCCTGGAGTCTGCCTCACCTGTTTCCTGCACACCGCACCCTCCAGTCAGCTGCTAAGCCCTCCCCATCCCACCCCTTGACCCCCTAACCCCAGCTGCCGGCCCTGTCTGCCCCAGGAGCCCAGGCCCCGACTCCCACACGCCGGAGAGGTGGCCTCTCCTGATCGCCAGCGCATCTCTGTCCTCTGGGCACAGGGGCCCCCCACTCACATCCTTGTCGCCCTTCTTCTTGCGTGTTTGCACCGACAGTGACTCCACTTCACTCTCAAACTGGTCCACCTGCATGTTTAGGGTGTCGATGGTATTCTGGGGGTGGGAGGGGAAAGGCAAGCGGTCAGCCAGAGTCCTCTCATACAGCCAGGGTCCGGGCCCCAGGTCACCTCCTCCTCTACCCTGACTCACCGTGAGCCACTGGCCGACCTCCTCCTTTTCCTTCTGGGCAGGGTCCACCTTCTGTGCCAGGCCCAGGCCCTCCTTGCTATAGGCTTTGGTCTTGGTCTCTCGCTCCACAACTTTGAACCGTTCCATTTGCTGTGGAGAGCACAGTTGGAAGGGGGCTCCCGAAGGTGGGAGAGCAGCTGACTCAGGGCCAGTGGACACTGAAACCAGAGCCCCAGGAGCCCCACTCTCAGGTTCCCAGCCCTTCGCCTCCCACCTTCCCCAGGTGCAGAGACCTCACTCTTCTCAGGACCTCTGGGGACCCAGGAATCCGACCCACCCCCCACCACCTCTCAGGTAGCAGACTCTGGGCTCCTACCGTCTCAATGAGCTTGCGGTTGTCTATAAGCTGCCTCTTGTCCTTAATCTCATTGGATGCTACCCAAGTCTTGATCTGGTCCCTCAGCCGCTGGCGGTGGGAACAGCAAGACACTCAGGACCCGGGCGCCGAGGCCCCCGCCCCCTCCTCTCCCTGTTCCCCCCGCCCTCAGGACACAGGAGTCCGGACCCCCAGCCCCCTCACTTGAAGCTTCTTAATCTCCTTCTTTAGATCAGCCTCATACTTTTCTTTCTGGTTCGCGTTGGCTGCATTGTGGAGCTGAGGGATGGAGAGAATCCAGGAGTTTGTGTGGTTCTGGCTGCCCTACTGCCCACTCCAGTGGTAAAACTCCAGTCTCTCTCTGTGGGCCGGGGACTCTGGGGACAACCCCCCAGGACCAATCCATCTCAGAGCTGCTTCTCTGAGGTCCTTGGCACCTGGACATGCAGGCCCTCTCCCTGGTTGACACTCAGGAACTCCTCAACTTTGTCCTGTCCTCTCCTCCCTAGAGACCCACCCAGATTTTTAGGGGCCAGCCCCTGTACCTTCTGCCAAATATCTTCAAACTGCTCCACGCCCTCGGACACCTTCTTGAGGCAGCGATCAATCTCACCTGGCCAGGGAGGAAGGAAGGCTGTTAGCGTCCTGCCAAGGCAGCAGGGATCCAAAGAGGAGTTGCGAGGAGAGTCAGCACGTGGCCACACAGGCAGCAGGCAGTGGACCTAGTACCTTGGAGTTTGCGCTTGTCCGCCATCTTCCCTGCCCTACAGACGCACTCTCTTCATACTCTCTTGGAGAAGGACGCTGCTGGGAGAGATTCGGAAGGAATACACATTTACTCCCTGGCTGGTCCAAACCCAGAGACATGAACGAGGTTGGGAATAGGGTGCATGGGATGGAAAAGGGAAGATGCATTTACTGTCTGATGACAGAGACTGGGCCCAGTTCTCCTTATGCTGCCTTGACTGCCCAGCACAGGGTCTGGTCCATAAAAGGACTCTGGAAGTTTGCTGAAAGAAGGAAATAGATATACTTTTTGGGACTTCCCTGGTGGCGCAGTGGTTGAGAACCTGCCTGCCAATGCAGGGGGACACGGGTTCGAGCCCTGGTCCAGGAAGATACCACATGCCACGGAGCAAATAAGCCCGTGCGCCACAACTACTGAGCCTGTGCTCTAGAGCCCATGAGCCACAACTACCGAAGCCCACGCGCCTAGAGCCCGTGCTCCGCAACAAGAGAAGCCACCGCAGTGAGAAGCCCGCGCACCACAACAAAGAGTAGCCCCCGCTCGCTCCAACTAGAGAAAAAGCCCGCACGCAGCAACGAAGACCCAACGCGGCCAAAAATAAATAAATACATAAATAAATAAATAAGATATACTTTTTGTGTGCCTCTGACCCAGGAAATGGAAAACTCCTAGAGCATGGAGCACTTTCTCCCCAGATGATACTCAAAAGGATTTTTCAGAGCAGGAAAATGTCATGCAGCACACAGCTGCCTGCTAGGGACAAAGGCCTTAGACCTGAAGACCACAATTCCCATAGAGAAGTCAAGCACACAGGTGACCAGAATCCTAACACAGGGAGAGGTTACTCCTCAGACAAGTCAGGAGACAAAGAATTTTGCATCCCATGGAGAAGGGCCCGATACCATTTATACGTGTATCAGTTGTAAGGAACAAAGGGGAAGTGCAGTGGGGGGACACGGAAGATGCCTACAACTGTGAAAGCTAAACCCACCCACACAGACATGGCTGGTTCCAAGTAGAAGAGAGCTTTAGACCTCTGACAAGTTTGTTTATTCCAGAGAAGGATCCTTAAACCAAAGGAGATAATACTCCTAACCCACAGAGGGTAATACCAAAAAGGGTTCGAGGTGTGGGGGCAGAAAGCACCACTGGAGAGAAGAGCAGGAGAAGAGAACTCCTACAAAGGTGAGAGGATGGAAGGGAACCCGAGCTGTGCGGGAGCTATCGGCACACACGAAGGAATTACATGTCAAGTGCACTGGCAATGTAGACTCAGGGAAACATAAACCCTCAGACAAGCACCCAATACTTAGAGACATGGGCACCTCCATCCTAAAGGAAGTTACATGCAACCCAGAGGGGACTGAGGTCAAAGGGGAGTCACCAGAAGCTTTCGCCCAGGGGGAAGCGGCACCTTAGGGCCCGACACCAAGACCAGGGGAGATGGGGAGCCTTGGGGAGGGAGGGCTGTGCCTGTGCTGCGGGAGCTCCCCGCTCCCAGCGAGGGGGCCTCTACTGAAAAGCATGGCTTCCTGAGATCTGCGGAGTGCCCACTCTACAGGCCTAGGGCAGGGTGCCCTGGAGCAGCCCCAACTGCCCAGGCAGCAAGAGCCCTACACGGAGGACTCAGAGCCTTAACCCAGAGGGAAGTCACAGCAAGAGGGCCTCCACCCACTGGGAAGGGAACGCAAAGAAGAGTCCGGCCCAACGGAACTTTCCACAGTGACAGAAACGTTCTATATCTGTGCCACTGAACGCTCGACAGCTCCAAACGTGGCTAGTGCAACACAGAATGGAATGAAAAATTTTTCTGCTCACTAGCTGAAATTTAAATCACACGCGGCTAGCAGCCACTGGTGGCACAGGGTATCAGAGAGCACGCCTCAGAACCAGAAGCCCACGTGACGGGGCTGGCCCTCAACCTCAGAGCAGCGTCCTACACGGGGACCCACTTTGCGTGGCGGCAGACCTGTGACTCGGGGGAGCGTGGATCTCCCCCGTAAAGGAGCAAGCAAGAGGAATGGCAGCACCCTTGGCCCAGGGCTGCCTGACATGCCAAGGTGGGGCCCAATCCCAACACGGGAAATTCCAGCTCCAGGAAGGCGAAGCGGCCAGAGAAAGGATTCAGGAGAGAGCTGCACAGAAGGGACTCCAACTGAGGTGGGGCAAGCGCCTTTGAGCGGGAGCTCACACAAGGGTCTGGACCCCAACACTGAGGTCTGCGCTCCAACACCCCAACGCTGAAAAGCCTCTTACTGCCCAGGGGTGTGGGGTGCGTACAAGAAGCTTAGACGGGCGCTTATACTCCCGGCCTCCGTCCCAGGAGCCCAATGCTGGGCACGGCCGGGTGCTCCAGCCCAGAGGGACAGGACGCCCAGCTTACACCCCTAAACAAGGCACTGCACGCTCTAGGGAGGGGAGGCTTTCTCCAAGTTCCCACACTGAGTGGGCTGGGACACCCAGCCCAGCTGAGGAGTTGATACCCTCCAGAGGGGGCAACAGACGGTGGCAGCAGGAAGTCCCGAAGGAGTCGGAAGCAAGGTGCCAAGGGAACAAGAGCCCCAGCCGGGGGAGTGATGTTTCAGACAGAACCTCAAAGTGGGCAACAGCTGAGACCGGGAGACCTGCCCTGAGGAAGGCAGCTCCTCCAGAGAAGGGCAAGTACGCTGGGCCCAGGTACTAGCCCCCTCGACAGACCGCGTCCTGCAGTGAGCAAGTCTTCGCGGCAGAGACAACCACCCCTCTCCACAGAAAAACCCCACAGCAAGAGGCGCCTGTAGCTGAGATCCCCAGCAAAGGACCAGAAAGGAGGCTGGAGCCTGAGTCCTGAGGCAGAGATGCCCTCACAGAAGAGTCCCGTGCTCAGAGGGCTGGGAGCCCCACCGCTCTGGGAGGGTCCACCAAGATGCTCCAGGGACGGGAACCATGGCAGGCCCACTCCGAGACGGGCAGGCATCTCGGGGAGAGAGGACCTGGTGTTCTCACCGCGTGGAGTCTCAAAGGGCTCCGAGGAATCTGGGAACTTGGCCCCGGAGGCTTAACCACAAGACTCCGTCCGAGAAGAAGGCACATCCGCACGAGTGACGAGCCTGTACTGAGGGGGTGGGAAGGGTGAGCAGGGTGCCAGACCCACAAGAGCCAACACCGTAAAGTGAGGGGCTGAAAGTAACAAAGAGCCCCAACACGCCACCTCAGGGGAGGTGACGCTGCCACACACAGAGGCCTGATGAGGAGTGGGGCAGGCGGAGCAGAAAGCTCAGTCCTGGGGAGCTGAGCCAAGCGGTCCCTGATCCTGGGGGCTGTCACGGGCCGATACGGAGCAGCCTGGCGCCATGGGGACAGGAGAGCGGGCCTGCCTGGGAAGTGATGCTGGAAGGCCATCCCTAACTTGGGAGGCTGCTGACGCTGGCACACAGAGATCTGAGAGGCCGGAAGGTGGATGTATTAGGTCCTGGGGCGGAGGGAGTTATCTCCCCACTGCGAGGCCCAGTACCGAGGGTGGGGGACTGGAAATCCCACCTTGGAAAGGTTACACCAGAGGAATCTTCAGTCCTGGGCAAGGTGACAACAGTGGGGTCGCCCCCGCAAGTCTCGGGCATCTCACACCCCCATGTCAAGGAACCTGTGCCTCAGGAAAGGGCAGAAGCCTAGTCCCACCCAGTGGGACATCACAAGCAGGGGCTGAAGCATTAGCCCTGGGCACCAACACCTGAGAGGGTCCTTAGTCCCACAGGAGGGGACACACAGAAAGGCAGAGACACCTCAAATCCAAGAGTGGCCAATACAGGCAGGAACCTTACCCCTGGAGGAGGCAACACTGAGAGGCTCCTTGTCCTGGAAAAAGGCACCACTCCAGCCCCAAAACCCCACACCTCACAGTACAAGAACCTCAGATCTAAAAAGTCCTACACTCCTAGAGGCTTCTAGCAGGGTGGGTACGGGTAGGGATGAGCCCTGGTTCCACGACTGTTACACCAAGAGGGTTCCCTAGTGCCGGGAAGCTCACACACCCACAACGAGGAGCCCTGGAGGAGCACCGAGGGGGTGGGGTCCTTGACCCCCGGAAAGACGACACCCCAGTGCAGGAACTGATGTGAGTGTAGATAGAAGCCTCAGACTGAGGGAAGCGACAGGCGACACGGTGAGGGCAGTGACGGAAGGTGTCCAAAAAAACAGTGCCGAAAGGACAGGAGCATCAACCTCGGGGGAGGTGACAGCCCCTGAGCTAAGAGGCAGGTCCTGCTTAGACAGAGGGGTGCTGGCGCTGCCCACAACAGGAGATCATTAACAACGTGGAGAAAGCGGGAACCTGGGAGGTCCCACCAAGAGAGAACCAGGTACCTGAGACCCAGGGGAGCTCAACAGCCCCACCAAAAGGACCCCGAGGCGGGAGTGACATCGAGAGGAAGCCCACACCGGGAAGGGGGTGGGCAGAGTCTGGATCCAGGGAGAGCTCACATGCAACAAGCCAGAGGCCGATACCCAGACCCAGGGAGTAAGAGCTGAGGCCGAGCGGGTAACGCCAGGGACAATCCTGACTCTCCAAGGGGGAAGGCCTGGGCTGCGGGATGTGGAAGCCTTAGACCTGGGGGACTTTTCACTACAGAGGCGGAAACTTGGGCTGAGGCTCCAACTCCTGGAGGGGGCATCTTCACTCCAGGGGAGTTCACCCCCCACCCCATCCCCAAAGAGGAGAGTGGCGCCCACGGAGGGAGGGGAGCGGAGAGAGGAGCGCTGGCCCCGGGAAGGCTGACCCCCTCTCCCCACGGGGGTCCTCAACCAGGGGACTCGCAGCCCCACACCCACGCGAAGGGGGCAGCCTCGCCCGGAGACCGCCCCCCAAGCACAGGGGCTGCTGCCGAGGGGGGCAGGCACCTGAGCCCCGAGAGGGCGGGCACCTGCGGCCAAGGCGCCTCCATCCTTCCAGCGAGGAGCCAATACCGACGCGGAGAGGGGCGGGCACCTCGCACCCTCACACCCCACGGGGGCCCGACGCGGACGCCGCGCGGGGCCGGGGTCGCGGGAGGACCCCCGGGCGCCGCCGAGGGGCGTGGAGGAGGGAGCGGGGGCGGGGGAGCCGCGCACCGCCGGGCCGACGGCGAGCGCCGGGGCCGCGCGGTGGCGGGGGCGCCGCGCCGGGGGCGGCCATATCGCGACAGGCGGCGGGGTCGCAGGGGCGGGAGGTGGCGGGGAAGGCGGCCAACGGCGCCGGGGGAGGAGGGGAAGGGGTCCGGCCCAGTCGAGCCTGACGCTCTCACCACAGGAGCTGGCGCCGCCGCTGAGGAGCGTATCGCGACAGGCGGGGGAGGCGAGCGCCCGCCGCCTTTTTCTCGCGCCCCGGGCCCGGGCGCTATCGCGATAGCGGCGCGAAGCGGAAGTGGGGTGGGGGGAAGTGGGCCCGGGGTTGTTCTGACGACGGGGGTCGGGGCTCAAGGGAGGCCGCGGCGTCTGCCGATGGCTCCGCGGAAGCTGACCGGGCCCGGTCCAAGATGGCGGCGGCGGAGGAGGCCTCCCCTCCTCTCTTCTCGTCTCTGGCGCCGACCCGCCCCCGAGCCCCAAATATAGGCCTGTCATTGCTCCGGCCGCACGTCGCTCTTGCCCCTCGGACGCGCTCTATTGGTTCTTGGCGGGGATGCGGCCGGCCCCCTCTCGCCGATTGGGCAATCTCTCCAAGGCGCGGCGTTCGATTGGCCTCCTGCGCGGGCTGCTAGGATTGGCTCAGGTTTTCTTCCCCGCTCCTCCGCCTCCTCCCGCCTCGGGGCACAACACGCCAGCGCGAGGACTCGTGCGTCAATCCAGAGACCTGTGTCGTGCTGATTGGATACACCCGCCCCCTTCTCGTAAGCCAATTGGTCGGGGGGCGGAGCTAGGCTGGTAAGGGGCGGGAAGTCGTCCGTCAAGTTTGGAGCCGTTTTCAATTGGTCGTGGGGGGACATTCTGCCCTGAAGTCATTGGCTGGTCCAGGAAGTGGGTGGGGAAAGCGGAGGAAGGCATGGAGAGTGGGCGTTAGAGGCCTCGTACCTAATAGGAGAAAGACAGGTGCCTTCAAAGCGGGGGCCGGGCTGAAGTCATCTGCCAATGAAGACAGCCCCTGGGCTGGTAGGGAGGAGCCGGGAAAGAGGGGCCACCCCTCTTCTTCGTTGGCCCTGTTATCGTTCCTCCCAGAGTGTCCAATAGTTTGGCGAGTGGGCGGTAACCGCTCCTAAGGCGTGTGAAACGGGGCGTAGCAGGCAGGCTTGGAACCTGGGCGCATCCTTCCACTTCTCTTGGGTCCTGGCCGGGCAGGCCGGTCCCTGTCTGTGAGCTGCACAGTCTTTCTCCAAGTGCCTGTATTTGGCATATCTTTGAGACACAGAAGAAGGAAGAAAAGGAAGGAAGCAGGAGACGATGCCCCAAGTCACTGGCATCACGCATAGCTGAATTGGTTGGGAAGCGCCATGGAGGCATGGAGTATTTGTCCTGCTTCTGTGTGGTTACGTGACCGTGGGACAGTTATTCTCCTCTGCACCTCCATTTCCCTGGTGTTGTGAGGACGCCGCAGAAGGTACAGGTGGGAGTCCCTGATCCCCTCCCACGGCTGCCTCCTAACGCCTACTGGTCCTTCAGATCTCAGCTCAGTGGTCTTTTCTAGCGGGAAAACTTCCCTGACCTCCCGTGCTGAGTGCTCACGTGAGCCCTATTCGTTCGGATTTACTTTTGCATGTATACTGTCATTTTCTTAATTATTTGAATCTCCCCCTCCGGATTTTTGCATCTCCAGCGCTTAGCAGCAAGAAGCACTCAGTAACCGTTTGCTGAATGAATACCTGGATGAATACGGGGAATGACTTGTGGTTGAAACTTGCTAGGCACTGGTGCTTTGGCAAACCAGGAGGCATTTGCCCTGGGTCACCCAGTCAAGATGGGCAGTCATTTCTGCCCATCTCCTCTAGGTGGAGGAAAGTAAGATAAATCCAAGGGAAATGCAAGTGAGAACTGCATCAGAATCGCCCGTGGCAAGGCAGGCAATGCTTGTAAAAACGCAGTGCTCTTAGGCCCACACAGATCTGGGGAGTGAAGCCTAGGGATCTGTATTTTTATAAACTTCCTGGGTGATCATTAGAGGTTTTTTGGGTTTTTAAAAAAATATTTATTTATTTGGTTGCACCAGGTCTTAGTTGCGGCAGGCGGTCTCCTTAGTTGCGGCTCGCCAGCTCCTTAGTTGTGGCATGTGAACTCTTAGTTGCGGCATGCACGTGGGATCTAGTTCCTTGACAAGGGATCGAACTCAGGCCCCCTGCATTGGGAGCGCGGAGTCTTATCCACTGGACCACCAGGGAAGTCCCTCGTTATAGTTTAAGAAATATTGGTCCAGAAGACCCTTGTTATTCAAAGTGTGGTCCCTGTTGTAAATCAACTATACTTCACCTAAAACAAACAAACAAACAAAAACAACAAAGTGTGGTCCCTGGATGGAGCAGGGCCTTTTAGGTTTCTCAGGAATCACCTGGGGATTTGTCAAATGCAGATTCTGATTCAGGAGGTCCCAGATCCTGCTTTTCTAACATATTACCAGGCAGTGCTGACGGTCCACAGTCCACACTTTGAGTAGCAAGGGTCCACAGCAGTGGTTCTCAAATTTGGTTGCATGTGAGAATCACCTGGGGGCTTAAAAAAAATCCAGATACCCAGGCCTTGCCCTAGACTGATTAAATAAGGGTTTCTCAGGATGGGAACCAGACATTAGTAATGAAAATTCCTGAGATGATTCCAACATGCCACCAATCTGATAAGAGGATTTTCTAGAGCAGTGGTTTTCAAAGTGTGGTCCCTGCATCAGCAGCATAAACACCACCTGGGAAGTTGTTAGAAAGTCACGTTTTTGAGCCCCACCGTAGACCAAATGAATTGGAAACCCGGGCCCTGTAACCCGTTTTAACAGTCCTTCCAGGCAATTCTGAGGCATATGGAACTTGGAGAAACTCTAGGAGTATTTGGGACTGCAGGGCCAGGTGACTCCGATTCCTTCTTGAGATTCACACCTCCTTGCCCCCTCCACCGTTCGATTCAGTCTGGCCAGGGGAGATGGGGACTCTGAAGAGTTGCGGACAGACGGCCCTTCCCTGGCACCCCCAGAGACAGAGATCAGCAAAGGTCATCACTTTTAAGCAAGGCTGACCTAAAGTTCAGGGATAAATCTGGGGAAACAGTTATGTGACCTGGGGTAATCTGGCCTTTGGAAAGAACCTCCCTGGTGTGCAGACTCTTTTCATGTGTGGGAGGGGAGAGATTCAGAGAGGGCCTCTGAGGTCCAGAGACAGAGCCCTGGGCTGAGGGAGGGACTGGGGACCGGAGACACACACAGAGCCCCTAGTGGTGATGGGGGAGTCCCAGAGAGAGGAACAGAAAGAGAGAGATCTCAGATAGGACCCAGTGAGCCAGAAAGAGACGCAGGGAGAAAGCTCGAGCTAGAGAGACATCGCTCCCCCGGGGCTGGTCCTCCTGGGTAATTAAGTGCTGACCGTGCAGGTAAGTGAGCAGCTGTGAAGCCCATCTCCCAGCACGGGGTAGGCTACCCCTGGCGGCACGGCACTCTCCTTACCTGGCAGGAACTTTCATAGCCCTGAGTCCCTGCCAGGGCTGGGCACCTGTCTGCTCCACCCCGCCGGGGCTTGGCACACCAGGGTGGGAGGGGGAGTCCTCAGCAAACACTGGACAGAATAACAAAAGTGCCCCGTCGTGGGGCCCTGACGGTGAGCCCAGTGCTAAGTGCTTCCTGGGCATCTTTTACGTCCTCACAGGTGCGCCTGGTGGTTGAAGTGTGGAGGCTTGGAAGGCGGCAGAGGCCAACTGCATGAGATGCCACGACCACCCAGGGTGGCCTGCATTGAAAGCTGGGGCGTCAGAACGGCCGGGGTTCTCTAAGGGGGCTGAAGATGGAGAGGGCTCTTCTCTTCCCGGGACTGCACAATGAGGAAGTGACAGGCCCGGGGTTGGATCCAGATTCCAGGGAGCCCAAGCTCTGTCCCCCAAAACCCCGTAGCTCTGACTCCTCAAATCGCCCAGGTGTTTGACAAACGATCACTCGCCAAGGACAGATCCTGATAACGTGCTTTTAATTGCACTTATTCAAAGGTATTTCCTTTCCCGGTTAAAATAAAAAGGACGCGTGATGAAGGCGGGCTGTGTGTTTGAGTGGGGCGGCGATCTCTGTGCTCCGGGGCCGGGCTTTCTCCCGAGCCTCGCCGGACAGTCCCAGCACCAGTCCCAGCACCGGCCGGCACGGGGCGGCTCTCCTTGCCGGAACCTCCCAGCCCCATCCTGACCCCGATCCCTTCAGAGAGGTGTGGCCTGCGTGTCCCTTCAGCGGGAGAAGGCCCAGGGCGCCGCCCCTCAGGTGGACATGATGCCGCTCTTCTCACCCTTGACCTTGAGGAACTCGGCCATGCTGGAGAAATACTTCTGGTTGGCCTCAGCCACCTTCTTCTCCGCTGCTTGTGGGTTCACAATCTCCAGGCCCTGGGCAGGTGGGGGAGATGGCATGGGGTGGGGAGACGGGCCTGGGCCCTAACGATGCCCCCCGCCCAGCTCCCCCAGCTCCCAGTGAAGGAATCATGCAATGTCAGGGGCCCACGGGCCCTTCCCAGTGGCCCTCGGGCTCTGGGCAAACATGTGGACAGCCTGCCAGCCCCCAAATCTCCCCCACCTTGGGAGATTCTGACTCTGTGGGCCGGGGGGTGGGGGAAGAGGGGAGGATCTGGGCATCTGCATTTTTAGCAGGTTCCCCAGGAGATTTTAAAAACACCACCGTTGGAGAACAGCTGATCCTGTTCGGTTCCTGAATAAGGCAACTGAGTCCCAGAAGTAAGTGGCTTGCCTGCAGTCCCAGCACAAATTGCACCAACCCCACCGAGGATTTAACCACCAGCTCTGGGGACCCGACGCGTGGCAGGCATTGTTGTGAATGTTTTACACACGGTGATTCTCATCTTCTCGCTGAGGCCTCCCCTGGAGGCTCCCCATCTCCCTTAGTCCTTTCAGTCTCCAGCACCTTCCACCTTCCAACACACTATGTATCTTAGTTATCTGTCCCCCTGCCACCCACTAAGCTCTGGGAGGGCAAAACTTCCTGTCTCTGTTTTGTGGCTCTGTCCTGGCGCCTGCAACAGCGCGCGGAATTTAGCAGGCGCTCAGCAGACACCTGCTGACGGAGGGAATGAGCTCGTACTCCTCAGATCCCAAGGGCCACACTAGCGCTATCTGGCGGGTGAATAAGCCGAGGCACGGACCCGACAGGTGAGCGGGCTGCCCTGGCTCCATGCTGTGCTCTGGGGGCCCGACTGCCCAGCCCGCCTACCTAGGACCTTTCCTGTGCGGGGCGCTGAGGTGGCCCCAGCCACCCGGCTCTCGGAAGGTGGGGACCCAGAGCCTCAGGGAGGGACAGAGCCTGCTTGAGGTCTTGTAGACCAACTGGTCCCTGGTAACTTCACCGAGTGCAGGGAACCCAGATACACCCTTCAGGGGCTTCATCGGTGCCCACTCCCCCCACGGCAGCCCTGAGAGGGGCCGTGTCGTGTGTGCTCCTTCCGCAGGCGAGGCAGCTGAAGCCCAGGAGGGGAAGGGGTTCTCCCTGGGCCTCCTGACCCCAGCGGGGCCGGTACCTGGAGCGGGGTGAAGGCCACGCTGGAAGCAGTCCCCGAGGAGCGGTCGCGGATGGTGGACTTCCCGCCGTACACCACGCTCTGCTTCTGCAGGGTCCGCTGTGGGGAGGGCCAGGGAGGTGCAGACTGTGGCCGGGGCCCACGCGCCCGAGCCCGCCCCCGCCCGCGCCCGCGGCCGTACCTGCAGCGTCTTGGAGATCCTGGCCTTGGTGGCCTCGTTCACCTGTGTCTGCCGCACCCGCCCGCTGCCCGACTTGCCCAGGTGGCCCAGGCTGAAGCCCAGGTCCTCCTGGTAGGCGTCCTCCTCGATCTGGTGGGAGGGGAAGGCGCCCTGTGTCAGCTGCCTCCTCGGTCAGCTAGAGGCCCAGGCACCCACCCCATCAGCCGGCCCTATTCAGGCGCCTACTGGGCCCCGAGTGCAGTGAGCCTTGCTGGGGCCCAGCAAGGAAGTCAGGCCCCGTTACTGCTCCCTGAGCTCACAGCTGAGAGGGGCCGTGCGTGTGCGTGCGCGCGCGTGCGTGTGGTGTAAGAACTGAAATGGGTTTCACTGATGACACGGCATCTGAGCTAGTTCTTGCAGGATCACTAGGGTGAGGCTCAGGTAACAGGAGCCTGGCAGGGGTGGAGCCTGGGGAAGCGCGTGTACAGCGGGGCGGGGGAGGGAAGAGGGGAGGGACGAGACTGAACAGCCTCCAGATCCTGGGTGGATGGGAAGCCTCGGGGCGAGGGGGCCGGTGCCGGGTGGATGGGGCGGGGAGAGACTGGAGGCCGGGGTGGGGGGGACCAGGGCGGAGGCTAAGGTGTTGTCCCGGATCTGGGGGGCGGGGGGTCATGGCCACAGATGGAGAGGAAGGAATGCAGCAGGGGGCGGGGGCAGAGTGGGGTGGGCTCTGACCTCCCCGAAGCTCATGCGGTTGGCCTGCTTCCGGATCTCCGTCAGCCCCAGCCGCTCCTTCATCTTGCGGTACCTGGGGACAGGGCAGGGGGTCAGCTGGGAGGGTGCAAGCCTCTTCCCTTCCCATTCCGTCCCGGCCCGACTGGTCCCCGGGCCCCACCTGCGGCCGCCTCGCTTCTTACGCTGCCCGTCGAGGGGCGCGGGCAGCGGCTTCACCTGCTTCACGGGCGGCGGCTCCTGCCACTTGTCGAACTTGCGCTCGATCTCATCCTTCAGCTCGTAGCCCACCTGCGGAGGACGGGGTGGGGGCCCCGCAGCTGCTCCCTCGGGCCCGGCCTGCCCGCCCGGCCCCACCCCGTTCCCACGCGGCCCTGGAGGACCTCGACCCTCGGGCTCTGCGGGTTTAAGTCGCGCCTGCCACGCGGCGGCGCTCCCGCACTGTACCTCGGCTCGGCCCTCTCCTCTCGACGCTCCCGCGCCCGCTCCCCACCCTCCGCCCCAGCTCTCCTCACGTCAGTCAGTGGCGACGCCCCGGAGTCGGCCACACCCCGAGGATCCCGCCAGGCCCTTCCTTCAGGAAGGACCCCAAATCGGCCCGCTTTCAGCGCCCCCGCTGAGGCCGAGCTCTCCCCAGGGCGCGAGGCTGCAGGCGATTGGCCCCCGTCCCCCGTCCCGCCAGCCTCCTCTCCCCGGAGCTCGCTGTGCCCCGCCCGTTCCCTCTGCTTGAGACACCCTTCCCCCAGCATCCACGGGACCCGCGTGCTAAGTGCACTCAGGTCTATGTTAAACCCTCACCTCCTCAGAGAAGCCCGCCCTGAGTTCCAGGTTCATCAGTCTCACCTCCCTCGCCACCCCCAACGCCCCGCATCTGTCTTCCCAGCCTTTACTCAGCACCACTGGACACACCGCAGATCTACCGCTCGTGTCTTCTCGGCCCGCCCCCAGCCAGAATGGAGATGCCACAGAGGCAGGGCTTTTGTCTGTGCGGTTCACTGCTGTACCCCCAGCATCCAGGCCAGTGGTCAGAGAGAGACTGAACCCCCGAACCCACAGTGCCAGGGTGGGTGCTCGGAAAACAATCATGCACAAGACAGAAAACACCTACTCTCCCAGAACAAGTCCGCCAAGGCACACAGGTTGATGGAATAATTACGTGAACAATGACAGTGCCGGAAGAGGGGACAGATCCTGGTGCAGTAGGCAAATAAATACCTCCCCCTCCCCCAAAGGTGTCCACAACCAACTCTCTGGTCCCTGTGAATGTGTCACTTTACCTGACAAAAGGGACTTTGCAGATGTGACTGGGCTAAGGATCTGAAATGGGGAGAGGGTGCCTTAGATGATCAGTGCGGACCCAGTGTAATCACTGGGTCCTTAAAGGAGTCAGAGGAGATGTGAAGACAGAAGCAGAGTCAGAGAGAGCTGGGAAGATGCCACGCTGGCTTTGAAGATGGAGGAAGGGGCCACAAGCCGAGGGACGCGGGCGGCCTGTGGAAGCTGCAAGAGGCAGCGGAGCCATCCTCGCCTTGAGCCTCCGGAAGGAATGAACCCTGCCAACACCTTGATTTCAGCCCAGGGAACCCGCCGTGGACTTCTGACCTACAGAACTCTAAGACAGTAACCCTGTGTTGCTTTAGGCCACTAAACTTACGGTAATCTGTCACAGCAGCAGCAGCGGGAAACTCGTACAGCAGGGGGAGGGGACGCTGACCTCGGCGGGGCCACGACAAACACCCCCGCCTCTGCCCTGTTAGGACAGCGCTCGCCGTGGCGGGCCCTCTACTGACAGCTCTCCCTGAGACAGACCGCGTACCGCCCGGACAGACGCCGCCCGCCCCTCACCTTCCCCTCCGCGCTCTCGTGGAAGCTGTCCACTCGGGCTGCCAGCGTGCACTTGGCAGCTACCAGCCGGGCCGCCTTCCGCCGGAGATCCTGCAGCAACGGACAGGAAGGCAGAGTCAGCGTGGGGGTGCAATCAGACCCCCGCCTTTCCACAGCGCTGGCCACCGTGTCAGCATGTCACCTTTACCGCTACCGCCTTACTGCAATAACGTGTTACAGTAACAAATTATCAGTCAGTGATAACGATAACCTACTTCCCCGTTTGCACAGAAGACTGAATTGCATTACTACAGATGGAAGATTATCAGATACGGAGAAAATACCTACATTATGATTAAAATTTAAAACATCCATCTGTGTATCACCAAAAATGGTGTCACGTGCCACAAAAGGTAGGGGCCGAGTTCTGAGAAACACCAAGATGGTACCTGTCACACCCACAGCCCCAAGTCTCGGTGACTAGTAGTAATGGTAGTGGTAGCAATGATAATGATGATAAGAAGAGTAACAGTAATAATAATAACATAGTAAGCCAGCAGCAGCTAGGCGTAGAGGAGAATCTAACCCTGTCCTAAGAAGTCTGGCCTTGGCCCTGGCTCCTGGGTGGTGATCTGTGCTGGCAGGGGCCTGGGTAAGCCAGAGAACAGCGCTGTGACTCAGGGTGGGGTCTCTGCGTCACAGGGTCCCAGCCATGTCTGTGCCCCCGAGCCTCGGCATAGACTGAGCCCCGAGGCCCCGCGGGGCTTCCCGGCGGCGCCTGTGCGCACCGTCTCAGGCGGCGCCGTGTTCGGGACTTCTGGACCCTGCCCTCGTGCCTTCCCCTCGGCTGGCGTTACTCTGGGTGCCCTCACTCTGATAAACCGTAACCCTGGGTGGATCAGCTCAAGGTGAGCCCTGTGAGTCCTTCTAGTGGCCACTGAACTTGACTGTGGTCTTGGGAACCCCGAACTCACAAGCTTCACGCTTCCGTTGCTTTTTACGTGCGAGGCCTGATGTCAAGGTGTTTCGTACGAGTGAGCCCTCGTCTCGACCCCATGAAGCAGGTTCAGTTCACCCCACTTACAGACGGGGAGCCTGAGGCGGGGCCAGAACTCCAACCTGGCCTATCAGCTCCAGCGCCCTTGTTCGTACACCCCGTGTGGCCCATCCTCCAGGGTCCTGACCCCTGTCGTCAGCAGTGACCCCTGGGACCCGGGGAGCAGCAGGGGGCGGGGGGTGCCCTTTGGGGCACAGCATAAGGTTCCGAGGGGGGTGGGACTCACCGGGGGCAGGGACTGCACGATGTCGCTGTGGTAGATGTAGCCGGTGTGGGGCAGCACTGAGGTGGATGAGAAGCCGGACAGTGTCTTGCGCTGGGTCCCGAGCAGCATGATGTTGCAGGCGGGCATCTTGGAGAGGTTGGTCAGGCCGCCGGCCACCCCTGCAGCGGGAGGGAGGGAGGGAGGGGGTCAGAAGGAGCGAGGGCATTTCTCTGGGGGCTCACCGCGCGCTGCACCTTCACAGGAGTTTCTGCTTGGAGCCCCGAGGCGGCCCCGCCAAGGAGGGCCGACGTGTCCCACCTCCGACAGGGGTTTGGAGGAGGCTCAGAGAGGTGAAGCCACTTGCTAAAGGTGCACAGGAGCCAACTGGCCCAGCAGGAACCGGACCCACGTCTGCGAAGCCACACAGGCCCTGCTCCGTGCCTTGGAGTGGTTTTCAGCACGCTGGGGGCTCGTGACGACAGGGCCCGGGTGTGCGCCACCTCTGGGCTCCCTTGAGCGTGTCTGCGGGTGTGGGGAGGGGACGAGGAGCTGCAGGTAAATACTGTAAGTAGTGCCACCTCTGAGGCGGGACCGCTGTGTGCAGGGCTCTGTGCTGGGCGCTTTTAAGGATTAGGTAAATGGTCTCATCACACACACGAGTCCTTGAAACAAGCCTCCAACACCCGTGCGGGAGCAGAACCACCGCCACGGTCACTGACATCACCATCCCTGGAACCTGCAACTACAGTGCCACATGCAGCCAAAGGGACTCTGCAGATACGAGCAAGTTAAGGACCCTGAGAAGGGGAGATTATCCTGGAGGATCCTGGTGGGCTCAACGTAATCATGAGGGTCCTTAAAAGTGGGAGAGAAAGTGGCGCAAGAGGAGACTTTCAAGACAGAGGAAGGGGCCACGAGCCAAGGGATGCAGGTGCCCCTGGAAGCTGGAAAAGGCAGGGAAACGGCTTCCTCCCCTGACCCACCATAGAGGACCGCAGCCCTGCCGACACTTTCATTTTAGCCCCGTGAGGCCCACGGTGGACTTCTGACCTCCACAACTGTCGGATGATAAACTGCGTCGTTCAAGCCTCTTGGTTCGTGGTCATTTGTTACAGCAGTCACAGGAAACTAGCACAACCCCCAATCGCCACTGGGGAAACTGAGGCACGTGACACCGTTTGCCCAAAGAATTCACACATTGAAGTCCTAACCCTCCCCCCCCCCCACACCTCAGAACGTGACTGTATTTGGAGACAGGGTCTTTAAAGAGGTGATCAGGGACTTCCCTGGTGGCGCAGTGGTTAAGACTCAGCGCTCCCAATGCAGGGGGCCCAGGTTCGATCCCTGGTCAGGGAACTAGATCCCACATGCCACAACTAAGGAGCCAGCGAGCTGCAAATAAGGAGCTGGTGAGCCGCAACTAAGGAGCTGGCGAGCCGCAATTAAGGAGCCCGCCTGCCACAACTAAGACCCGGCGCGACCAAATAAAAAAAAAAAAAAAAAAAAGGTGATCAAGGTGAAATGATGTCACAGGATGGGCCCTAATCCAATGGGACTGGTGCCCTTACGAGAAAGAGACTAGGACACAGTCACACATGGAGGGAAGACCACATGAGGATGTAGTGAAAAGGCGGCCGTCTACACACCGAGGAGAGAGGCCTCAGAAGGAACAGCCCTGCTGACCCCTGATCTCAGTCTCCCAGCCTCCAGACTGTGAGAGGATAAACCTCAGTTGTTGAAGCCCCCCCAGTCTATGGTACTTTGTTACAGCAGCCCGAGCTGACTAATACGGCTGCTTTATCAAACTCCCCCAGAAAGTGTTTCTCGGTTGAAGGGGCCAGGAGCCCGAGGGGGCACTCTGAGGCCGCAGAGAGCCCCCGAGGAGGAAGGGACCCACTGTTCAGTCCTAACACACTGCCAGGACCAGTGCCCCCTCTTGTGGAGAATACTGAGGCTCAGAGAGCTGACTTTACTACCGCCAGGCGGCCCCGTGGGCCCGTGGCAGAGCTGGGAGCTGCTGGGATGCCCAGCCTTTCCACCAGCCACGCCGCCTCTCCCCTTTGCGGCCTGTCTGGCCCCAGCTCTGCCGGGGATGCGGGCGCTGACCTGGCTCAGGGCCCCCATCCTTCCTCCGTGTCTGTGTGAAGAGCAAGCTGGCCGACCTCTGTGGCCTCCGGGAGAGATGAGAGGGTGGGGGCGAGGGGACACGGTCCCGGGGCCCCAGGGCCAGACCCCCATTTTACAGGAGAGGAACAGACTTCCCCAAGGTCACGCGGCCCGCGGGGCCGTCGCTGCGTGGGCACGGGCCTCACCCATGATCTTGGCGGCGGTGGACGCCCCGACGATGATGGAGAGGTTGGGCGCGATGAAGGACATGCGCGACTCCACGTACTCGTAGATCCGGTGCTTGGAGGCGTTGAGCTCCAGCGCCATGTCGCAGGCCTCCTCCAGCCGCTCCAGCTCCTCCTCCGACAGCTGCTGCCTGCGGGGCGGGGGCGGGGCGGGGGCGACCCGACCTTCGACCTTCGACCTTCAGCAGGTCCCGTCTGAGCGGCCCGGGGGCCGCGTCCTCCCAGCTGCGCGTGTGTGTGCGCGCACACGCGCGTGCGGCTTCACCGCAGCTATCGCTCCCGCCGGCCCTGAGGCCTGGAGGCCAGCGCTGCCGGGAACCAGTCCTCGGTGGCACCACCCCCCTGCCCAGTCCTGTCTCCGTCTGGGGGAGGCGCCCCTGCCCAGGCCATGCCAGATCCGCGCCTCTGCAGGCACTCCCTCTGCCTGAGACGCTCTCCCGCCGAGGCCCCCCACACCCTGCGGGCCTCAGCCCTGCTGGCCACCCCTCGGAGCACGGTCACCGCTGTGATCAACCATTCCAGAGCTCTGCTCTGGGGTGACAGATGTCCCCTTCTCCTAGGCACAGCATGGACGCCGGAGGGGCAGGTGGAGAGCCGGCATTCACCCCAGCGAGGGGATGACACGCCAGAGGCGGACACTTCCAATTACGGGCCTGCCCCTTGCCTCACCCTCGGAACCCCGGGCGCGGCTGGCTTCTCACGCCCGGGGAGCCCCGAGCCCAGCACGGTGCCTGGCTTGCGAGCCCAAGTGCCCTATCCCCCAAGACTGACGGCCAGGCCGCTGGCCGGACCCCGTGCGCACCCCTGGGTGGTGGAGGCAGTGACGCTGACGACCATGATGGTGGCGTTGGTCAGGATCTGCTGCAGGTTCTCGTTGTTCTTGCACTTGTCCAGGCTGTTGCCCAGCTCCTGGGGGGCGAGAGGGCGGGACAGGGGCCTGGGACTCAGGAAGCTCTAGAGCCTCTCGTGCTCCTGCACCCCCCGATCCGTACCCGGGGCACTCCCCTGCCTCCCCCACTCCTGGCAACTCCGCTGCTCAAAGGATCCGCACCGTCTGCCCCGTGCGGGCTGACCCGGAAGCAGAGCCGAGCGCATGGGCCACCCAGGGAAGACCCGCTGCCGCCACAGGCCTGCGGCCCGTGGCCACTCAGAGTGCGGGTCTGACCACGTCACTTCCCTGTGTGGGCATCCCCTGCCACCGCCCCCACCCACCCCTGGACTCACGGGGGGCCCTGTGCACTGGTGACCCCGCCTTCACTTTCCCGTAAGACCCGGAGCCTCTGCAACTCGCCTCTCGCCTCCTCTCTTGTTCCCTGAATGCACCAGGCCTGTTGCCATCTCGGGGTCTTGGCACTTAGGACTGCTTCCCTGATTCTCATCCTGTCTCCGGCCAAAGGCTGAGCGAGGGGAGCCTTCCCCTTAGACCTGGGGGGTCCGAGAGCAGGGCCCCGCCTCCCCTTCACATTACTGGCAGCTGGGGAGCCCCCTTCTTCCCATTTACCTTGACGGTGCGGATGTAATCCAGTGCATTGGGGACCAGAGACTCCAGTTCGGGGAATCGCTTCGAGTACTTATCCCGGATGAACTTATGGATGATGTCTAAGGGCGACAGGGCGGAGAGGAGCCCGATGAGGGGCAGGCAGACTCTGCTGGCTCCCCCAGTACCCACTTCCCCTTCTTCCTTCAGCAGCAAAACCCCTAATTATAGCTGGGCTCACGGACACGCAGCACAAAGCTACATTTCCCAGCTGCCCTTATGGCTGGACGCAGCCACGGGAGTTAGTCCTGACCGACAAGATGTGAGCTGAAGTCACGTGTGCAACTGCCAGGCCACGCCCTCGAAGGAAAAAAATGCGCCCTCCTCTTCTCTCCCATCTTTTCGCTGATGAGGATGTGGAGGTGATGGCTGGAGGTGGGCAGTCACCTTGTACCATGAAACAGGTGGCAGATCAACGAGACAGAAAGAGCCTGGACTCCTCATCCAGACTTTCATATGAGAGGAAAATATGCTTCCTTTTCACGTAACCGCTTGTCACAGGAGCTGAACCTGGATTCCAGCTAATACAGGGGCTTGGGGGCAGAACCCCGGGAAAGGCCAGCAGGGAAGACGGCCTGCGCTCCTGCCTGCCCCTCCCTTGGGGATGGGAGGAGGCTGTGGGGGACACTGGGCAGGGCTGTCCCTGCTTGCCCCTCCCGGCACTCACTCAGCTCGTTCTCGATCTCCACCGTCAGGTTGTTGGCGTCCACGATGACCCGGTACTCAGGGGCCGCCTCCACCGGTCCCATCACTGTGAGGATGAGGAAGAGCCTGGTGTGGGTGTGTGTCTATGCACCCACCCCGTCCCAGATCCCACAGCTCAGGGAGGCTGGGGATGCGGCTGGGGCGGGGCAGGGAGGGGCTGAAGAGGAAACTGGGGGACAGGTTTGCCTATCTGCAAACCTCCCATCTCTCCCTCCAGGCCAGTCTAAACTTGACCCCATCTCGCCCTGGACCTAAACCCCCCTGGGGCTCACCACACCCTTAGACTAACAGCCCAGCTACCCAGAGCGATGTCTGAGGCCTCCCAAAAGGCCGGAAGCTCTGCGAGGACCAGCACCGGGTCTGCTTCCTGTGGCTGCACCCCGATGCGCCTGGCCCATTGCAGTCGCTCCGTGCACACTTGCTGACTCAGTGACTCCAGTCTGGTCTCTGCACCTTCCTGGCCCCATCCTCTCATCACACCCCCGCTTTATTTCATTCCAGCCATTAAAGGACTGATTACAGTGCCCTGAACACTTGGCCTGCTTCACTCTTCTCTTGGCCTCTGAATATGCTGTTCCCTCTCCCTGGTACATCCCTTCCTCGTGTCTGTTTCTGGAAAACCCTTCAAGCTCTAACAATAACAACGATAATGACAATGATGACAGTATTATCACGAGCAACTGACACATACAGGACTTACTGGGCATACGACACTGTTACAAGTGCCTTACGGGCATTAACTTATTTTATCCACCACCAGCCAGGGAGGCTGGTGTTAAATCAGGCCAATGTTGCAGAGAAGGACACGGAGGGACACGGCCTGATGTCACCGAGCCAGCAGATGGCAGAGCTGAGAGCTGACTCCTGAGTCTGCGCTCTGAATCTTGATGCTCAAGTGCCTCTATGTCCTTAAGACTCACAAGGCGCCTAAGAACCCCTCCCTCACCTTGCAGGAGGGGTCGGCTGTCTCCTCTGGGCTCCCACCACACTCCCGCCACGTCCATTAGGCACCATCGCCACCCAGTTTTGAGGTGTTTCGTGTCCACCTTCCCCACCAGACACGGGGTGTGACTGGGTCTGACTTAAGATCGCCGAGCCTGGCCCACATCAGGAAATGTCACTTTTATGATTCCCCGCGACTCCCTGGCCTGGCATTTGGAACCCTGCAGGGTCTGGTGCCTTGCCAGCCTCCCCACCACTGTGGATGTCCAAGGTTTTGCAGGTGCAGCTCCCTTTCCCTGGGCGCACCCCCCGCCACCCCGTTCTTGGCCTG
This sequence comes from Balaenoptera musculus, assembly GCF_009873245.2. NCBI lineage: Eukaryota > Metazoa > Chordata > Mammalia > Artiodactyla > Balaenopteridae > Balaenoptera > Balaenoptera musculus. Next base: position 4,197,313 of record NC_045803.1, read on the forward strand.
TCATGTGTATTCATGCTTCAAAGCCCAGCCGAGACATCAGTTCTTCCCTGACCGCGGCAGGGTCAGCCAGCTCCTCCTGTGGCTCCCGAGTGCCCTGCGCTCCCTCCATCCCAGCAGGCGCCGCCCACCAGTAACTGCTCCGCCAGCCCCTGAGCGTTCTGAGAGCAGGGGCCCACACAGGCCTGGCCCCCAGGGAGCCTCAGGAAAACTTTAAAGAAAGTTTTAAAGGTTTATAGTTTAACCCTGGTGGTGCAGTGGTTAAGAATCCGCCTGCCAATGCAGGGGACACGGGTTCGAGCCCTGGTCCAGGAAGATCCCTCATGCTGCGGAGCAACTAAGCCCGTGCTCCACAACAAGAGAAGCCACCGCAATGAGAAGCCCACCACAACTAGAGAGAAAGCCCGCGCGCAGCAACGAAGACCCAATGCAGCCGACAAGTTAATTAATTTTTTTAAAAAAGAAAGGGTGGAACAAGTGAGTCTCCCTGAAACTCTGCTCTGACTACACCATTCCTGTGCCAAAAAGCTTCCCTTGGCTCCCCGCTGCCGAGGAATTCCACTCGAGAGCCACAGCTTTCCAAGAAAAACGGGGGTGATGACGGCATTGTCCTCTTAGAGCTGGTCTGAACACTCAACAGATAACCCAGCTTTGCCCAGAGTTAGAAGTGAGGAGAGACTTTAATAATTTTTATGGATACTTTTTTATGTTTTCATGGTTACTTTCTATTTACCAAATGATACTAGTTTTCCATCCACAGTAGCAATATCTTTCCTTCTTGGGTAAACTGAAGGAAAAAAGTATATAGATTTAAAAATGTGAAATAATAAGTGTTTTACAGGTGTGGCAAAACTCTATAACTGATCAGGTTATCAATAAAGTTTGGGAAACCTTGATATAAATCCTATCACAATTAGCCAGCGCTCAGCACAGAGCAAGGAGCTGACACTTAAGAAGTGCCAGCTTTAGGGACTTCCCTGGCGGTCCAGTGGTTAGGACTCTGCACTTCCACTTCAGGGGGCCTGGGTCTCATCCCTGGCTGGGGAATTAAGATCCCGCAGGCTGCGCAGCGCGGCCAAAAAAGAAAAAAGAAAACTTAAAAAAATGAAAGAAGTATCAGCTTTAGAATGCAGTACACTCTTGGGAGAGGAGGGGACTGGGCTGGGATGGAAGAGAAGAGGGCTCTGGCAAAGGGTGAGAGAAAGAGCCAACTTCCAAAGTCACCAGCAGCATAAGAGCCGAGGGGCCAGGCCGGAGAAGAGCCTGGGTGGGGGTGGGCGTGGGCGAGGGCGAGGGCGAAGGTACCTTCCGAAGCTTTGGCCTGCTTGCTGATATACTCCTCAATCTTCATCATGATCTCAGCGAACTGTCCGGGGAGAAGCGGAGAGTCAGAACCCGGGACTCTCCAGGCAAAGCAGCTGCTGCCCGTGTCACACCCCCCGGAGCTCCTCTCACCATCTTGCTGTCCCACAGCTTGGCGATGCTCTTGACCGAATCTCCGGAAAGATCCAGCTGGGTCTCCTCCTGCACATCCTCGATCGCCGGCTCCTCCTCTTCCTCCCCGTAGCTCCCTCCTTCCTCCTCTTCTGCCGCCTCCTCGAGGTCAGCTAGGAGCTCGTCGGCCAGAGACATCCCGAGGCCTGCGGGGAGGGCGAGTGGGGCCCCCGCTCATTACTGGGAGAGGCCTCCCCTGCCAGATGGCCCCGGTCCTTCTTGATCAACCTCACCAGCATGCACGCTCCACAAGGACAGGTACACTCTTTTGCTTCTTTCTCTAGCTCCTAACTGTGCCTGGCACATAACAGATGCTCAATAAATACCTGCTGAATGAATCCATGAACCCACCTCCCAGAACCAGATGGTCTCCAGTCAAAACTCACACTACCCACCCTTCTCACCTTCACTTCACTGGACAAGACACTGCACACCCCTCACACCACCACTTCGCTAAGACTTAGAAGATACATCCCCGCCCTTGATAAGACCTCTCCTCACATCCTTTCCTTCCCCCCCTAGCAGAGGCCCCTCCCCACCAAATGCTGGGCCCCAAATGGGTGACACATCCTGCTCTCCTCAGCCATCAGGACAACCAGGCGGGGCCTAAAGTGTCTAGAGCCTCCAGGCCCATCACCTCGGGCTATGAGCAACTCCTCATCTACCCCCAGGTGCTGTCCAAATATTAGCATTTTCGGTGAATCCCACGCAGTGGAAAAGGCTGCGAAGCACTACTCTACAAGGTACAATCCCCACCACTCTGTCCTCCCCAGTGCTTTGTTTTTTTTTTTAAATAAGAAACACTCCCTCTTCCTGTTCTTCTCCTCTTTCAATAAGACAAATGTAGGGGGAAGTGGGGGAGGAATAAATGTGAGACTGGGATGGACATATACACACTACTATGTATAACATAGATAACTAATAAGAACCTGCTGTATAGCAAAGGGACCTCTACCCAATACTCTGTAAGGACCTATATGGGAAAACAATCTAAAAAAGAGCGAATATATGTATATGTATAACTGCTTCACTTTGCCATACAGAAGAAAGTAACACAGCATTGAAGACCAACTATACTCCAATAAAAATTAAAAAAAAAAAAAGACAAATGCAACATGTACATGCTAGTATATAAAAAACAGGTAACCAACAAGTACCTACTGTATAGCACAGGGAACTATACTCAGTATTTTGTAATAACCTATAAGGGAAAAGAGTCTGAAAAAGAATAGATAGATATATATGTATATATATAACTGAATTACTTTGCTGTGCACCTGAAACTAACACAACATTGTAAATCAACTATACTTCAATAAAAAAAATGAAATTAAAGAACAGGGGAATTCCCTGACGGTCCAGTGGTTAGGACTTGGCGCTACTACTACTGTGGCCCCGGGTTCAATCCCTGGTTGGGGAATTAAGATCCTGCAAGCTGTATGGTGCAGCCAAAAGAATAAAGAAATAAAATAAAATTTACAGAAAGACAAACGGAGGCTGCAAACTTCCATGTCCACAGAGGCTAAGTGGGTGACATAAGTGAGTGAAGCAGGCTGGGGGTTGGGCAACTGGAGAAGTGGAGCCTGGAGAGCTAGGGAATCATGCCTGATGTGAAAGCTCAGCTGACACAACGCTTCAGAAACGCCCTGCCAGTGGGAACACGGGCTCCATGTTGCCAGGTTTTCTAATTTTGTTCAAGAAAAGTAAGAGAGTCAGAATTTTTATGTGTAACCTCCCAGTTTGAAAAGTTTCTTTCTAAGTGGCTAATTTAAACAGACCACCATGGCACAGGCCAAACTAAAACGATTACAGGAAAGATTTGGCCCTTGAGCTGCCGGTTTAGGACCCCTGGATGTTCAGTTGTCTCTGAGCTCAGTCTCCCCTCATACCCTCCTTTCTCCCTAAGATGTAATGTCCCCTTTATACTCACTTCTCTTTATAAGACACAGCTTTTCTTTGTAAACGCACCCACGTTATCTCACACACACCTTTCTCTAAAACTCTCGTTACTCTCGCTTTCTCTGAATAAGAGGAACTTTTCCTTTATTGGACATGACCTGCTCTCCATACATAAGACTCAAGTATCTCTTCTTATCCTCTCTTCTGTTTCCCCACTAAATTGTAAGCAAAACCAGGGGTGGTATCTGTCTGTTCACTGTTATATCCTCACCATCTAGCAGAATCTCCAGCACGTTGTAGGTATTCAAGAAATATTGGGCAAATGGGGCTTCCCTGGTGGCGCAGTGGTTAAGAATCCGCCTGCCAATGCAGGGGACACGGGTTCGAGCCCTGGTCTGGGAAGATCCCACATGCCGCGGAGCAACTAAGCCCGTGCGCCACAACTACTGAGCCTGCGCTCTAGAGCCCGCGAGCCACAACTACTGAGCCCGTGTGCCGCAACTACTGAAGCCCGCGCGCCTAGAGCCCGTGCTCCACAGCAAGAGAAGCCACCGCAATGAGAAGCCTGCGCCCCACAACAAAGAGTAGCCCCCACTCACTGCAAGTAGAGAAAGCCCACGTGCAGCAGCGAAGACCCAATGCAACCAAAAATTAAATAAATGAATAAATAAATAAATTTAAAAAAAAAAGAAATATTGGGCAAATGAATGAATGAACTTTATTTAATCCTTATACTTTATTTAATCCTTATATAATGAACTTTATTAAATCCTTTATTTAATCCTTATATCCTTAACTTTATTTAATAATTATACCTTATCCTTATTAAATCCTTTAATTTAATCCTTAAACCACATTATGGTTTCCTTTCTCCGGCTCTCTGGATATATTATTTTTTCATCCCAAAGGTAAGGGCACAAACATTATTTCTTGCAGCGTGGATTATCTCTGACCCTGAGACTAGACCCTATCCCGCTGTTCTACATCCTATGAACCCTTTAGTTCACTTCAACACTTGAGATTCTCTAAATTTCTAACATTTTGTTTAATGTCCATCTTCCTCATTAAGCTTAAATTTGTATGAAAAGAGGGACCGTGTCCATTTTGTTCACTGCACACTATTTCCATCGCCCAGCGCAGCACCTGGCACGGAGTAGGTACCACGACCTCGCCTGATGCCAGCCAACCTATCCAGCCTCAGCCCCCGCCACTATCCCCCATGCCCCTGAATCCTTCTCACGCTTTTTTCGCTTACCAACTTCTTCTCCTCACTTTAGGTCTTCATTCCCTCCCTTTTTACCAGCTCAACACCTCTTCATCCTTCAGTTCTCATATTCCAGCTCCCTGACCCACGCACCCCACTCTAGAGTAGATAGGTTGCTTGGTGATATACACCCCGCACGCCCTGTGTGTACCCTAAGGCACTTCACACATTTGTGATTATTTAAGTAATTACTTGATTAAGCCTGTCTCCCCAGGCACCATGCAAAGCGCCAAGAGGGCCGGGAACGATTTTTTGCTGCCGCTATATCCCCAGAGCCGTAACAATGTAGGAGCATTTGAGACCTTTGGGTAGTCGGTCTACGAAGGCCCGCCTTTCTCCTTACACACTTCCTCCCCCAGACCCAGGAAGCCAAACTCCCGCCCTTCCCTCGTCTCCATCACACTCACCTTTTCTCTTCTCGCACGATGGTTTCTAGGAAATTAGCTTCCCAGCAGCGGTCGACGCTCACTGATGACGTTTCACCCTTGCGCCGTCGTCGAAGCAAAGCTGCGCTCTGATTGGCCCCTGCACCGCGTCTTTCCTGGCTGCGTTTGGAACAACAACTTTATTAGCACCTGCCGCTAGGCGGAGAAGGGATGAACAGGAGAGAAGAGAGGGGCTTTATCCGGCTCACGCCCGCTGTGGACTGAGCCTGATAAGCGGAGAATCGCCATAGTCTGACGACAGGGTGTCAAGACAAGAATAAAGTCGAGGGCAACTCAGACCACTGGTGGAGGCGTTCGACGAGAAAGCAAGGCTTTCAGCCGGGAGTCGAGGTGGAGGTGGAGGTGGAGGGGTTGGGGAGCGGAGCCGGAAATAGGAAACTACAGCTCCCAGAAGGCATAGCGGCAAAGTCCCGGATGCTGGGGTCGTGAAGCCTGATGGGAAAGGTAGTTTTGCGAACGACTTAACCTAGAGGTTAGCGAGGTTGGAAGTTCTGAGGCCCGGGGCGCCCGGAGTCGGAGAGAGATGGAACTGGAGCAGAGAGAAGGGTGAGTGGCTTTGGGGAAAACCACGAATCCCAAAAGACATTGCGGCTGCATAAGAGCGGTCTTCTGCGCTGAGGACTGACGGGGATTGCAGTTCCTGCAACTCCTTTGGCTTATAACTCTTGTAGGGACTGGGGTCTGTACTCGAGCATCCTGGGGGAAAAGGCTACGGGTCTAGACTCCTGGATCTGACAGGCGAGGCGGTTGGAGGTCAGGATTCCTGGGTCTGAGTGAGGGCTTGGGGGGCTCGAACTCCCCGTGGGACTCGGGGAAGAAGGGTCTGGAAGTCTGGACTCCTTGATACTGGGAAGCGGGTGCTGGGGCTCTGGACTCCTGGATCCTGGGAGGAAGGGGTCGGGGCTCGAACTCTTCTGGATCCTGGGAATGGTGGGCTGGGGGCCTCGGACTCCTGCATCAGAGAGAGGAGGGGTCTGGGAGTTGGGCTCCTGGTCTGTGGGAGGAGGGACTAAGGGCTGGGTATTCAGGGTCCCTGAGCCCACTGACTCTACAGGACCATGGCAGCCGTGGGCTTTGAAGAGTTCTCAGCGCCGCCAGGCTCAGAGTTGGCGCTGCCTCCGCTGTTCGGTGGTCACATCCTGGAGAGCGAGCTTGAGACAGAAGTGGAGTTTGTGTCTGGGGGTCTGGGTGGCTCCGGGCTCCGGGAGCGAGATGAAGAGGAAGAGGCAGCCCGGGGCCGGCGGCGGCGCCAACGGGAACTAAACCGCAGGAAGTACCAGGCGCTAGGTCGGCGCTGCCGGGAGATCGAGCAGGTAGGTGAGTGTGGATTCCCCTGTTTTGGGGTCCCCTGACCTCCATTACCAATCCTTCCCAGTCTCTGCCTGTCTAGATGCCCAGCCTTCCTTGCCCGGCTGAATGAATTTTCCATTCACTTATTCATTCATTATTCATTTATTTAGCACCTATTATGTGTCAGGCACTGTGCAAGGCACCTTGGAGAGATGTCTCCTCTAGGAGCATCATCTGACAGCCCAGATCAGCTCACTGATGTTTCACAGATGCCTCTCTTGCTCCCCACCGATCCAGCTTTTCAAATCTCCCATACCCTTGACATCATTCGCTCCTCATGTCCTGTCTGTTCTGCCTCTCAGATCTCTCTGGGGTCCTTCTCCTCCCCTCCATCCCCACGCCTCTGCCCAGCCTCAGGTTCTTTCTGCTGAATCACTGCATTAGCCTCCTTGGTGGGAATGAGGATGGAGCAGTAAGCAGGGCCCAGATCTTGAAAGGCCACAAACACCAGAGCAAGAGGTTTGGATTTTTTTTTTTTTTTTTTTTTTTGAGAGTGATGGGGAGCTATCAAAAGGTTTCAAACAGGGGAGGGCCAGGGTCAGTGTTTGAAAGACTCTCTGAATTTGGTTGGACTCTTTTGCTAGGGCCGCTGTATCAAGAACCACAAACAGATGGCTAAGTAATAGAAATGTACTGCCTCACGGTTCTGGAGACTAGAAGTCTGGGATCAAGGTGTCAGCAGGGTTGGTTCATCCTGAGGGCTGTGAGAGAGAATCTGTTGTCTGTTCTAGGCATCCTCCCTAGCTTCTGGTGACTTGCTGGAGATCTTTTGTGTTCCTTGCTTGTAGATCTCTGCTTTCATCTTCCCGTGCTTGTGTGTGTGTGTATATCCCAATTTCTTTTAATAAGGACACCACCAGTCATATTGGGTTAAGGCCAGTCACCTCATTTAACTTGATTCCCTTTGTGAAGACCCTGTGTCCAAATACGGTCACATTCTGAGGCACTGGGAGTTAGGACTCCAACACACCTTTTTGGGGGGGACACCATCCAACCCATAACAACGGTGTTGGGGGAGTTCTGGAAGGGGGCTGGTGTAGTAGCCCAGGCAGGAGAGGAGGCGGCTTGAGCTGGGGTAGGACTCAAGGAGAGGGAGAGAGAGGGACGACTTAGAGAACTAATAAGGAGGTGAGGTTTGCATCAAGTCTTAGATTAAGCAGGAGCATGTCACGCTGGAGGGAAAGGTCCATTTGGGACTCTGTGTAGCACAGGGCTTACTCAGGATTGGAGAGGTGTTTGGTTTGATGGGGATTCTGCGGAGGGGATTTGAATGCCAGGCTGAGGGCAGTGGGCTTGGAGCAGGGTCAGCTCCAGGTGGTAAAGTATATTCCCCTGAAGCTGCACGAAGGCTGAACCTACGCGTAGCCTGTGGCCAGCTGTCCCACTCCTCCCTCCGTACCCAGCAGACGCACATACGAACACACACCCGATGACAGGTAACCCGATGACGTTCCTAGCAGTACTGTTTGGTGTTTTTTTTTTTTTTGGTTTGTTTGTTTGTGTGGCCTGTGGGATCTTAGTTCCCCAACCAGGGATCAAACTTGCGTCCCCTGCAGTGGAAGCGTGGAGTCTTAACCGCTGGACCACCAGGGAAGTCCCTGCAGCACTCTGTAATATGGTTTTATGTACGTGTTAATATAAACTTACATAATATACATAAACCAGATACTACGTATCTTTTACCAGGTAGCTTTGCCTCCGCTTCATCCTTCAGCTCACCCCAACCTCTCTTCTCTCCACGACCACTCCTCTCTCTTCTTCCCTGCCCCCCGCCCGTGATTTCCAGACTCCTCACATCACTGTGTGTTCACAGGGCCTGACAGCAAGGGTGGTGCTGTCAGAGCAAGCACTCTCACCTCTGAGCACGCGCTGCGTGCCAGGCCTGCTCTGGGGGCTGCACGCAAGGACATCTGGGAACTTTTTCAGCCCCCCCCCCCCCCAAGCAGCAGGTATCCTGAGCCCTGTTCAACAGATGGATGCTGGGGTCCAAAGAGACCCAACCATTTGCTCAAACGGAGTTGCATTTGAGCCTCTGCTCTTAGCTCCCCCGTCCCCCGCCAGGGATAAGTTGTTATTATTCTCCTTTTACCAGTGCAGAAACCTGAGGCTCAGAGAAGTTAAGTAACTTGCCCAAGGTCACAGAGCTGAGAAGTGGCAGGCTGGGATTCAAACCCAGGTCTTTCTGACGCAGGAGCAGAACATACTCTTTCACGCTTGGGCACACATCTCCTCTGATGACCTTAACTGAAGCGGCCACCTCCTGCCCTGATCTCCAGCATATCTACCAGTTTGGTGTCCTTCAAGCACTTTATTGCTAGGTGAAGTCATTTGTTTAGCAGTATTTAGGGAGCGCCCCTCTGCCAGGGTCTGCTCAAGGCACCGGGGACAGAGGCACAAATCCTGGTCCTTTGGGGCTTCTGTTCTGGTGGGGGAGACGGAGAGTGAGGACACGGCATAGCGAGAGAGGCTATAAGGCGATGGAAAAGTGGAGCTGAGAAGGGGGAGGGGGACGCTCTGGCGTGGGAAGTGGGGGAGGGGCTGCTGCAATTAACGGGAGGTCCGAGCAGGTAGCCTTTGAGTGCAGCCTTTGAGAGAGCTCTGCGGGCACCTGGGGGAGAGCACCTGGAAAGCCCCCAGCACAGGATGGTGTCAGGGGACTCGAGCGCGAGCTTGGAGGCCAGTGTGAGTGCCATGGATGCGGGAGAGGAGCAAGAGAGGCAGTGAGGAGGGGGAAGGAGCAGACACAGCGGGCCCTGGGGGCCCCGGGACGGTCCTGGGCCAGTCGCCCTCCAGCGGGGCCCCGTTCACCACGTGTTGAGCACGCGGAGTGCGAGTCCGGCTGACCCGTGTCTTCTCCCACCTCCCCGCAGGTGAACGAGCGGGTCCTGAACAGGCTCCATCAGGTACAGAGGATAACGCGGAGGCTCCAGCAGGAGCGGAGGTAACCCCCCTGCACACCTGCTCCGGGCCTGCGTCGCTTGCCTCTGCTCCCCAACCCCTGTCACCACCACCTTGGGCCTTGGAAGAAAGCTGAGCCCTGGGCCTTGGGGGGGAGTGGTGTGCTCCCTTTGAACGGAGTGCAGCAGAATGCAGGAGACCAGGCTTAGGGTCGCAGACTCAGCTTCAGGCGCCGTTCTGCTGTGTGACTCAGGGCAAGCCCCACCCCCTCTCCGAGCCCCAGTTCCCCATCAACTACGGGTGAACACGAGATCCCAAGGCTGCTGAGGATTAAATGGGAGCCCACAGGGGAGGAGCTCAGCTGAGCCTCCCGCCTCGGGTCACCGCGACCAGGACGCAGAGTGAGCTCTGGGGCCGGCCCACCGCTCCACTGGGTCCCCATCTCCATGAAATTAGGAGAACAGGCCTTATGACAGAGTCTCCGTGATGCCGAGACCCCCCCGGTCAGCCCTCAGCCCGCCACTTACCTGACCCAGTGGATACACCCTCTTCTTTGAAGCACTTTCTTGGCCAGGTCACTCACCTGCCTCCGCTTCCCCTCCTCCCGGCCATCGATTCTTGCCTCTTTGCCGGTTCATTCTCACTTCCCCAAACCCTGAACCTGCAGCAGCCAGGGCTCAGCCCCTGGGCCCTCCTCTTGTCCGCACCTGTGCCGTCCAGGATGCCAGCTGCCGGTGGTGACTTTATCTTACATTGAAGTTGAATTTTAACATTCATTAAAATAAATTTCAATTCATTCAAATGAAATTGAAAATTCAGTTCCTCAGTGGTCACAGGCCAAGTTTATTAAGACGAAGTGAAATGGGAAATTCACTCCCTCAGTTGCATGAGCCTCATTTCATGTGCTTGGTAGCCACGCGGTTCCGATTTTCATCTAAATTAACTAAAATCAAGCGAAATTTAAAATTTCCATTCCTCAGTCACTCTCGCCACGTGGCAGGCGCTCAAGGACGGTGACAGGTGATCAGTGGCTTCCGTGGTGGATAGCACAGAGAGGACACCTGATACCTACTTGTAGAATAAGAGACTGTGCACGTGAAACGCTCCACCCAGGCGCTGGCTTACAGGGACCAGCTAATCAGAGCTTAAAACAAACAAAAAACCAAAAAGCTTTTAGAAGCAGGGGTGGGGAAGAGAAGGCAGCATCCCCAGTGAGTGCTCTGGGCCCGCCTCCCAGGGGTTAATGAAAATAATAGCTTACGTTTGACCGTTTACAAGCCGAGTACTGCAGCGCTGTCATCAAGCTGCAGGGTCGTGGTCAGCGGGCCGCCCGGTTGGGGTTGTCCCCTCCAGATGACAGAGCAGGAGCGGAGGTGCAGGTCACCTGGTCCTGCCCAGAGCCCCACTGGCTGCCCGAGTGCTTGCCACCGGGTGTCTCAGACCTTCTGGGGCCAGGAGAGCCTTGGCTTCAGAGTCAGAGCTGGGCTGTCGCGGGCCCCCTTCCCAACCGCCGGAAGATAAAGCTGCCCCCCGGCGGCCTCTCTCCGGCCGCAGGTTCCTCATGAGAGTGCTGGACTCCTACGGCGATGACTACCGCGCCAGCCAGCTCACCATCGTGCTGGAGGTGAGTGCGACGCGGCCGCGGGTGGGCTGGGAGAACCGGGAGCCCAGGACGCGGCCTTCACGCGCCCACCTCCCTGTCTGCCAGGACGAGGGGAGCCAGGGCACAGACGCCCCCACCCCAGGCAACGCCGAGAACGAGCCTCCAGAGAAAGAGGGGCTGTCCCCGCCTAGAAGGACGCCCGCACCCCCAGAACCTGGCAGCCCGGCCCCTGGCGAGGGGCCCAGCGGGCGGAAGAGGCGGCGAGCACCCCGGGACGGCCGCCGAGTGGGAGCTGCGCTGACTCCAGAACTGGCCCCGGTGCAGGTGGGGGCGGCCTGGAGTCCAGGGGTCCGCAGGGCGGGACTGGGGCTCCTGGGCTTCCCTGCTGCGCTGCGGGGGTGGGGGGGGCAGGGCTGGGCCCTGCAAGGCGGGGAGAGCTGGAAGGGTTGGACAGGGCTGGCGTTGGCCGGGGAAGGAGAAAGAGTTGGAAGATGCCAGGCAAGGGGCTTGAGTGGAGAAGGGAGATCTGGAGGAGGCTCTGGGGAGAAGAAAAGTAACCGGGGAGGGTTGGCGGCAGAGGAGGGAGAGAAGGCGGGTGAGGGAGGTGACACTGGAGAGCACGCGGACCTGGGGATGCCGGGACTTCTGGTGAGGTGCACAGAGGACGCCGTCTGGCCTGGGAAAGAACAGCGAGGCCGGGGCCCTTCTCACGCCTTGTTCTCATCTCCCCCAGATTAAGGTCGAGGAAGACTTCGGCTTTGAAGCGGACGAGGCCCTAGACTCCAGCTGGGTTTCTCGGGGGCCGGACAAACTGCTGCCCTACCCCACCCTAGCCAGCCCCGCCTTTGACTGACCCCCCCCCCACAGTAAACCAACCCCCACACTCGCCGTGGCCACTGTCCACTGCTTCCACCTGCAGCCGCACACACTCAGACGCTGGGCGTGGTTTTCACATTTTTATTGGGGGCCGTCAGGGAGGGGGCCTCTCCCTGTCAATGGAGGAGCTCACAGTTTCTTCAGCCACTCCAGGCTTGGGCCCTGGGGGTCCTGGGGGTGGCTGGGCACATCAGGCATGTTCCCATCGTCTCGGAGGGGCACTGTGGGACAGGAGGGTGGGCCACTGAGATGAGCAGATCGCTGGGGGCCCACAGAGAAGGGCTGGCCTGTCAGCTTACTTTCAGAGAGGGAAACGGGACCCCGGGGAGAGATAAGAAAGAGAGTAAGGGTCAGAAAATCAGAGATGCAGGGAAGTGGGGAAATAGAGACCCAGAGACATGGGAAACCAGAACGATGGATACAGAAAGGAGACCCAGAGAAAGACCCAACAGATACAAGGAAGCAGAACAGAGACCTGGAGAGGTGGAGACCCAGGAAGACAAAACTCCAGAAAGCAACAGAGATTGGGAACCCAGACAAGGACAGAAATCTGGAACCAGGACAGAAACTCAAAGTGCAAAAACAGACAGAAAGCAAATTTTACGGCATGTGGATTATATCTATTGAAGGAAAAAAAGAGAGTCCCGACTGCACTGCAGAATCTTGGCTCCCTGCAGAGGAAAGACCTGCCCATCATCATTCCGCCCCCAGCTCAGCAAGGTCCAAGGCTGCTGCCCTGGCCCCCACTCACCTGGGTAGTTGTAGGGTGTGGCCTCGTTGATCATGATGGAGTACTTGGCGTAGGGGCTGAGTGCAGGCAGGATTATAGCTGCGGAGAGACACAGGGGTGAGGCCCAGGGGAAGGAGGTGGCGGCGGGGACAGTAGCTGAGCCTTTTCAAGATGGGGGTCAAGTGCATGCGGGGAGGGGAGCAAGGGGGTCCAGCACCTCCAGGAGGCCCCTTGGCACCCTGGGAGCCCCATACATCAGCAGAAGGGTTTATAAGACTTTTTTTTTTTTTGGAAGTGAGGGTGGAAGCCAAGCATCCACAGACTTGTGGGACCTGGAAGACACAGGAAGGAAGAAAGGGTTGGTCACAGAATGAGCGCATTTGAGCCATGGAGCATATTAAGGGGTGGGGGTCGGGGGTGTCTTGGGAATGTTCCAGAGAAATCATGAACTGTTACAAACTGAGGAGAAGGTTTGTACAAAGAACAGTCATTGAGAAATTACAGTCCACCTGGGGCAGGAGCAGGGCGTCATGGGGGGTGGGGCAGGGCATGTAAAGGAATATTCTGGGTCAGTGCTGTCCGACATAAATGTAAGAGCCACGTATGTAATTTTACATTTTCTAATAGCCACATAAAAGTTTAAACATACAAATTAAAAAATAAATTTAACCTGGTATACCCAAGACATTTAAACATATCCTCGGCATAAAAGACATTGATATTTTATATACTCCTTGTTATACAAAGTCTTTGAAATCTGGTGTATGCTTTATATCAGGGTAACAGGTACCATCTCAATTCATACTGGCCCCATTTCAAGTGCTCAGTGGCCCGTGTGATCCGTGGCTGCCGTGTGGGACAACTGTGTTCTAGAACCTCACTCAGTGTGTGGCCTGCCAACCAGCAGTACTGACAAGACCTGGGAACGTGTTAGAAATGCAGCATCCCCAGACCTACTGAATCAGAACCTGTATTTCAACAAGACCCAGAGCATCACCTTGAAATCTGAGTAGCCCAGTTCTACAGCTGAGGTTCTCATTCGCAGAAGCACGTTAGAATCACTGGGGGATTTTCACAAGACACAAGACTCCCTAGCCCCACCTCCACCCCACCCAATTCAATTCAGAATCTGGGGGGGGAGCGATGAGGGTGAAAGGGGAGGATAAGGACATTACTTTTCATTTATTATTATTGTTTCTTAGCTATTATAATGCACAGCTAGGGTTGACAACCTCTTCTCTGAAGGGATTCTGGGCCTTTTGGGTGGGTGTGTACGGGGTGGGGAGCGATGGGGTGGTGGAGGAGTCATAATACTAGGGGTGGGGGTGTTCATACAAGTGGGGACACGGAACGTTGAGGGCGGCGGTCGGGCCTCGGGGGTACAGGATGGAACGATGGTGGGGGTGGCGATGGAGCATTGGTGGGGGGCAGTGGGACCTCTAGGGGGTGGAGGAGATAAAGCCGGGACGCCGATTGGGGGTGATGCACTTTCGCGCCTGGGGCACTCACGCACCGAGACCCCCGATGGTGAAGGATGCCACTAGCACCGGCTCCTTGGCCCAGACATTCCTGAGAAAGGCGGCGATTCCTGGAAGGGTGGGCGAGAAGGGTCACCCCTGCAGGTGATGCCCCCGGTGACCTCTACCCCTCTCGCGCCACCCCCGCCCTGGAGGAGCCCCCTCGTGACCTCTGCGTCCCCCTCCGGCCCGGACCCCACCGTCTCCACGGGGGCTCCGTCTTGCCCTACCCCTAGCACTACCCGGGGTTCCCGCTACCATCCCCGCGCGCTGACAGAACCCGCACTTACTCCCGGCCATCTTGGTCTCGGCAACGGCGGCGGCGGCGGCTGCGGCGGCGAGGGCGCGGAGCACTCTGGGAGTTGTGGTCCCTGGGCACGGCCTCCTCAGTCGGAGTCCGCGCGTGCTCATTGGCGCAGAACAGCAATCCCAGGCGGTGGCGGGGGGTGCGGAGCGCTCTGGGAGTTGTGGTCCTGGACCGCTAGCCTCCACGGGCTGAATCCGCGCGTGCGCACTGGCACAGAACAGCGGTCCGAGCCGACGGCTGCGAGGAAAAGAGGCGGCGCTGCAGATTTAAGTGCAAACCAGTCTTGGCGCACCTGCCGCCGCTCTCTGTTTTTTCCATCAGCCTAGAAAGTCGTTCCAGAGGAGTAACTTCCAGTCCTCCTACTGAGGTCCAGCTAAGGCGGAATGCATCAGTCCTCATTTTATAGTTTACTTATGAGAGCCCATTTTACAGATGGACAAACGGAGGCTGGGAGAGGACGAATCACCAATTTGAGGTCTCAGCTTAAAATTGGTTCGTCCTGCAAGCCCTAAGTCTCATCCCAGAAGGGTTAGGGGCCTTCTGTATACTCTCACAGTGCCCTATGTGACCTCCATTATAGCGTACATCATTTTGTTTTGTTTTAACTAACCTCGTCGGAATCTGCCTTTCCATCAGGCTGGGAGCTACTTGAGCACAGTAATGGGGTCTGACTCCCTTCTGTGCCCCTTTCCCCCAACCGTGTAGCACAGGGTCTGGCACATAACAGGTGCTAATTTTTTTTTTAAGTTTAATGAACACAACAGTTATGACTGCGGCCTCTCCCAACTTTTTCCACAGCACCATGGGGCTGTGACACAATCACCCAGGGGCCCCCACCTCGCTCCTTCCTTCCCTAAATAGGGCTCTGGCTTTCTGATGTTGCCTCATTTCCTGGTAAGGGAGAGGGCACGGCCAAGCCCTGGCTGCTGTTCCTGCTCCCGCCGAGAACTGCCCACCATGGCCCTGGTGATGAATCTGCAGCTGCTGACTCTCTGTGAGACACCCCACCCCCTTCTCCCTGGGCCCCTGGCTGGGCTGGGGTCTCCCTGAGGGCAGGTGTAGGGTGATCAGGAGGCACGAACTGAGGGTTTGGAATTCTAGGCCAGAATAACAGGACTGGGGCTCAGACCCCTGGGTCCTAAGGCAAGAGGACCCAGGGGTCCTGAATTCCTGGGTTCCTGGAAGAGGAGGAAGTTGGGGGCAGGATTCTCTAGATCTTGAAGCAGGAGAGGGCTAGGGATCTGAATTCCTAGGGACAGAGAACCTATAGTCCTAGATCTTGATGTGGGAGGGATGGAGAAGCCAAGACACCTGGGAAAGAAGGAAACTGGGGGCCCAGACTCCTGCAGCCCAAAGAGGAGAAACTGTGGGCTCAGATTATTGTCTCCTGGAAACGGTGGAATCCAAGGGCCTGAACTCTTGGGTACAGAGGCAAGAGGGGCTTGGGTCCAGACTTTTAGGCTCTTAAATAAGTGGGGACTGGAAGTGTGAACTTATGGCTACTGAGGAGGAAGTATGGGCAAGATTTCTGTTTCCCAGAGGATAGAGGGCCTGGGGACTTAGATTCCTGGGTGCCCAATGAGGTGGGGCCGGGAGCAGCCGAAGGGTTTGACAAGACCAAGCCCCTTTGACCTTCTATAGGGCTGGTGTGTCACGCAGACATCACTCCAACTGGTGAGTAACAGTCCACACCCATTCTCCTGTGTGTTGCTGACACCCCATTTCCAACTACTCAGATTTTATTTTGGTGCCTCCCCTCACCCCAGATTTCCTTACTTCCCTCCCCCTTCCTTTATTTCTTTCCCTCCTTCCTTCCTCATTCATTTTAGTGACCAGTATAGGTAAGTAGTGAAGATCATGAACTTTGGAGTTAAAGAGACCTAAGCTGGAACCCCAGTTTCACCATCGTATTCATTTATGACCTTGAACAAACCACTGAATGCTAAGACTCAGTTTCTTTCTCTGTAAAATGGGCTGTTGTGAGGATTTAATAAAATCACATGCATAAAACCCTTGGCTCAGAGCTTGGCAAAATGCAGGGCTCAAGAAATAGGATCTCTGGCAATGCCTATTATTCCCCTTTGGAAAGTAGGGTCCTCCACCCTGAGACAGCTCTGGGTTTCTTTCCAGGGTTTCTGATGGGTGAGACCTCTTCTTCCTCTCAATTTCCCTCCATTACACTCCAACTTCAAATAAGAATCACCTGGAGAATCATTAATATCTTAGCTATCAATTTATTTTAATTATTTTTTAAATGTTAAAGCTAACATATGTTCATGGTTTTAAAAATTATTATCAAGGGACATATAACAACCTCCTTCTTCCCCTTCCTCATCTTCCTTAAACAATCTCTGAATCCTTATAAAAAATTTCCATGCTTTCAAACACACGTATTTTTGTACTTCTTTTTCTCCCAAAGCAAAACTGATATTTCGTGACTCACGTTGTTCCGCATCTTACATTTTTCACTTTGCAATCTCTCTTGGAGACATTTCCATGTCATTGTAGCTAGCTCTACCTTTTTCTCTCTTTTTTTAAAGCTGCTGTCTAGCATTTGCCATTGTACGGCTGGATTCTAGTTTACTTGGTCCTCTTGATGCATATTTAGGTTGTTTCCAACTTTTCCCCTCACAATGATTGCTGCAGTGAGCATTTCTGTATAAGCTTTTTGTGCCCATGTAAGTGCATTTGTCTAGGGTGGACTTATTGGGTGGTTGGTCATGCCCTTTGTGTGTCTTGACAGAAACTGACAAAATTACTTCTCAAAAGGTGCAACTGAGTGCACCTAAGTGCCTGTTTTACTACATATTCACGCAAACACAATGTTAACCATTATTTAAATTTTTGACAACCTGAGAGACAAAAATGTCTTACTATTGTTTTAGTTTTAAAAAATAATATCACTAAGGTTGGACAACTTTCACATCATAACCCCCAAATGTGTTTTGGTCAGTTGGACTTCCTCTTCTGTGAATTGCCTATTCATATGTTTTGCCCAACTTTCAGCTGAACTGGCTCTAGGATTTCTTTCTACACTCGTAACCTATGTGATTTATGAATAAGCCATTTCTGCCAGTGCTGTCACTTGTCTTCTAGCTTCATTTATATGTCTTTTCTCATACACAGCTTAAAAATGTTGAAGCTGTCAACTTAATTAACCTTGTCCCTTCTGAGTTTTTCATTTTATATTTTAAGACAGCCTTCTCTACCCCCAAGACAAATATATTTTCCTATATTTTCTGTTAATACTTTTTTATAGTTTTTTTTTTTTTTTAAAAACACATGTAGTTCTTTACATTAATCTGCAATTAGTTTTGGGGAATGGTGTGAGGTAGGGATCCAACAATTTTTTCCCCCAAATAGATAGCAAGTTTTGGCAACTATTGAAATATGTCAAATATGGTACAAATATTCTGGAGGGCAATTTGAAATCACAGATTTCTGGGACCCAATCCCTTGAAGTGATGTTTAAAAACCATGGAGTAAAGGTCAGGAGTTGATGCCCTGCTCCTCTGATTTGCAGCTAATTTTGACAAGCCTTGGTTGGGGTCCAATGTCTCCCCTATTTTACAAGCAGGGCACTGAGGCTGAGAAAGGGCCAGTGATTCTCAAGGAGATTCTCCTCCTACCCCAGCTGCCCCCTCATTTCCTTGGGCTCCTAGGAAGCCTGAGGACCCAGGCAGCCCCATTTATTCAGTCCCCCCAGCCTCATACCCCAAGCCGTGGCTGGGGGCTCAGCCAGCTGCAGTTGTGACCCCCGGGGTCAACGTCACTTTGAGGTGCCAGGCACCCCAGCCCACCTGGAGGTTTGCACTCTTCAAGTCTGGAGAGATTGCTCCTGTGCTTTACCGGGATGTATCTGCGGCGCTGGCGGAGTTCTTCCTGGAGGAGGTGACCCCAGACCAGGGGGGCAATTACCGCTGCTGCTACCAGAGGCTAGACTGGGGACCAGGTGTCTGGTCCCACCCCAGTGATGCCCTGGAACTGCTGGTGACAGGTGAGAGCCTGGGGGAGGGGGGTGTGGAGAAGGGACACAGGTGGGATGAGGGAGGGGGAGGAGGGGCAGAGAGAGAAAACACACCAGAGAAACAGGGGTGATTCTCAACCAGGGGCGATTGTACCTCCCCCCACCCCCACCCCAAGTTTGGCAACATCTGGAGACATTTTTGCTTGTCCCGACTGGGGAAGGGTTTGCTACTGCCATCCCACGGGTAGCCATCCTACAGTGTACAGGACAGTACAACCCCCCAACACCCCACGCCCAAAGAATTATCCAGATCTATCCAAAAATGTCACTAGTGGAAATTCCCTGGCCGTCCAGTGGTTAGGACTCCGCGCTTTCACTGCCAAGGGCGCGGGTTCAATCCCTGGTCGGGGAACTAAGATCCAAAAAAAAAGTCACTAGTGCTGAGGTTGAGTAACTCTGGGAGAGACGCACCCTCTGAGACCCGGGGGAGTGAAACACGAACGAGTGGGACGTTAAAAACAGAATTTTAGTGAGGCACCGGCACAGTGGGAAAAAGCGACAAACAGGGAGGGAGACAGACGCAGAGGCACAAGGGCACAGAGAGGAATACGGACACAGAGAAGCTGAGGGAGACCCACAGAGAAGGGAGAGACGTCGAGACACTAGCCAGGACAAGAGGAGAGAGAAGGGGGAGACAGGCTGAGAGACTAGGAGAGGGGGGAGAGGGAGGGAGGAAAGGAGAGCGGAAAAGAGGAAGGAGGGAGGAGGAGGGGAGAGAAAATGGGGGTAGGAAGAGTCGGGGAGGAGGGGAGAGAGGATGAAGCGGGAAGAGTGGGGGGGGGAGATGGGGGGAGGAAGGGGGGAGAGAGAGAAGGGGAGGGGAGAGGGGGGCAGGAAGGGGGGAGAGAGAGAAGGGGAGGGGAGATGGGGGAGGAAGGGGGGAGAGAGAGAAGGGGAGGGGAGATGGGGGAGGAAGGGGGGAGAGAGAGAAGGGGAGGGGAGAGAGGACCAAGCCCCCCTGTCCCGGTCCTCCTCCCCCGCAGACGAGCTGCCGCGCCCGTCGCTGGTGGCGCTGCCCGGGCCGGTGGTGGCGCCCGGGGCCAACGTGAGCCTGCGCTGCGCCGGCCGCCTGGGGGGCATGAGCTTCGCGCTGTACCGCGAGGGCGTGGCGGCCCCGCTGCAGTACCGCGACTCGGCGCAGGCCTGGGCGGACTTCCCACTGCTCGGCGCCCGCGCGCCCGGCACCTACAGCTGCTACTACCACACGCCCTCCGCCCCCTACGTGCTGTCCCAGCGCAGCGAGCCGCTGGTCATCAGCGCGGCCGGTGAGGGGCCCCAGCCCTCTGCCCCCAGACCCAGGGGTCCAGGCCCCCAGCCCCTCCCCCCTCAGACCCAGGGCTCCAGGCCCCCAGCCCCTCCCCCCTCAGACCCAGGGGTCCAGACCCCCAGCCCCTCCTCCCTCAGATCCAGGGGTCCAGGCCCCCAACCCCTCCCCCCTCAGACCCAGGGGTCCAGGCTCCCAGCCCCTCCCCCCTCAGACCCAGGGCTCCAGGCCCCCAGCCCCTCCCCCCTCAGACCCAGGATCCAGGTCCCCAGCCCCTCCTCCCTCAGACCCGGGGGTCCGGGGCCCCCAGCCCCTCCTCCCTCAGACCCAGGGGTCCAGACCCCCAGCCCCTCCTCCCTCAGATCCAGGGGTCCAGGCCCCCAGCCCCTCCCCCCTCAGACCCAGGGGTCCGGTCCCCCAGCCCCTCCCCCTCAGACCCAGGGGTCCGGGCCCCCAGCCCCTCCCCCCTCAGACCCAGGGGTCCGGTCCCCCAGCCCCTCCCCCCTCAGACCCAGGGGTCCGGGCCCCCAGCCCCTCCTCCCTCACACTCAGGGGTCCATACCCCCAGCCCCTCCTCCCTCACACTCAGGGGTCCATACCCCCAGCCCCTCCTCCCTCAGGCCCAGGGGTCCGGGGCCCCTGCTCCCATCGACCCCCCTCAAGTTTGAGACTGGGATTTGCGCCCCAACTCCACTCTTGAGGTTAGGGAGCCAGAGGGTGGGCCGAACCTGTGGTTCGGACGCTGACCGCCTCTCCCCCTTGCTGGCCCCGCAGGCTCGGGCTCCTTGGACGACACCCAGGGCAACCTCGTCCGCCTGGGGCTGGCGGGCCTGGTCCTCATGGCTCTGGGCACGCTGGTCGTTTTCGACCGGCGCAGCCAGAATCGCGCCCCTCGTTATCATCTGGGCCTGAGCCTCAGGGGACAGAGAAGACTTCCCAGAGAGGATGGTGAAGAAGCTGGAATCTCTTGGGTTGGACCGCCCTTCCAGGAGACCCACAGCCCTCCCCGCTGAGCCCAGCTTCCCGAGTAACAATAACCTTTGCTCCACGCCCTGGATATCTTCCTTTTGGGTCATTTCTCCAGGACCTCCCAGATCAGCGGGAGGCACTATCTGTGTGGTTAAGGCTTCCTCGCCAGGAAGACCTGAGCTGGAAGCCCCGTGCGCTGCTCGCTCCCTGCGGGATATTAGGAGGGCGACCCTTCCCCAGCCTCGGTTGCTCTGTCTGTAAGATGGGAGCACTGAAAATACCCACTTCATCAGGGTTAAGTGGACTATGCATCTGAAGGGTTTAAAACAGTGACTGGCTCACAGAAAACGTTCATTAAATGTCAGCTACCGTATAAAAGCTATTTCTATCCGACTCGCAGATCCCAAGTGAAATTCTAGTTGTTGTTTTCCAGTGATTCATGCTCCAGCTCACCTTTCACGCAACTCACCGTCGTTCCCTTCATGACATCACTCTTGGTTGCCAAGCAAACCTCTTCCAAAGTCCTACTCAGACCCTCCCCAAAGGCAGACCAAGATAAGACCACCACAGAATTTCTTCTCCAATTACAGCTTCATTTGCTCACAGCTGTTTTCCTTGAACCGTCATTATCATTAAGGGGGGTCTGTTGCCAAGGCAACAGCAAGTGGAGCGTGTGCAGGAGACCTTTGACCTAGACCCTAAAATCTTCCTTCTGGAAGCCCTGGCTACTTGCACAATTTTCTCTTGAATTTATTAGTTTAACTTCTAATTTCATCTGGCTAATCTTGATGCGTTTCTCATGCTCATACACACATTTTCCGTCCCTAAGCAAGTCTTACCACTCACTCATGTGTTCTTGATTTATGCCTAATTTGGGTGGAGCACACATCCTCTTCTGTTTTTATTAAAATCTCCAACTTCTCCTTCCTCTCTTCCCAGTTTATGGAGAAGAGGATGACTTCCTTTTTTTTTTTTGGACAGTCCCAGCCCCACCACTCATTAGGTGGGTAGCCTTGAGCAACCTACAGATCCTTCTGAGTTTTCACCTTTGAAAGGAGAAACTAAAAATATCTACCATCTTGGGACTTCCCTGGTGGTCCAGTGATTAAGAATCCTCCTTCCAATGCCGAGGCCGCTGGTTGGATCCCTGGTCAGGGAACTAAGATCCCACATGCCCTGGGGCACTAAGCCCATGCCACAGCTGAAGAAGAGCCCGCGCACTCTGCAATGAAAGATCCTGCGTGCCGCATCTAAGACCCAACGCAGCCAAAAATAATAAATAAATAAATATATTTTAAAAATCTACCATCTCAGTTCTAGAGAGAATTAGAGAGATAACTTGTCCCCAACACATGGAGAAAGATGGCAAAACCTCAGATCAGCTGCTTTAACTCCCCTCATCCCCCCCTTTTGGGAGAGGACATAGATTAAGAAGCAAAGTTTGTATCTCAACCCTGTACACTTATCCATTTTTATACCTATAAACTAAAATTCAAGTTCCACGAAGCAATATTTACTTCTATTGCATGGATGCACTGACAATATTCTAGTTTATTAAAAATGCTGGGGCTTCCCTGGTGGCGCAGTGGTTGAGAATCCGCCTGCCAATGCAGGGGACATGGGTTCGAGCCCTGGTCTGGGAAGATCCCACATGCCGCGGAGCAACTAAGCCCGTGCGCCACAACTACTGAGCCTGCGCGTCTGGAGCCTGTGCTCCGCAACAAGAGAGGCCGAGATACTGAGAGGCCCGCACACCGCGATGAAGAGTGGCCCCCGCTTGCCGCAACTAGAGAAAACCCTCACACAGAAACGAAGACCCAACACAGCCAAAAATAAATAAAGAAACTTTCATTAAAAAAAAAAAATGCTGGCTATGATTCCCTTCATTGATGTAATGATCCCCATGCCTAACACACACACACACATACACACACACACGATTTGAGGAAAGATGAGCAGTATTTATTTTTTTTAATAAATTTATTTTACTTATTTATTTTTAGCTGCGTTGGGTCTTTGTTGCTGCGTGCGGGCTTCCTCTAGTTGGTCGAGCGGGGGCTACTCTTCGTTGCGGTGCGCGGGCTTCTCATTGTGGTGGCTTCTCTTCTTACGGAGCACGGGGTCTGTGCACGAGGGCTTCAGTAGTTGTGGCACGTGGGCTCAGTAGTTGTGGCTTGCGGGCTCTAGAGAGCAGGCTCCGTAGTTGTGGCACACGGGCTTAGTTGCTCCGCGGCATGTGGAATCTTCCCGGACCAGGGCTCGAACCCGTGTCCCCTGCATTGGCAGGTGGATTCTTAACCACTGTGCCACCAGGGAAGCCCATGAGCAGTATTTCTTGATGTGTTCTTTTGTTTCAGAAACTGACCTAAACCAGATCCTGTAGAAAGACTGGGAAATTTAAGTTGTGGGTAAACAATATAAAACGACATTATTTCAACACCCAGTTCTCTTAGTGGGTGTCATTAGGGTACTTCACTGTGAGATGAAGCAGAACTGAGTTGTGAAGTCAAATTAGCTGCCTGCATGCATTGACTTGCTGAAGAGCTAGGAGGAGAGACTCTGAGTGGAACTTGCTGGGTTTGTTCTTAGTAGCAACGTGGGACCCTAGCAGAGCATTTCCAGGGCAATCCCCCTGGCACATGCGGGATCGAGGATGTGGGAGATCAAGGTTTGAAGGAGAGAACTAGACCTGGATGGGGCTGCAAAGTCATCAAATACAATCTGCCCGCTTTACAGAGAGGAAAACGGTGGAATAGATATAGGTAATGTGAAGGTGCCCCTAAGTCATACGGAGAGTCAGTGGAACACCAGGGGGGCTCATGGTGAGTTTGCTCTTCAACTGGGCTCCGTCTATTCACTCATTCAACCATTCATCTACCTACTTATGCATTCATTCTGTCGTCCATCCATTCGTTCACTGATTCTTTTTTTTCTAATGGCACATACTATTTTATTTATTTATTTACTTTTAAAATATTTATTTATTTATTTGGCTGTACCAGGTCTTAGTTGTGGCACGTGGGGATCTTTAGTTGCGGCATGCAAACTCTTAGTTGCGGCATGTGGGATCTAGTTCCCTGACCAGGGATTGAACCCGGGCCCCCTGCGTTGGGAGTGTGGAGTCTTAGCCACTGGACCACCAGGGAAGTCCCGTTCCTTGATTCTTATCCTTATTTCCATCTATTCATCCATCCTCTGTTCACTGGTTCTCATTTGCACATATCTATTCTTTCATTTGCCCTTATCATCACTCATTCTTACATCCATTCATTCATTCCTCCCTTCATTAATCAATCAATTTATTAATCCACTCACCCATTTACTTAGTCCACATCCACCAACCTACCCATGCGTTTATCTATCCAATATACCCAAAAGTAGTAGATAACCCAGTGACTAGCACAAGGCTTCAGAGAGACCAAGTGTCCAATAAAAGGTTATTGAGGGCAGAGACCTAAATAGACATTTCTCCAGAGAAGACATACAGATGGCCAACAGGCACATGAAAAGATGTTCAACGTCACTAATTATTAGAGACATGCAAATCAATGCCACAGTGAGGTATCGCCTCACACTGGTCAGAATGGCCATCGTCAAAAAATTTACAGAGAATAAATGCTGGAGAGGGTGTGGAGAAAAGGGAACCCTCCTACACTGTTGGTGGGAAAGTACATTGGTGCAGCCACTATGGAGAACGGTATGGAGGTTCCTTTAAAAAACTAAAAAATAGAGTTACCATATAATCCTGCAATCCCACTCCTGGGCATATATCCAGAGAAAACTCTAATTTGAAAAGATCCTTGCACCCCAATGTTCATAGCAGCATTATTTACAATAGCCATGGAAGCAACCTAAATGTCCATCGACAGATGAATGGATCAAGAAGATGTGATGTATATATACAATGGAATATTACTCAGCCATAAAAAAGAATGAAATAATGCCATTTGATGCAACGTAGATGGACCTAGAGATTATTATACTAAGTGAAATAAGTCAGACAGAGAAAGACAAATATTTATGATATCACTTATATGTGGAATCTAAAATATGATACAAATGAACTTATTTACAAAACAGAAATAGACTCACAGACATAGAAGACAAACTTATGGTTGCCAAAGAGGACAGCAGTGGTGAGTGGGGGAGATAAATTAGGAGTTTGGGATTAACATATACGCACTGCTATATATAAAGTAGGTAAACAACAAGAACCTACTGTATTGCACAGGGAACTATACTCAATAT
Source organism: Balaenoptera musculus (assembly GCF_009873245.2). NCBI lineage: Eukaryota > Metazoa > Chordata > Mammalia > Artiodactyla > Balaenopteridae > Balaenoptera > Balaenoptera musculus. The sequence goes on from NC_045803.1 coordinate 4,222,202, forward strand.
CGATAATAACCTATAAGGGAAAAGAATCTGAAAAAGAATACATATATATGTATTCAGACATATATATCTGAATCGCTTTGCTGTACACCTGAAACTAACACAACATTGTAAGTTAACTATACTTCAGTTAAAATAATAAATGCTTATTGAGTGAATAATAGTCACAACACTAATTTCCGTTTCTACTATTAACTCCTCTCTACCAGACGATCCACATATGTTATTCCTCGTCATCACCAACAGCCCTCCGAGACACATACAGGTGTTTAACCTGGAACTTCACAGCCTGTGGGGTTAGACTGCCCTCCCCCTCCCCTGCGGCTGTCTCCTAAAACCAACAACAATCTCTTCCAGTTTGTTGAGTCAAGACTTCTAGATTTTATTGGCTTCAGTCTCCTCCCCCACTTTCACTTTTAAATGAGGAAGAGAAAGGGGAATGTTACCACCTGGAACACTTGCAAAGTGATTTACGGTTTTTGACACAGCGTTTCCTTTGTTCGTCACCCATAAATTCTCAGTTTCCAGGATGTCCATAAGGAGATGTGATGCATCTGGTACAGTCTCTCTTTTCTGTTTTCTCTTGTCTGCTTCACTCTGCTCATCCTTCAGGTCTCAGATTAGATGCTGTTTCCTCTGCAGACTCTTGCCTGACCCATCTGTGCTCCCACAGTGCCTTATCATGCCGTGATTATTTATCACGCTGTGTTATTAACTCTCTCTCCCAGACTAGAGCACATGCGCCTGCCAAGGGGGACAGGTCATTTTACCTCCACATCTCCGGGGCCTGGCACATAGGCGGTCTTAGGAAACACGCACATTCTGACTGTATGACTCTCCATGCTGAAGGTTACACAAGCAGGCTCCATATGTCTACCCTTTTATGGCGGGCAGCATAATGGTCCCCCAAACATCTGGTATCCCAGCTCCCGGAACCTGTGAATATGGTACACACGGCAAAAGGGACTTAACAGGTGTGATTTAATTAGGAATCATCATATGGGGAGATTATCCTGGATAATTTGGGTGGATTCAACATAATAATTTTAAGAGGGAGGCAAGGGGGTCAGAGTTTGAGAAGGCAATGTGAAGATGGAAGCAGAGGTCAGCGGGATGCAGGACCACAAGCCAAGGGATGCAGGCCCCTCTAGAAGCTGGAAAAGACAGGGAATTGGATTCTCTGCTAGAGACCCCAGAAGCAACACAGCCTGCCGACCTGTTTTGGACTTCTGACCTCCTGAACGGAAAAATAAAACATTTATGTTGCCTTACGCCACTTAGTTTGTGATAGTTTGTTACCACAGCAGTAGAAAAATGAACGCTATTAGCTACTTTTGTCTACTTTTGTCCCCGTGCTTGCTTCCCCCAAGGTCTCATTCATCTGCTTATTGCACGTTTATCGAATGGCTACCATGGGCGCGGCACTGTGCTAGGTGCTGGAATTACAAGGGGGTAACAGCAGACATGAACTCTACCCTCTTGAAGCTCACAGAGAAATTTATACTCATCGTCTTGATTAGGGGGCACTTTAAGCTGCCGTGACAAACCCCCAAGAAAAGACTACCTATAATTTTATTTCTCTCTCACTTAACAGTACATAACTGAACAGTCTAGAGCTGTTTATCAACAGCTTTGCTTTTATCAACATGTAGCTTTCATATGTGGTTCAGAGCCAGCAGGAAAGGAAGAGGGAGGGAGGGAAGGAGAGAGAGAGAGAGGCCTCATACAATTATTTTTAAGAGCAGCAACCAGATTTTGAACATGTCTCTGACCAGAACTTACAGGCCAGGTCTAGCTGCAAAAGTGTCTGGGGAGGTGGGGGCATACAGGCTCTAGAGAGTGCCCTTCTAAAAATAGGAGGGGGTTTCTGTTACTTAAAGGAAGAAGGGAAATTTGGCTGCTGGGAAACCTTTAGCCATCTCCACCATTACAACTATAGCAAAAAGAAGAGGGAGTTTCGAAAGGAAGATTTGATCTCATCATTGAGATCTCTGAAGAAGTGATGTGAGATCTGAAAGATGAGCAGATGTTAACTAGGGGTCTGGAAGGGTGTTCTAGGCAGAGGGAACAGCATGTGCAAAGGTCCTGTGGAGGAAGCAAGGCAAGTGTGGTGAGGGACTGAAAGTCCTGTCCTACTGCCACCTTGTGGTCACATCTTTTTCCTTGATCAGCACTGAAATCCCTGAACTCACTATAGGCACATAATAGGGCTGCACCTGAAAGATGGTCAACGTGGCTGAAACAGATAGCATAAGGATGAGAGAAAATGTAGTAGAGGTAAAGCTGGAGTGTCAAGCTGACCTATGCTCAACTTTGTAAGTTATAATAATAAGTTTGTTATTCAAAGGGAGATCTGACAAACATGGCCCTGGCTGTCATGGAGATTAGAATCTGGGAAGGATTTTCTAGAAAAGTTCTTAGATGAACTTCTCTTTCTAAGCCTGCATCTTCCTTATCATGCATTAAATATTTATTTATTTTCCTTCTCTCCAAGGGAAATATGGGAATAAAACATTGTGAACACTTCCCAAATAAGTCCCATTAAAATCAGCATGCCCCTCCCCTATGTTCATAGCAGCACTATTTACAGTAGCCAAGACATGGAAGCAACCTAAATGTCCATCAACAGATGAATGGGTAAAGAAGATGTGGTATATATATACAATGGAATATGACTCAGCCATTAAAAAGAATGAAATAATGCCATTTTCAGCAACATGAATGGACCTAGAGATGTTCATACTAACTGAAGTAAGTTAGAAAGAGAAAAACAAATACCTTATGATATCACTTATATGGAATCTAAAATATGATACAAATGAACTTATTTACAAAACAGAAACAGATTCACAGACATAGAGAACAGACTTGTGGTTGCCAAGGGGAAGGGGGTGGGGGAGGGAAGGATTGGGAGTTTGGGATTAGCAGATGCAAACTATTATATATAGGATGGAGAAACAACAAGGTCCTACTGTATAGCACAGGGAACTATATTCAATACCCTATGATAAACCATAATGGAAAAGAGTATGACAAAGAATGTATATATAACAGAGTCACTTTGCTGTACAGCAGAAATTAACATGACATGATAAATCAACTATAGTTCAATAAAAAAAAAATCAGCATGCCCCTTTCTTAGAAAGACAACATGGTAGTCACTTCTGTTGCTTGCCAGTGTTGGGGAGGGGGAAATTTCCCCCTCTACCCCTTGAGTTCTTGTGGCTGGACTAATAATAACATTGACACAAGACAGACTAACAGTGAGACAGATAACCAACCAGGACCTACTGTATAGCACAGGGAACTCTACTCAATGTAGAGTAATAACATATATGGGAAAAGAATCGGAAAAAGAATGGATATATGTATATGTATAACTGAATCACTTTGCTGTATACCTGATACTAACACAACATTGTAAATCAACTATACTTAAAAACAAAAACAAAAACAAAAAAACCCAAGGACTTCCCTGGTGGTCCAGTGGTTAAGACTCCTCGATCCCAATGTAGGGGGCCCGGGTTCGATCCCTGGTCAGGGAACTAGATCCCACATGCATGCCGCAACGAAGATCCCGCATGCTGCAACTAAGACCCGGTGCAGCCAAATAAATAAATTTTAAAAATTAAAATAAAATGATGCTCAGAGAGTGAACAAAAGCAGGCAGCTTTTATATATTTTTACACAAACAATACATTTGTGAGGATTTGACAGGACAAAAAACTTAGATGTTGGTGCTTAATTAGTAAGGAATTTAATGCAAAGTTTGGGCTTGGGTAGTAACTTTAATTCAAAACAATCAATATGCCATTGAAGCACATTTTGGGGTGGCCTGCCTTTTGCCCCAACACCAAGGATCTCCAAATGATCCCCATTTGGGGCACTAGTATATAAATAAGCCAAAGAAGGCCTCTGTATATGCGTGTACTTCTTCACAGCAGGCTGAGATCCGTTAGCTCAAAAGCCCATTGGCGCCAAACTCAAATTTTTACACATGCAATTGTTTAAAATATAGACTCAATAAGCAGATTTTTAACTAGTTAGAGCCTGCCTGCTTTGCATACCCCAAGAAATTGCAGCCAGCATCTGCCAGCCATAGGTAAACCCTGTACCACCACAAGACCCCAAACTGCTGCTGTGGGCTGGAGCTCTCTGACCCGAGGCTCCCTGCCTGTGCAGGGGAACAACAGCGCCTAGACCCAGAAGCCTCCTCTTCAATAGCCCTCTTGTTCCCTAGTCCACCTCCCCTTCTGGGTAGTAGTCCCCAGCCCTTTGCCTTTGGCAGGTTTCAAGTAGCGAGGACCCTCCTCACATGCAAACCTGTCAAAACAGCCTCCAAAGAAAATTCCTTGTGTGCTACTGCCACCTTGTGGTCATATCTTTTTCCTTGCTCAGCGCCAAAATACCTGACCTCATTAGGGGCCCAATACGACGGCACTCGCGGGCTTTGTTGTCTGTCCTGGACGATGAGTCGTGGATGGCAGTGGCGAGTGTCACTCTGTTCCCAGCTCTCTGTTCCACCTGACACAGTGACCAGCAATGCGTGAGAAGAGACTCTGGCCTCTCCATCAGTCTGGGTACCTGAGCGAGAGAATGAACAGCGCCCCCTGCCGGTTGTCTCCACTATTGGCTCCCCGCCCCGCCTGGCTCCAGGCACCTCTCCTAAGAACCAATCAACGTTACCGTCTTTTTTTTTTTTTTTTTTTTTGCCTTGCTTCGTGGCTAGGGATTGAACCCGGGCCATGGCAGTGAAAGCCCCTGAGTCCTAAGCACTGGACCGCTAGGGAATTCCCAATGTTACCATCTTTTTGTGCACCTGTTTCAGTCAATTAGGACTTTTATAACAAAATACCCTAGACTGGGTGGCTTGAACAACAGAAACTTATTACTCACAGTCTGGAGGCTGTGAAGTCTGAGACCAGAGTGCAAAGAATGGTTTTGGTGACAGCCCTCCCCTGGCTTGCAGACAGCTGCAGAGAGGGGGAGAGGGAGAGAGAGAAAGAGAGAAAGAGAAAGAGAGAGAGAGGGAGATATCTCACCTCTCTCATTACAAGGGCACTAATCCCATCATGGGGGCTCCACCCTCATGACCTCATCCTAATTACCTCCTAAAGGACCCCTAATACCAGCACATCTAGAGCTAGGGCTTCAACATAAGAATTCGGGGGAGACGCAGACAGCCTCATAACAGCATGCTTCTGGAGATCTTGTATCCATTGCTTATATCTAAAGAAGTATGGAAAGCTCATGCCATGGTAAGGGGGTGGTTCTGCTATGGCATCCTGGAAACTTTTCACATATTCATTTAGTCAGAGGCTTGAACTGTAGCCAATCTGAGTCTTGGCAGAAAGCTTAAAAAAAAAAAAATCTTATGATCCTCCTGGAACATGAGAAAATGAGAGGCTTGTGAGCAGCTGCTATCTCCCATCTCCTACTCACTTTTTTTTTTTTGGCTGCACCTCGTGGCTCACTCGTGGCTCAGTTCCCCGACCAGGGATTGAACCCAGGCCACGGCAGTGAAAGCCCAGAATCCTAATCACTAGGCCACCAGGGAACTCCCTCCTACTCACCTTTTTATCTTCCCTGGAGGCTTTCATGAGACAGTTTCTCATTGCTTCCTGGGTTCTGATGAGATGTCTTTCTGCCCAGTCCCCCTCAGATTGGAGCTGCAGAATATAAAAATGCTTAGCTGTAGTCTAGATTTGACTCTTATACTATACTAAAAAGGTATTTGGTCTTTGTTCCTGGCTGCTGGCACAGAGCTCCTACAACCCTTGTAATTTCCTCAGTGAGGGTGGTGGGAGTGCCTTGTGTTCTAATGAGGCCACTCTTGGTGGGTCTCTAGGGGCTGGTCATCAGAAAGACCAAGTCTTGATTAGAAGCGTGGAACTTTCATCACCACCCTCAACTTCCAGAGAAGGGAGAGGGGCTGGAGATTGAGTTAATCACCAATGGCCAATAGTTTAATCAATCATGTCTACGTAATGGAACCTTCATAAAACCCCCTAAACAAAGGATGAAGATCTTTCTGAGTCATAAAACTGATTTAAGGAATCTGGTTAGATAAAGTGCCGAGTTGAAAGCATTCCCAAGAACATCAATCTTGTTTTCTGGTGGAATGTGGAGAGTTACATGAGTATTCATAACTCTTACCAAATTGTTCTCTTCTCTGTTGAAATAAGTTCACACACAGAAGTGGTATTTGAACAAAAGGGTCTCATAAGAATCTCAAGACTTAAAAAAATCATTGCCACATCTTTTGAAAATAACTTTCCAAGAAACACCTGTAATTATAATTGGTTTTCCTCCTTGATAATTTGTTGCCTTGTTGATTTTTCTATGTTCCTAAATGGTAAGACAAGTAAGATCTATCAAGACAACAGAGCCTCAGGACTATATTTGCTCTTCTTCCAAAAGAAGGATGGAAAAAACAATAAAAACCTGTGATTTGCTTGGTTTCTCATTTTAACAAAAGATTGAGAATTTCTTTTTATTTAAATTAGCGTATCTATCAAATGCAGTCTGTAGACTTGTAGTTTAAAGATTTGGATCCTGATTTTTTTTAAAAAACTGGACATTTCTGAGATCATTGGGGAAATTTGAATACTATCTGGATATCAGATAGTATCAAGGAAGTACTGTTGGTTTTCCTAGTGCGATACTGCTGAGGTGGTTATATATTTTTTAAAAAGATTCTCATCTAATAAAGACATGTGTACTAAAATATTTTGGGATTAAAAAGATGAGTTTAAAAAAAAAAAAAGCTCTTCCACTGGAGGAAAAAGAAAAAAGGATGAGTTCACAAGAAAAATCACTCAATAAAATTTACCTATTACTTTAATAACTACTATTATAATTATAGCATATCAGGCATAAGTACAATCCTGGTCCACGTCCCTCCACCCTCGAAGGCAACCATAGCTTGGTCCATTTCTGAACATAAAGCTGCAAAACTGGATCTGGGATCATTTTCCCAGACACTTTTGGGGTTTTAGTTTGAGGTCCCCAAATCATTCAAAGTCTACACCCCTATCTTTTCTCCATTATCAGGAGATCTATGGTTGTCAATTTATGGTAAAGAAGGAAGCAATAAAACACTGGTCAGGGGCTTCCCTGGTGGTGCAGTGGTTGAGAATCCATCTGCCAATGCAGGGGACACGGGTTCGAGCCCTGGTCTGGGAAGATCCCACATGCCATGGAGCAACTAAGCCTGTGCACCACAACTACTGAAGCCTGCGTGCCCTAGAGCCCGTGCTCCACAACAAGAGACGCCAACGCAATGAGAAGCCCGCGCACTGCAACGCGGGGGCTACTCTTTGTTGCGGTGTGCAGGCTTCTCACTGCGGTGCCTTCTCTTGTTGCGGAGCACGGGCTCTAGGCACGTGGGCTTCAGCAGTTGTGGCACGTGGGCTCAGTAGTTGTGGTGCACAGGCTTATCTGCTCCGCGGCATGTGGAATATTCCCAGACCAGGGATCAAACCTGTGTCCCCTGCATTGGGAGCACAGACTCTTAACCACTGCGCCACCAGGGAAGTCCCACAGGCGGGCTTCTTAGTTGCGGCTCCAGGGCTCCTTAACATGGCTCGCTGGCTCCTTAGTTGAGGCACTTGGGCTCCTTAGTTGTGGCATGTGAACTCTTAGTTGCGGCATGCATGTGGGATCTAGTTCCCTGACCAGGGATCGAACCTGGGCCCTCAGCACTGGGAGCATGGAGCCTTATCTACTGGACTGCCAGGGAAGTCCCAACATAACACTATTATATATAAAATAAACAACAAGGTCATACTGTATAGCACAGGGAACTATATTCAGTATCTTGTAATAACCTATAACGGAAAAGAATAGATAACTAATAAGAACCTGTTGTATAACACAGGGAACTCTACTCAATACTCTGCAATGCCCTATATGGGAAAAGAATCTAAAAAAAAGAGTGGATACATGTATATGTATAACTGATTCACTTTGCTGTACACCTGAAACTAACACAACATTGTAAATCAACTATACTCCAATAAAAATTTTTTTAAAACTATAATGGAGGGCTTCCCTGGTGGCGCAGTGGTTGAGAATCTGCCTGCCAATGCAGGGGACACGGGTTCGAGCCCTGGTCTGGGAAGATCCCACATGCCGCAGAGCGACAAGGCCCGTGAGCCACAATTGCTGAGCCTGCGCGTCTGGAGCCTGTGCTCCGCAACAAGAGAGGTCGCGATAGTGAGAGGCCCGCGCGCCGCGATGAAGAGTGGTCCCCACTTGCCACAACTAGAGAAAGCCCTCGCACAGAAACAAAGACCCAACACAGTCAAAAATAAATAAGTAAATATTTTTTAAAAAAAAACTATAATGGAAGAGAATATGAAAAAATGTGTGTGTGTGTGTGTATATATATATATATATATATATATATATAACTGAATCATTTTGCTGTATACCTGAAAGTAACGCAACATTGTAAATCAACTATACTTCAATTTAAAAAAATTTTTTTAAAAAGATATGGATTGGACACTAGCACCCAGCTGTGCTCTTCTTCTATGTGATCAAGACAGAGAACTGAGAAGAGAATGACTTTCTCACACAGATTCAAGGTTTTTAATCTCATGTCACTGCACGAACCTAAAGTCCTTTTCCATCTTAGAAAAATCCTGCAGAAGTAGTTCTCGTCCTCGTTCTGCATTTGAGGAGCCTGAGATCGACAGCTGACATGACGTGCCAAGCCCACTCAGCTACTCAGTGGAGAAGCGGAATTCAAATTCTGGTCTGTGCAGTTCCCAAGACCCCGATTTTCCACTGAGCCATACTAGGAAATGTAAAAGGTCTTAGTTTGGGGTAGAAAAGTGTGGAGTGTGAATGAAGGGTGTAGCGGTTGGGAAAACCTCAAGAAGATAAGTGAACAGTGAATCCAGTGATCTTTGTAGGTGTTGGCAATCTTTTTATGTAAAGGGCCAGAAAGTCAGAGAGGCTCAGTGGGTCACAGGGTCTCTGTTGCAACTTCTCAACGCCTGTTAGAATTGGGCGGGGGGGTGAGGTGGGGGGGGCATCAAAGAGACAAGAGAGGGGAATTCCCTGGTGGTCCAGTGGTTAGGGCTCCGAGCTTCCATTGCGCAGGGGGCATGGGGCATGGGTTCCACCCCTGGTTGGGGAACTAAGATCCCTCAAGCCAAGCAGTGTGGCAAAAAAAAAAAAAAAGAAAAAAAAGATAAGAGATATAGTGTTGGTGGAAGTGCAGAAAAGGGAACCCTCATGCACCGCTGGTGGGCATGTAAATTGGGGCAACTGTTATCAGAAACAGTATGGAGGTTCCTCAAAAAATTAAAACTAGAACCACCATAGGATCCAGCAACCCTACTTCTGGGCTTGTATGTGTCAACCTTACTTCTGGCTTCAATAGTGTATATATGTCAATTCAGTCTCCCAATTCCTCCCACCCCACCCCTTTCCCCCTTGGCATCCATACATTTGTTCTCTATGTCTGTGTCTCTGTTTCTGCTTTGTAAATAAAGTCATCTATACCATTTTTCTAGATTCCATATACATGTGTTAATATAAGATATTTGTTTTTCTCTTTCTCTGTATGACACTCTCTATGTCCATCCACGTCTCTACCAATAACCCAGTTTCGTTCCTTTCATGGCTGAGTAATATTCCATTGTATATATGTACCACACCTTCTTTATCCATTCCTCTGTTGATGGACGTTTAGGTTGCTTCCATGTCCTGGCTATTATAAATAGTAATTTCAATTTTAGATTTTTGAGATTTACTTTGGGGCACCAAGGAGATTACTCCTGGCCAGTTGTAATGTCAGAGATACATTTAGACCATTCTATGAGAGCAGAAAGAAATATCTCAGGGCAGAAGACTACGTTTACAGCAGCTAGATGTCCTTTCATAGAGTGAGGGTCTCCCCACCTCTTTCCCCCACTCTTCAGTTGATGTGGGTAGTTATGGTCTTGGAAGGAGACTGCAACGCATGGCAAGGAATTGGGGGAATCACTGTGATTCCTGGAGCTTCAATAATCTTTGCAAACGACTCTCTTCACATACGGCTTCAATTCAGTCAGTCAACACGTATTTACTGAACATTTGCCAAAATCTAGGCACTTTCTAAACACTGAGGATGTAGTCCCTGCCCTCAAGGGGCTTAATTTCTATACTCCAGATATCTTTTTTTTTTTTAAATTGGGGAATAGTTGCTTTATAATGTTGTTAGTTTCTGCTGTTCAGCAAAGTGAAACAGCTGTATGTGTACATATATCCCCTCCGTTTTGGATTTCCTTCCCATTTAGGTCACCACAGAGTATTGAGTAGAGTTCCCTGTGCTATACAGTAGTTTCTCATTAGTTATCTATTTTATACATAGTAGTGTGTACATGTGAATCCCAGTCTCCCAATTCATCCCACCGCCCCCTTCTCCCCTTGGTGTCCATACGTTTGTTCTCTATGTCTGTGTCTCTATTTCTGCTTTGCAAATAGGTTCATCTGTACCATTTTTCTAGATTCCACCTATATGTGTTCATATATTTGTTTTTCTCTTTCTGACTTACTTCACTCTGTATGACAGTCTCTAGGTCCATCCATGTCTCTGCAAATGGCATGATTTCATTCCTTCTTATGGCTGAGTAATATTCCACTGCATATATGTACCACATCTTCTTTATCCATTCATCTGTCGATGGACACTTAGGTTGCTTCCATGTCCTGGCTATTGTAAACAGTGCTGCAGTGAACACTGGGGTGGTGCATCTTTTGGAATTCTGGTTTTCTCCGGGTGTGTGCCCAGGAGTGGCTCCAGATATCTTATGATTTCAAGAGCATCAGGAATAATAGGTGTCATCAAACCCTAAGTGCTTTTTCCCCAACCAAGTGGTTTTTGTCATCACTGATGTCTCTAGAAGCCATGGCACCAGGGGAGGGGAGGGGTACTATACTTTCTACAGTGTTGACACACTCAGGACACACCCTGGGTGACACACTTGGGTGACAAAGAAGATCAGGAGTGAAGTCTAGTGTCTCTTGTCCTCTCCCCGACCATGAAATCTAGAGCTGACATCACAGGATAGTATAGAAGAATAAGATGGGTAAAGATGGGTGGTGGGGAGAAATGGGTGGGTTCTGGGGCAAAATGGCAGGACCATTCAACATCCAGGGGCATTGTGCTGTGTGTCCTACCAGACAAGAGCCCCCTTCTTGGCCTCACAACCCAGTGATCACCTTGAGATTTGGGTGGCGGGTAAGGTTTTGCATGATTTGAGGACTTTTTTTTTTTTAATTTATGTGATTGACTAGTCATCCCCTGACTCTCATTTCTACATCACTTGCACTATCTCCTCTTTTTAACACCTTTGCTTTCTTAACTTTCTACTCCTTGCTTTTTTTTTAATATAAATTTATTTATTTTTGGCTGCATTGGGTCTTCGTTGCTGCGCGCAGGCTTTCTCTAGTTGCAGTGAGCAGGGGCTACTCTTCGTTGCAGTGCACAGGCTTCTCACAGCGGTGGCTTCTCTTGTTGCAGAGCACGGGCTGTAGGCGCACCGGCTCAGTAGTTGTGGCTCGTGGGCTCTAGAGCACAGGCTCAGTAGTTGTGGTGCACGGGCTTAGTTGCTCCACGGCATGTGGGATCTTCCCGGAGCAGGGCTCGAACCCATGTCCCCTGCATTGGCAGGCACATTCTTAACCACTGAGCCACCAGGGAAGTCCCCCCATGTCTATTTTAGATTGCATTTTTTCTCTTCAGTTATATCCCCCTTTTAACATGTATTTGAAATCATTATAGATTCACAGGAAGCTGGAAAAAATAGTTCAGATACTTAATGGTCCATTATTCACCCATAACAATAACAAATCCAAGAAGTTGATGTTAAGCAGATGACATGATACTCTATATAGAAAACCCTAAAGACTCCACACAAAAACTATTAGAACTAATAAATGAATTCACTAAAGGGGTGAAAGAATCAATGAATTAGCCAAAGAGGTGAAAGACCTATACTCTGAAAGCTATAAAACGTTGATGAAGGAAACTGAAGATGCTTTGAAAGAATGGAAAAATATCACATGCTCTTGGATTAGAAGTATTAATAGTCAAAATGGCCATACTACCCAAAGCAATCTACAGATTTAATGCAATCCCTATCAAAATACCCATGACATTTCTCAGGATCTAGAACAAACACTCCTAAAATTCATATGGAACCACAAAAGACCCCGAATTTGTAAAGCAAGCTTGAGAAAAAAGAACTAAACTGAAGGAGAAAAGAACAAAGCTGGAGAAAAAAGAACAAACCCTTGCAGGCTTCAGACTATACGACAAAGCTACAGTAATCAAAAGAGCATGGTACCAGCATGAAAACAGACACATAGATTAATGTAACAAAATAAAGAGCCCGGAAGTAAACCTGCACATTTATGGTCAATTAATTTATGACAAAGGAGGCCATATACAACGGAGAAAAGACAGTTTCTTCAATAAGTGGTGCTGGGAAAATGGGACAACTACATGTAAAATAATGAGATTAGAACATTTCTAGGGAACTATATTCCACATCCCGTGACAAACCATAATGGAAAAGAATATAAAAAAACAATGTATATAGGTATATAACTGAGTCACTTTCCTGCACAGCAGAGATTGGCATAACATTGTAAACCAACTAGACTTCAATAGGGACTTCCCCAGTGACACAGTGGATAAGAATCCGCCTGCCAATGCAGGGGACACGGGTTCGAGCCCTGGTCCAGGAAGATCCCACATGCCACAGAGCTACTAAACCCGTGTGCCACAACTACTGAGCCTGCGCTCTAGAGCCCGCGAGCCACAACTACTGAGCCCACGAGCCGCAACTACTGAAGTCTGTGTGCCTAGAGCCCGTGCTCCGCAACAAGAGAAGCCACTGCGATGAGAAGCCTGCTCGCCTCAACTAGAGAAAAGCCTGCACGCAGCAATTAAGACCCAACGCAGCCAAAAATAAATAAATAAATAAATAAATAAATAAAGACTCTGCAAAAAGAAATCCTTGGGGCTGGATTTGTCGATTCTGTGCACTGGAGTTTTTAATTGTGAGAAATAAATATTTGTTGGTTAAGCCACCCTGTCTATGGTATTCTTTTAGAGCAACCTGAGCTGACAAAGACATATGCAAATGCAGCTGTACATGGGACAGGGGAGGAATGTGTGTTTTCCCTTTTCCATTGGATTTTTAAAAAAAATTAAAGTGGATCCCCACTTGAGGATTCCCCTTACTGGGCTGCAGGAACCCCCAAAGGCTCAAGTGCTAAGCGTACTCCTGCCCCACTCTGCTGCCATCCCCCTGCCTTTTTTTCTCTGCCAACTTTTTTTTATGCACACGCTCCCAACCTTAGCAGCAGATCAGCTCTGCTAAGAGAAACCAAAAACTTGTGCTACAGCGCCACCTTCTGGAAAATGAAAGAAAGGCTCCCAAATATCAATCTCTTGAACTGTTAGAATCAAAGTAAACAAAGCCTTGGAGGTGACGTCAGCATCATGGTGGTGTGAGATGCTCCCTTTGTCTCTCCCCTTCAACCTCAACCAGTAAAACATCCGTAACTCAATAAGGGTTCCTCTGCTTAACACACCAGGATGCTGGAGAGCTTCACACATCTGTATATCTAAAGGTGGGGGGAATGGAACATGTAGAAGAGGTGAAACCAGGTGGAGGTGGTGCCCACAATCCAGGTGACCCTGGACACAGCAGAGGCACCTGCTATCCCAACATCCCGGGGTGTGATGCCAGTGACAGCAGTGACATCAGCAGCAGCAAGGCACCAGTGACCACATAGGCACAAGCAGTGACAACAAGGGCACCAGGCAACACCTCTGGCAAAGGCTGTTGGGGGGGCGATTCTCAAATATAGCCAGAGGCAGCTCAAGTAAGACAAACAAAAAACTTGCGCTATAGCACCACCTACCGAAAAAAGAAAGTCCTCTAATGACTAACCTGTTGAATCATTAGAATCAAGTAAAAAAAAAAAAAAAAAAGCTTTACCTAAAAAAGAAAGGTGTCGGCTACTTCAAACGCACCAGCAGAGGACCAACTCATCAAGCACCATGAAAAACCACAGTAAAACAGTATCACAAAAAGAAAATGACAATTTTCCAGAGACAAACTTAAAGTCATGGAATATTGTGATCTAACTGATAGAGAATTCAAAATAGCTGTCATGAAGAAACTTCACAAGCTACAAGAAAGCTCAGAAAGGCAGTTCAATGAGCTCAGGAACAAAATTAATGAACAATGGATGGACTTAAGAGATTGTTCTACCAAGTGAAGTGAGTCAGACAGAGAAAGACAAATATCATGTGATATCACTTATATGTGGAATCTAAAAAAATGATACAAATGAACTTATTTACAAACAGAAACAGACTCACAGACTTAGAAAATAAACTCATGGTTACCAAAGGGGTAAGGGGGGGAGGGATAAATTAGGAGTTTGGGATTAACACATACATACTACTATATATAAAACAGATAATCAACAAGGACCTACTGTATAGCACAGGGAACTCTACTCAATACTCTGTAATGACCTATATGGGAAAAGAATCTGAAGAAGAATAGATACATGTATACGTATAACTGAATTGCTTTGTTGTACACCTGAAACTAACACAACATTGTAAATCAACTATACTCCAATAAAAAAAAAAAGACTGAGTACTAAGTGCTGGCAAAAAAATAAATAAAAATAAAAATAATGAACAGAAGGAATACTTTATCAAAGAGATTAAAACACTAAAAAAGAACCAAACAAACTCTGGAGCTGAAAAACTCAATAAATGAGATGAAGAATGCATTAGAAAGCACTAGAAATTGATCAGACCATATGGAAGACAGAATTAGCAAGATCAAAGAAATCTAGAAATGATACAGGTAGAAGAGGAGAAAGAACGAAGATCTTAAAAAATGAGGAAACTCTACAATAGCTATCTGACTTCATTATGAAGGGCAACTTTAGGATAATGGGTATCCCAGAAGAAGACAGGGAGAAGGGAGCAGAGAGTTTATTTAAAGAAATAATAGCTGAGAACTTCCCAGATTTGGGGAAGGAACTGTATGTCCTTGAAGCTAAGAGAACACCTCATTAACTCAATGCAAAAAGACCTTCTCCAAGGGGGCTTCCCTGGTGGTGCAGTGGTTAAGAATCTGCCTGCCAATGCAGGGGACAGGGGTTCGAGCCCTGGTCTGGGAAGATCCCACATGCCACAGAGCAACTAAGGCCGTGCGCCACAACTACTGAGCCTGTGCTCTAGAGCCCAAGAGCCACAACTACTGAGCCCACGTGCCACAACTACTGAAGCCCGTGCACCTAGAGCCCATGCTCCACAACAAGAGAAGCCACCGCAACGAGCAGCCCAAGCACCTCAATGAAGAGTAGCCCTGGCTCGCCATAACTAGAGAAAAGCCTGCATGCAGCAGTGAAGACCCAATGCAGCCAAAAATTAAAGAAAAAAAAAAAAGACCTTCTCCATTATATTAAAACTGTCAAAAGTCAATGACAAAGAAAGAATTTTAAAGGCAGTCAGGGAATAAGGATGGTAATCTACAAAGGAACTAGGCTATCTGTAGCAGAAGCGACAGGCGAGGAGACAGTGGAATGACAGTCTCAAAATACTGAAAGATTAAAAAATGTGTCAAATGTGCCCAAGAATACTCTATCCAGCAGAGTTATCTTTCCAATATGAATTAGAAGTAAAGGGGGACACAGAGTTTTGAGGGCATTAGCCCACTGTGGCCCCCTTTGTTTGGCAAAGCAATAAAGTTATTCTTCCTGTCAAAAAAAAAGAAAGGAAATAAGCCTTTCCCAGACAGAAAAAGGCTGACAGAGTTCAATACTAGACCTTCCTTACAAAAAATGTTGAAAGGAGCTCTTCTACCTGAAACAAAAAGGCAAAAGTACACAAAATGTTGAGGAAGGTGATAAACAGATGGATGTATCAGAAAATTGCAACTCTATATCACAATAGGTTTTTAAACACTTAATTACAGCATAAAGGTTAAAAAGGAAAAAGTAGTACAAATAACTATAGCCACTTCAACTTGGCAACAAGCTCATAACATAAAAAGGGATAATTTGAGACAACAAAAACAGAAAAGGGAAAGAGGAAAAGGATAGAACCCATATAGGCAAATGAAGATAAGATGGTATCAGCAGAAAAAGGGCTATTTCATCTATGGGATGTTTTATACAAACCTCATGGGAACCACAGCACATAAATCTAGAGCAGAGACATGAAATATAAAAAAAGAGGAAACTAAGAAAAATATCATAGAAAAGCACTAAACGAAAATGGCAGATAGAAACCCACACAAAAATAAACAATAGAGATACAGAGCAACCAGGAAACAAAAGATAAAGTGGCAGGACTAAGTCCTCCTCTATCAATAATTACCCTAAATGTAAATGAATTGAATTCACCAAACAAAAGACACGGAGTGGCTGGATGGATTAAACAAAAACCCAAGACCCAACTATATGCTTCCTCCAAGAGACTCATCTCTGGGTTTCTAAAAACAAACGCTGGCTCAAAGTAAGGGATGAAAGATGATACTCCAAGCAAACGTCAGCCAGAAGAAAGTGGGTGTAGCCATAGTCATATCAGACAAAAGAGACTTCAAGCCAAAAAAGGTAACAAGAGACAATAATGGACATTATATAATCACAAAGGGAACAATTCATCAAGAAAACATAACAGTTATCAATACAAATGCACCTAACATAGGAGGACCAAAATATATAAAGCAATTATTTTTTTAATAAAGCAATTATTAACAGACCTAAAGGGAGTAAGTGACAGCAACACATTAATAGTAGGGGACGTTAACACCCCACTTACATCAATGGATAGATCATCCAGACAGAAAGTCAACAAGGGAACTACAGCCTTAAACAAAATATTAGAACAAATGAATTTGACAGATCTGTACAGAACATTCCATTCAAATGCAGCAGAATACACATTCTTCTCAAGTGAACATGGAACATTCTCAAGCATAGACCATAGGTTGGGACACAAAACAAGTCTCAATAAATTTAAGAAGGCTGAAATCATATCAAGCATCTTTTCTGACCACAGTGGTATGCAGCTAGGAATCAACTAAAGACGAAAGCTGAAAAAATCACAAATATATGGAGACTGAACAACATGCTACTGAACAACTATTGGGTCAGTAAAGAAACCAAAGGAGAAATTTTAAAATACCTGAAGATAAATGAAAATGAAAACATGCAAAAATCTATGAGATGCAGCAAAAGCTAAACTTCTAAAAGTGAAATTTATAGCAATACAGGATTACCTCAAGAAACAAGAAAAATCTCAAAAAACAATCTAACTTTACACTTAAAGTAATTAAAAAAAGAACGAACAAAGCCCAAAGTCAGTAGAAGGAAGGAAATAATAAAGATAAGAACAGAAAGAAATTAAACAGAAACTAAAAAGACAATAGAAAAGATCCATGAAACGAAGAGCTGGTTCTTTAAAAAGATACACAAAACTGACAAACCTTTAGCCAGACTCACTAAGAAAAAAAGAGAGAAGGCTCGTAAATAAAATCAGAAACGAAAGAGGAGAAATTACAATGGATACCACAGAAATACATTTTTCCAAAGAGGCCATCCAAATGGCCAACAGGCACATGAAAAGATGCTCAACATCACTATTATTAGGGAAATGCAAATTCAAACCACAATGAGCTATCACCTCACACCTGTTAGAAGTGCTATCATCACGAAGACAGGAGACAACAGGTGCTGGTGAGGATATGGTGAAACGGGAACCCTGTACAGTGCTGGAGGGGATCTAAATTGGTCCAACCACTATGGAAAACAATATGGAGGTTTCCTCCCAAATTAAAAATAGACCTACGATATGATCCAGCAATTCCACTCCTGGGTATATACCCAAAGGAAACAAAAACAGGAATTTGAGGCGATATCTGCACTCCCATGTTTATCACAGCATTATTCACAATAGCCAACATAATGGAAACAACCCAAATTGATCAACAACAGATGAATGGGTAAAAAGATGTGGTATATACACACAATGGAATATTATGCAGCCATGAGAAAGGAGGACATACTGCCATTTGTGACAACATGGGCGGACCGTGAACTCATTAAGCTAAGTGAGATAAGTCAGACAAAGAAAGTAAGTACTCTATGAAATCACTCACTTGTAAGTGGAACCTAAAAAAGTCAAACCTGTAGAAAACAGAGAGTAAAATTGTGTTACCAACAGCTGGGGGCTAAGATTGATGGTGTTTAAGGGTACATATTTGTAAGGAGTAGTAAATCAGCCATAGAGATCTAATGCACAGTAAAACAAACATAAACAGTAACACTATCGTATAATTATGTAATGTGATAAATATTGTTACAACATATATAAATGTATCAAAGTAACAGCTGTACACTTTAAATTTACACAATATTACATGCGAAATTTATTCAATTAAAAAAAATGACATGACAGAGTGAGCACGCCTAGCATGTCCTATTTTAAGACTTTTAAAAGTATCAAATTGGCTACAGTAACGGCGAACTCTCGAGAGAAAAAGAACCCCTTGCATATTTAGGGAGCTCTTTGGGATGCCACACCCAAAGCACCTGAAATCAAAGAACCCCCTCTCCTCCGGGGAAGCCGGAGGCAGCGGGAGAGGGAAGCCTGGTCTCCTGGCACCCCCCTCCCCAACCCCAGCGCCGTGAAGGGCGCCGCCAGCCCCACCTGCTGGGCCCCCCGCCGCCCCCTCCATGCCACCTGCTCGCCCCTCCGCGCCCAGGCCCGACAGAGGCAACGGGGTGCACCTCGAGGGCGCGCGCGGCCGCTTCCGACGGCGGGGCTCGAGACCATCCTCCCCCGGGAACGGCCGCTCATCTAGCGACTCCGGTTGTCACCGGGGAGCTCGCGGCGGATACTCACCCGTTGGAGATACTGTTCTTCCTCACCATGATGCGAGAGGTGTGAGGCTCCTATTCCCCAGAAATCCCACTCTTAGGCTTCTTCTAGAACATACAGCGGATCAGCTGCGGCCGCGGGCGTGCACACCCGGGAGGCCGGTGAGCAGACGGCGCTCACAGGTTACCGAAGGCGCACGCGTTGCGCGCGCTCGGACCAGGCGGCGGAGGGGGCGCACGGCGCATGCTCCACGGCCGCCTTGCCCGGCGCGCCCTGGAGAGCAAGCGCGAGGCTGAGGGCGTGAGGGCGTGAGGCCGCGGGTGGGGGGCGGGCGCATAGGGAGCGGTGAGGGTGCGTCCTGCATTCGCTGCCCAGAGAGAGCAAAAGTGCACTGTCCATCCAGATGAATGTCATACTGCCCGTTAGAGCCCCCCCCCCGCACCCCCGCTGACCATCCCTGTTAAATACTCCAGTATTTGTCTGGTGGGAGCTCGACTCAATGGAAAAACCCAGCTCCGTGTCCCCCCACCCCCACCCCCAGCTCCCGGTAACCAGGGCCAGACCCGCACGGGTCGCTGGGACTTGTAGTCCTCAGGGCCTGGCCCACCCACCGTGCATCTCCTTCGGGAATTAGCCGTGCTTGATATGCATCAAATCCGGGTCCGTATGATTTCACGAGGGCCTACTGTGTACTGAACACCTTGCTAGGATTGGTGGGAAGTAGATGAGTTCATGCCCCAGCTCTCGTCCTCACATTAGGTTAAGCAGAAAGGTGAATTTGCGAAGTACAATGTAATGTACAAAAATCACGAATTATAGTGCTGTTGGAGGTCACGGAAGGGCCAGAGTCAGAAAGAACTTACTGGAAGATGTGGGGTTTCAATCAGGCTTTGAAACCTGTACCGATCTAGGTTAGGCAGAAATTGCAAAACCCAGAGGATGGAGGTGGCAGGGAGTATAAAGGAGAGTTTGATCTGGTTATCTGGAAGGCTTAAAGGGGAGAGTGGTGAGCAGGGCTCAGATGGGGAAGTGGACGCTTTCAGAAAGGGCCTCCGTTTTGAGTTCCTCTGCAGTGGAGACTTATAACTACAGGCACTTATAGGCTTAAATAAAAACACCATCACAGGATTTACTTGTGTGTTTCCGGACCTCATGGCTCCTGTTTCGGTAAATCTCCTGTAAGAGAAGGGAGAGCTTCGAGGTCACGGGGAGAAGCCTTGGGTCCCCCACTCCCCCTGTTCTCCTGGCAGGGGGTTCTCATGGGGTGTGGGAATGACAGACACCTGATCTCACCCGCTTTCTTCTCTGATTCCAGGAAGGAGATTTTGCCTCCTACAAGCCCTGGATAAAACCAAGGTATCAATTCTGTCCCTGTCTTTCTCCATCTCCCCCTCCCTTCCCTCCTTCCTCTGGTTCCTCCCTCATTCCCTGTCCCTAGGGAGACCGTTTGTCATTCTGAGGCACCCCCTCCTCACCTGTCACGAGTAGAAGCAGGACATCACTGAGGTATGCATCTGTGGGGGGTGGCCTTTTCTGTAGCATTCACAGGTGTACTCTCCAGCATGACTGGATTTTAGATGAGTCAGATGAAATTCAGCCAGGCCCTCTGTAGAGTCAGGTGATTGCAAGAACTCCAAGATATCTCCTCCCTTTCTGAGAGCAAAGTTTACATCCTTGGTGGGAGTCCAGCATCGCAGGGTCACGTTCCTCTGGGCAGGTACCACCGAGCTGGGCCAGGTACGGAGGGAGGGCTTCAGAAGGGACTGGAAGGAAGTAGATCTCAGGACCGGATGTGATCCACTCACCTGCTCTCAGGAAGCCCATTTAAAGAAGGGAGAGGGGAAAGTGGGACCTTTGGGGGGGGGGTGAAGGGTCAAGGAGGGTTTATGAAGAAACACTCACCATCTCTTCTTATGTCTCCTTGGCCAACACACAGCCCTGCAAACAATCGTCCCTGAGACACAGGCACCTGCACAGAACCCGCGTCCTCACCTCCTGGTCCCTGAGGGGCCGTCTCGGGGCTCATACGTGTGGGAGCTCTCACTTCCCCACGCTGGACTCTGGCTCCTGCTCTGCCCTCAGCTCCTCCACCATGTCCCATGAAGGTTCCCCTGTGCTGCTGTCACCTCCCAAGGCTCCAGGGCCTTTCTCGTTTCCACAAAAATTCCACCAATCCTCTTATTTTCTCCTTCTACCTGAACCACCCTTGGTGCAAAATCTATGTCTGAACACAGTCAAATTCAGACCTCAAATTCTAACACACCTAGATAAGCCAGGAATGCTGAAAGCCGGGATGCTGTTGGGAAGATGGAAAAAGTTGATACAGAGAAGTAGAGGATCTCCTGGCCAATAGGAAAGATGCTGGACCTTAGAACCGAGTGAAGGGGTCAATGTTACTGAACATTTTTTTTTTTTTTTTTTTAATGAGAGTCTCTGGGAACTACAGTTTTGTCTCTTTTTTTTATTAGTTATTTATTTATTTATTATTTATGGCTGTGTTGGGTCTTCGTTTCTGTGCGAGGGCTTTCTCTAGTTGTGGCAAGCGGGGACCACTCTTCATCGCGGTGCGCGGGCCTCTCACTATCGCGGCCTCTCTTGTTGCGGGGCACAGGCTCCAGACGCGCAGGCTCAGTAATTGTGGCTCACGGGCCCAGCTGCTCCGCGGCGTGTGGGATTCTCCCAGACCAGGGCTCGAACCCGTGTCCCCTGCATTGGCAGGCAGATAGATTCTCAACCACTGCGCCACCAGGGAAGCCCAATACATTTATTTTTTTAAAAAAAGATAAGCAGGACTTCCCTGCTGGCCCAGTGGTTAAGAATCTACCTGCCAATGCAGGGGACATGGGTTCGATCCCTGGTCCAGGAAGATCCCACATACCACAGAGCAACTAAGCCTGCATGCCACAACTACTGAAGCCCGTGTGCCTAGAGCCCGGGCTCCTCAACAAGAGAAGGCACTGCAATGAGAAGCCCGGGCACCCCAATGAAGAATAGCCCTGCTCACCGCAACTAGAGAAAGTCCGCACACAGCAACGAAGACCCACGCAGCCAAAAAAAAAACAAAAAACAAAAAAAACATAAGCAATCAGATATACTGTATAGCATAGGGAATTACAGCCACTATCTTGTAATAACTTTTAATGGAGTACAATCCTTAAGAATACTAAATCACTATGTGGTACACTTGAAACTAATATTATATTATAAGTCAATTATACTTCAATTTAAAAAAATAGGGACTTCCCTGGTGGTACAGATCATTCAGACAGAAAATAAATAAGGAAACACAAGCTTTAAATGACACAGTAGACCAGATAGACTTAATTGATATTTATAGGACATACCACCCGAAAGCGGAAGAATACACTTTCTTTTCAAGTGCACACAGAACATTCTCCAGAATAGATCACATCTTGGGTCACAAATCAAACCTTGGAAAATCGAAATTATATTCCAACCACAAAGCTATGAGATTATAAATCAATTACAGGAAAAAGAACTGTAAACAACACAAATACGCAGAGGCTAAACAGTGTGCTGCTAAATAACCAAGAGATCACTGAAGAAATCAAAGAAGAAATTTTAAAAACACATAGAAACAAATGATAACAAAAACACGACGATCCAAAACCTATGGGACACAGCAAAAGCAGTTCTAAGAGGGAAGTTTATAGCAAGTCAAGCTCACCTCAAGAAACAAGAAAAATCTCAAATAAACAATCTAACCTTACACTTAAAGCAACTAGAAAAAGAACAAAGAAAACCCAAAGTTAGTAGAAGGAAAGAAATCATAAAGATCAGAGCAGAAATAAATGAAATAGAAATGAAGAAAACAATAGCAAGATCAATAAAAATAAAAGTTGGTACTTTGAGAAGATAAAATTGATAAACCTTTAGCCAGACTTACCAAGAAAAAAAAGGGAGAGGACTCAAATCAGTAAAATTGAAATGAGAAAGGAGAGATTACAACTGACACCACAGAAACAGGGGATCATAAGAGACTACTACAAGCAACTATATGCCAATAAAATGGACAACCTGGAAGGAATGGACAAATTCCTGGAAAGGTACAACTTTCCAAGATTGAACCAGGAAGAATTAGAAAATATAAACAGACCAATCACAGGTAATGAAATTGAAACTGTAATTAAAAATCTCCTGGGCTTCCCTGGTGGCGCAGTGGTTGAGAATCTGCCTGCTAATGCAGGGGACACGGGTTCGAGCCCTGGTCTGGGAAGATCCCACAAATCTCCTAACAGGAGGGGGAAGGGTAAGCTGGGACAAAGTGAGAGAGTGGCATGGACATATATACACTACCAACTGTAAAACTGATAGCTACTGGGAAGCAGCCGCATAGCAAAGGGAGATCAGCTCGGTGCTTTGTGACCACCTAGAGGGGTGGGATAGGGAGGGTGAGAGGGAGGGAGATGCAAGAGGGAAGAGATATGGGGATATATGTATATGTATAGCTGATTCACTTTGTTATAAAGCAGAAACTAACACACCATTGTAAAGCAATTATACTCCAATAAAGATGTTAAAAAAAAAAAATCTTCCAACAAACAAAAGTCCAGGACCAGATGGCTTCACAGGTGAATTCTATCAGACATTTAGAGAAGAGTTAACACCTATCCTTCTCAAACTCTTCCAAAAAATTGCAGAGGGAGGAACACTCCCAAACCCGTTCTATGAAGCCACCATCATCCTGATACCAAAACCAGACAAAGATATCACAAAAAAAGAAAATTACAGACCAATATCACTGATGAACATAGATGTAAAAATCGTCAACAAAATACTAGCAAACAGAATCCAACAACACATTAAAAAGATCATACACCATGATCAAGTGGGATTTATCCCAGGGATGCAAGGATTCTTCAATATATGCAAAACAATCAATGTGATACACCATATTAACAAACTGAAGAATAAAAACCATATGATCATCTCAATTGATGTAGAAAAAGCTTTTGACAAAATTCAACACCCATTTATGATAAAAACTGTCCAGAAAGTGGGCATAGAGGGAACCTATCTCAACATAATAAAGGCCATATATGACAAACCCACAGCAAACATCATTCTCAATGGTGAAAAACTGAAAGCATTTCTTCTAAGATCAGGAACAAGACAAGGATGTCCACTCTCGTCACTATTATTCAACGTAGTATTGGAAGTCCTAGCCACGGCAATCAGAGAAGAAAAAGAAATAAAAGGAATACAAATTGGAAAAGAAGAAGTAAAACTGTCACTGTTTGCTGATGACATGATACTATACATAGAAAATCCTAGAGATGCCACCAGAAAACTACTAGAACTAATCAAGGAATTTTGTAAGTTTGCAGGATACAAAATTAATGCATAGAAATCTCTTGCATTCCTATACACTAACAACGAAAGATCAGAAAGAGAAATTAAGGAAACAATCCCATTTACCATCGCAACAAAAAGAATAAAATACCTAGGAATAAACCTACCAAGGAAGCAAAAGACCTGTACTCAGAAAACTATAAAACACCAATGAAAGAAATCAAAGACGACATAAACAGATAGATAGATATACCATGCTCCTGGATTGGAAGAATCAATATTGTGAAAATGACTATTCTACCCAAAGCAATCTACAGGTTCAATGCAATCGCTATCAAATTACCAATGGCATTTTCCACAGAACTAGAACAAGAAATTTTACAATTTGTATGGAAACACAAAAGACCCCGAATAGCCAAAGCAATCTTGAGAAAGAAAAGCGGAGCTGGAGGAATCAGGCTCCCTGGCTTCAGACTATACTACAAAGCTACAGTAATCAAGACAGTATGGTAGTGGCACAAAAACAGAAATATAGATCAATGGAACAGGATAGAAAGCCCAGAGATACACCCACGCACATATGGTCACCTTATCTTTGACAAACAAGGCAAGAATATACAATGGAGAAAAGACAGGCTCTTCAATAAGTGGTGCTGGGAAAACTGGACAACTGCATGTAAAAGAATGAAATTAGAACACTCCCTAACACCACACACAAAAATAAACTCAAAATGGATTAAAGACCTAAATGTAAGGCCAGATACTATAAAACTCTTAGAGGAAAACATAGGCAGAACACTCTATGACATGAATCACAGCAAGATCCTTTTTGACCCACCACCTAGAGAAACGGAAATTAAAAAAATAAACAAATGGGACCTAATGAAACTTAAAAGCTTTTGCACAGCAAAGGAAACCAAAATTGAGACAAAAAGACAACACTCAGAATGGGAGAAAATATTTGCAAACGAAGAAACTGACAAAGGATTAATCTCCAAAATGTACAAGCAGCTCATGCAGCTCAATATCAAAAAAACCCCAAACAACCCAATCCAAAATGGGCAGAAGAGCTAAATAGACATTTCTCCAAAGAAGACATACAGATTGCCAACAAAAACATGAAGATGCTCAACATCACTAATTATCAGAGAAATGCAAATCAAAACTACAATGAGGTATCACCTCACACTGGTCAGAATGGCCATCATCAAAAAATCTAGAAACAATAAATCCTGGAGAGGGTGTGGAGAAAAGGGAACCCTCCTGCACTGTTGGTGGGAATGTAAATTGATACAGCCACTATGGAGAACAGTATGGAGGTTCCTTAAAAAACTATATATAGAACTAGCATATGCCCCAGCAATCCCACTACTGGGCATATACCCTGAGAAAACCATAATTCAAAAAGATACAGGTACCACAATAGCCAGGACATGGAAGCAACCTAAATGTCCATCAACAGATGAATGGATAAAGAAGATGTGGCACATTTATACAATGGAATATTACTCAGCCATAAAGAGGAATGAAATTGAGTTATTTGTAGTGACGTGGATGGACTTAGAGTCTGTCATACAGAGTGAAGTAAGCCAGAAAGAGAAAAGCAAATACCATATGCTAACGCATATATATGGAATCTAAAAAAGCGGTACTGATGAACCTAGTGGCAGGGCAGGAATAAAGATGCAGACGTAGAGAACGGACTTGAGGATACAGGGGGGAAGGGGAAGCTGGGATGAAGTGAGAGAGTAGCAATGACATATATACACTACCAAATGTAAAACAGATAGCTAGTGGGAAGCAGCCGCATAGCACAGGGAGATCAGCTCGATGCTTTATGATGACGTAGAGGGATGGGATAAGGAGGGTGGGAGGGAGGCACAAGAAGGAGGGGATATGGGGATATATGTATACGTACAGCTGATTCTATTTGTTGTACAGCAGAAATTAACACATTTTAAACAACTACTGAGCCTGCGCTCTAGAGCCCTTGAGCCACAACTACTGAGCCGGCATGCCACAACTCCTGAAGCCTGTGTGCCTAGAGCCCATGCTCCGCAACGAGAGAAGCCACCGCAGTAAGAAGCCCACGCACCGCAATGAAGAGTAGCCCCTGCTCGTCGCAACTAGAGAAAACCCACATGCAGCAACGAAGACCCAACACAGCCAGAAATAAATAAATAAATAAATATTAAAAAAATAAAAATAAGACTATTTAAAAGACAAATTATTTTTAAAGACAATGTCTTGGGCAGGACTTCAGATGAGACGGGAGAGATCTCAGGGTGGGTGGGGCAACATACACCAGCTTTATGAGGAAGATGCTGTCATTGGTGGCTTCTGGTTTCCTGAGTCAGTTGTGAGAAGGAAGCTGTACACCAGGTAGTGGAGGAGCAAAGTGTCAGAGCAAAACCTCTCGCCCCACATCCTCTGGACAAAGAGGGCAGGAGGGAGTTGCAATTGCCCAGTCCAGTTTCTTCCTTTCAACTGTAAGACTGAACACGGCATCTTGGTCCGGGCAGAAGGGACGCTATGATCACAGAATTCCTGTCCCTGCTTTACCTTGGTGAGTCTCCAGGATGGGGACCGATGGGCTTGGATGGGTGAGAATATTCATGGTGGAGTGGGGGCTAACATGGGGGATGTGACAAGTACAGAAATTATGGCTTCTGTGTGTTGGGTACAATCTACCGGCTGTGGTACCCACATGCCCTCGTTTTGGTGCTCTCACATAAGGGATGAGGGAGCAGAGGTATAGAGACGTGTGGTAATACCCTTGGTTTAATTGGCTGAGATATGCACGGCTCCGATGGGACCTCCACGTGTGTATCATCTACGTACCACTGTCTTGCCTTGAATGTTCCATTGGCATATAGGAGGGCAGGGTCTACAGGGTGTGAAAAGCTGTGAGTTTGGTTATGAACGAGGAATACAGAAAAGACCTACTGTTACCGAGTCCAAACTTGTACTGCTTGCTGCATGACGGACCAATAATTCAAGAGAGACAAGTTGTTGGGGCAAGGAATAGTGCCAGCAGACCAAGAAAAGGGTGGACTAATGTCCCAAAAAACCATCTTGCCGGGGGTCTGGATGCTAGTTTCTTTTATAGAACCAAGAGGGAGAGGTGAGGAGGTAAAGTAAAAAAAAGGCAACAAGTTGTCATAAATATTTCCTTGTTCCGGCCAGACTTCAGAAGGGGTACATTAACTTCTTCTTTCCTGCAGCCATTCACGGGTGGGCCTGGTCAGGATGTTTCCTGTGAGCTGAACAAAGGTATTTTAGCTTAAGGCTCAGGCATGGGAGGCAAGGTTCCTAGAAATAGGCCATTATGTCTACTTTAAGTTTATAGGCAACATCGCTTTAGTGATTAACTTGTAGCAAAAGCAATAGAATACAAAGGTTAAAGTAAAAGAAACAGATCCAATATGGAGTCAGATTTGTTCTTCCCTATGACCCTAAGGCAGGGAACGGTGGATATAAAGAACATTTTCTGACCAGCCCTATCCTTAGCCTGATTTCAACCATCCTCAACTTGAACATAAGGTGATCAAACAGACCTCAGCTTCTAGGATGGAAGACCTGGAATATAATCTTGGCTTGGTCTCACGGGAGCTCCAGAATTTGAAACAGGAGTTCCACCAGACTGAGTGCCTAGTTCCTCCTTCGTGAGAGGGGCGGCAGGGGGTGGGGGGTGGGGTTGGGGAAGGGATGGTGTGGAGGACATCAGGACTTATCATCTGCCCTAGTTCCTTCTTCCTTCTTCTGGGTTCAGCCCTTCCCTTTGAGGTCATGCTTGTCCCACGCACACATCTGAGCTTGAGAGGCCGGTCACCATACCCCAAACCTCCAGCTGCAGGGCAGAATAAACGGGGCGGTCACTGACATCGTCCTCCTCACATTTATTCCCTGGGGCTGCCGTAACGAATTACCGCAAATCGGGTGGCTTAAAACAACAGACTTCTATTCGCTCACCGTTCTGGAGGCCAGAAGTCCAAAATCAAGGTGTCAGCAGGGTTGATTCCTTCTCAGGGAGGGGCGGGGGCTCTGAAGGAGAGTCTATTCCATGCCTCTCTCCTCGATTCTGGTTGGGAGATGGCTGGCAACCCTTGGCATCCCTTGGTGTGTAAACGCATTACTCCAAAGCCTCACATGGTCACATGGCCATCTTCCCTCTGTGTGTTCTGTCTCCTGTTGGGTTAGGGTGTCCGCCTACTCCAGTACGACCTCATGTGAACTGTCGACTGAAAAATGAATCGCACAACTTAAAAGTTGAGAGTTATGTTTTATTCGGTGGATATCTTAGGACTTCAAGCCCAGGAGACAGCATCTCAAGTAACCCTGCAGGATATACAGGAGTTTTGTATCAAAGGGCAGGTACTTTGAATGTCCAAAGATTATTGTTAATGAAAGAAAACCAGATATCTCAAGTTAAGGAATTTAGCGCTTTTCTGTATATGGGAAAACGCATGAGTCTGGGCTCACTGAAACCATTCCTTTGATAGGCACCTCGGCTATCTGGGGCCAGGATCCTGCGTTTTCTCATCCTGAGTTCCCTCAGGGCTCACCAGCTCACTGGTGGAAGTGGCTATAATCGCTGATGACTGTGACATCCTTTGTTTACTGATATGGCAGGAAATATTCCATTTCTCAGACTTCAGTTAGGATTCTGCATCCAATTCCAGTGTGTGTGTGTTGGTGGCACTGTCTCCCCCAGCACCAAGCAACTCTCTGACACCAGCTGGCTGTCCCACGATTCAACTCCCGCTGTGACACTATCTACCTGGAGATACTGTCAGATTCCACAGATTTAAGGGCTCTGTCCTAAAAGACGACCTCCCTCCCACTTCAGATGCCAATCACAAGCCCTGGTGGCCACCTGTGTTTCTGTCCAACTGGCTATAGATTGAAGGTTCCAAAAAGCCCCCTCCTTGGGTTCCATTAATTTGCTAGAACTCAAATTTGCTAGAACACAGAACTCAGAGAAACATTTGACTCACTAGATTACTGATTTACTGTAGAAGAATTGAACTCAGGAACGGCCAGATGGAAGAGATGCACAGGGCAAGGTATCAGGAAAGACCTTCTGAGCGCGCCACACTCAAAAAATCTCCACATGTCCAACACAGAAGCTCTCTGAGCCCCATCCTTTTGGGTTTTTATGAAGGCTTCACTACATAGGCATGATTGATTAAATCCTTGGCAATTGATGACCTCCCCAGAGGTCAGGGGGTGGCGGAGGGTGAGACTGACAGTTCCAACCCTTTAATCACGGGGTTGTTTCTGTGGCAACCAGCCCCCATCCTTAGGTTACAGAGAGACTTTCCAAGAGTTACATTAACATAGCAAAAGACACCCTTAAGTCTCTCAACACTTAGGGAGTTCCAAGGGTTTTAGGAGCTCTGTGCCAGGACCAGGGACAAAGACCCAGTATATTTTTCTTTTTCTTTCTTTTTTTGGTTTTATTTTTGTTTTTGGCTGTGTCGGGTCTTAGTTGCGGCAGGCAGGATATTCGTTGAGGCATGTGGGATCTTTCGTTGCGGTGTGCGGGCTTCTCTCTAGTTGTGGCGTGAGGGTTTTCTCTCTCTAGTTGTGGCGCCCAGGCTCCAGGGTGCCGGCACATTGCCCGCGGCACGTGGGATCTTAGTTCCCCGACCAGGGATCGAACCCGCGTCCCCTGCATTGGAAGGCAGATTCTTTATCACTGGACCACCAGGGAAGTCCCTATGTTTCTTGTTATAAAAGTCAGAACATCATAGTAATTTTCCCCTTCTCTAGAGAGCTATGGTTTCTAGTGTCACCCACTCCTCCCTTTCTAGCATGGAAATGGTACAGCTCTCCATGTGGTGTATGTAAAGACCACACTAAATGTTAAATGTGTGCTGCGTGACTGAGTCAAGCAGAGACGGTGCCTGTATGGTAAAAGACAGTTATCTGTAAAGGACCTGCTAAATAATGTAAGTATGTAAATGGCTGATGTATGTAAAGAGTCTACCAAATGATAGATACTCGCTGATTGGTAGTTATTTATTGTAATTATTTCCAGTGAAATATGCTTACTTATGTTGCTCACTGCTCCCTACCTCAGAATTCTACTAAACTCCAAGGAGCTATCCCTTTATTCTTTGCTTTTTCAAGCTACCCTACATGCCAGTGGGTCTCTTCCCCTTAGTAACAAGTGTCTTCATTGCAGCCAGTTCTCTGCCTAAGTCAACTGTGGTCCTTTATTAAGAAAGAAATAAGGACTTCCCTGGTGGCGCAGTGGTTAAGAATCCGCCTGCCAATGCAGGGGACACGGGTTTGATCCCTGGTCCAGGAAGATCCCACATGCCATGGAGCAACTAAGCCCGGGCGCCACAACTACTGAAGCCTGCGCACTCTAGAGCCCACGGGCCACAACTACTGAGCCCACGGGCCACAACTACTGAGCCCATGTGCCTACAGCCTGTGCTCTACAACAAGAGAAGCCACCGCAATGAGAAGCCCATGCACCACAACAAAGAGTAGGCCTCGCTCGCCGCAACTAGAGAAAGCCCACGCACAGCAACAGAGACCCAACACAGACAAAAATAAAGAAAAAAATAAGTTCTGAGGATCTAATGAACAGCATAGTGACTATAGTTAATAATATCGAAATTGGCTACGAGAATGGATCATAAACATTCTCACACACACAAAAAAGGTAACTTTCTGACGTGACAGATGTGTTAACTAGCTTGAATGTGATCATTTTACAATGTATACGTACATCAAATCATCCCGTTGTACACTTTGAATACATTACAGTTTTATTTGTCAAAAACAGAGAACCCCTCTCCCAATGTTTACCTACTCCTTAGTAGGGTTTCCTGATGTAAAGTGAACCTAAGGCAATTGTGTGCTTATTAAAAAAAAAAAAGGAAGAATGGGAATCACCATTTGAGCAGAAGATTGGCTGATAACACAGCTGAGGTGATGTGAGACTAAAAGCAGAATATGCGGAGGGCCTAAAAAGAGACCATGAGACCTGGGACCCCCTTGACCAACCAGAAGCCGATTTCCTACCCATCAATGTAGCCATTCTCACTGCTAATGCAGCCTCGGTCCACTGTCACTCCCCCACCTCCCTGCTTCCTGGTTGAAGCTTGGGGGCTTGTGTTTTGAGTCCATCCCTGAGTGGAAATAAGGGCCAGATGTCCTGAGTCACTCTCATGTCTACAGAAATTCTAGCTTCACCCATTAACAGAGCCCCAAGACTGGCATCCATTTCCCCCACAATATGGGAATAGGGGGGTCCCTTATTTCCATCCGTGGGTTAATGTCTCCATCCCAGAATGAAATATAAAGAATAGAGCACAGAAGAGATAGGGGCTAAAGTACGTAAAGATCAAAGCTGCAAGTGAGGAGAGCATTTGGGACCAGAAAACATCTTCAATTCTTTGTGAAAAGAATGACCCCGTCATGGAGAGCAAATCTCCCCATTTGGATGTGGGTGGAAACCCACATGGACACTCCACAGTAAATAACCGTTGCATTCTTTAAATGGAAAGCATAAAAATTGCAGTCACAGAAAATACAGGTAAATGTTCAGTGATTTCCAGATGGTAAAAGAAGGACTAATTATGAAAGGAATGCAATATATCAGAAAAAGTTGCTGGCATTTTGTACATAAACATAACTTTTTTTTTGAGATGGTGCCTGGGAAATAACTTTTATGTACTTATTTATTTTTAATTGAAGTATAATTGACTTACAATGTTATATTAGTTTCAGGTGTACAACATAGTGACTCGGTATTTTTATACATTACACAATGACCATCGCTGTAAACATAACTTCCAAATAACAAACAATGGGACAAAAGTAAAAGGTGAAAAAATAAACCCAGGGAAGTACCTGCAAGGAATAAGGCAGATCTTTAACAGATGAGTCACACAGTCTCTGCCTGATTTTTACTCAAAGACAAACATATAGAGATTATCATACTCAGCGAAGTAAGTCAGAGAAAGACAAATATCATACGATATCACTTATATGTGGAATCTAAAAAAAGATATGAAAGAAATTATTTACAAAACATAAATAGAATCACAGACATAGAAAAAAAACTTATGGTTACCAAAGGGGAAAGGGCGGGGAGGAATAAATTAGGAGTTTGGGATTAACATATACACACTACTATGTACAAAATAGATAACCAACAAGGACCTATTATATAGCACAGAGAACTATACTCAATATTTTGTAATGACCTATAAGGGAAAAAAATCTGAAAAAGAATGTTATATAACTGAATCACTTTGCTGTACACCTGAAACTAACACAACATTGTAAATCAAAACTCTACTTCAATAGAGAAAAAAAAAAGATAAACATATAATTCATCTCTCATGAGAGTTTCTCTTCCAGGGCTTTGTCTGGGCAATGAAGATGAGAAAAATTATGGTAAGTTGTCTCCCACTTAGACTCTGTTCCTGCGCCCCAAGTTTCATGACCTTTTTCCCTTTCATCCTCTGAATTCTAGGAGGGTTTTGGTGGTCACCAAGATGAAGAGTCAAACGAACTCCAAATTCTTTCCAGAGAAATTTTCCAAATCCCTCCTCCATGCCTTGCCCAGCTCAGAGGTTGAACACAGCAGCAACGTGACCCTCAAGTGCCAGTCTGACGTCCAGAATGTGACATTTGTGCTGGGGAAGTTGCAGGACTCTGGGTGCAAGCAAGAATGCAACTCAACAGGACAGGATACTAAATTCCTCCTCACTGACCTGAAGCCTAAAGATGCTGGACAGTACTTTTGTACCTACAAGACAGTGGCTGTAGAGAAATGGGAAATCAGTGTGAGAAGGCTCTTATCAGGGATTCTGAGTGGGTCTCAAGGATGTGAACGTGGGCGAGTGTTTCAGAATAGAGTTTGTTAAAAAAAACAAAATTCAACTGAGTACATTTTAAAGATCTAATTGGCTTTCTCAAATAATTCATGAAGGAGGAAGCATCCCTTCTAGCAAGTAGAGAGGAGTTCCACAGGGCTATAGAAAAGGAGGTTTTTTAAAACCAGACAAAGAAGTCATAAATAAAAAAGATCATTTCAGCTTTAGGTTAACCTACCTATGGAGTACAGAAGGGATCTATGTGGCAGATTACCTCATGGTCCTCTGGGGGATGGAGGAGGGCCCTGTGATGACCTCATTGGTGTGACCAGAAAATTCCCGACTGACCACTTAAGACAACATTTTTGGGGACGGGGTGGGAGGGATGCGGGTTTGAAGCTTCAGTTAGGTTAGGTAGTAAGCCCCAGCATGGTCTACATAAATGATTCCATTTTGGGCCTGTGGTTTGCTTTTTAACAAGGTATTAATAGAAAATTTGAGGTACAGTAAGGCCAAAGATAAGGATACGATTGTTATTGAAAAGATAGTTTGTTACAGTTCCTAAGAAAAGGGGACATGTCATGCCACGCCATGCAGGACCACATGGGGAAGCACCCGGTCAGGACGTAGAGACAAGGGGAGGAGTGTTGGCAAGAGCCTTTACTGAGGTTTCTGTGGGAAATAACAGGCTGAGGATTGGATCAGGGGTATAGAGGCTGTCCCTGGTTGTCTGGGACCTGGGCCTGGGGTGATTAGGGCAGAAAAACAATGTCCCTGAGTATAAGAGAACAATAAGGGAGGTGGCTGGAAGTGTGGGCTCTGTATAGGTTGGTTTGCATTTGAGAGGTGTGCTTGAGGGTAAGTTTTTTCCTGTCCCTAGAAATTGGATAAACGTGGGAGGAGAATCCCTCTAGGGTCAGCAAGGTCCCAAGATGTCAAAGCATCAAATGTACGCTGAAAACTACAGGACTCTGATGAAAGAAATTGAAGAAGACAATGGAAACGGAAAGCTATCTCATGTTCAAAGATCAGAAGAATTAATATTGTTAAAAATGTTCATATTACCCAAAACCTTACATAGATTTGATGCAAATCTCTATCAAAATTCCAATGGTATTTTTCACAGAAATAGAACAAACAATCCTAAAATTTGTAGGGAACCACAAAAGACCCCAAATAGCCAAAACAATCCCGAGAAAGAAGAACAAAGTCATCGGCATCACACTTCTTGATTTCAAACTATACTGCAAAGCTATAGTAATCAAAACAGTATGATACTGGAATAAAAATAGACACACAGATCAATGGAACAGAACTGGGAACCCAGAAATAAACCCTTGTATATACAATCAACTAAATTTGACAGGGAATCCAAGAATGCTCAATGGGGAAAAGATAGTCTCTTCAATAAATTGTGTTGGAAAAACTAGATAACCACTTGCACAAGAATGAAATGGGACCTCTACCTTCAACCACTTACAAAAATTTAACTTGAAATGGATAAAAGACTTAAACATAAGACTACAAACAATAAAACTCCTAGAAAAACACAAAGGGAGGAAGATCCTTGACACTGTTCTTGGCAACAATTGTTTTGGATATGACACCAAAAGTACAAGAAACAAAAGCAAAAATAAATAAGTGGGACTACATCAAACTAAAAAGCTTCTGCACAGCAAAAGAAACAATCAGTGAAATGAAAAGGCAACCTACCAAATGGGAGAAAATACTTGCAAACTGTTGGTGCTCTTTCCTGGGATAGGATTGGAAGGTGGGGTTAGGATTGGAAGTAGTGTCATTCATAAATATTTTTGTTCTTAAAATAATAGTGAACTTCAGCAGTATTAAGAAGAGTAATCTAGTGCTCTGGCCCTGGTTTGGGGACCTAGTGAGCACCTGGAGAATGGAAAAGACATTCTCTTCCCTGCTCCCCAAAGAGGGCATGGAGTCCATAGGCAGAACTTGAGGATTTATGTCCCCAAGATTCCCATATAAACATCGTGATTCCTTTTCTTGCATCCTGTTTTCTAGATGAAGATGATGAAAGTGGACCTGACCCTGCAAAAATAGGTAATATAATTAGAGAGGACTTGTTTTTCCCAGTTGTATCCACCTCATGAGGCAGAGGATGCCCTTCTGATTAAAAGGCACAAGGAGAATCTTAATGCCCCCTCTCTCCATGTTGGGAAGATGCTCTCTAAGGCACTCCCAGGTTCTGAAAACACTGGTGAATAAAACAGCACCAGGTGAATCATCTGCCATTTTACATAATGAAAAACTACAGTGGAGTTTCGTGAAGAATGAGGGTGAGTTTGTGTGACTGGTTTGGGGAACGAGACTGGGACCTGTGGAGTCCAGGTACTTTGGGAATACATATGATCAAAGACTTGTTAAAACTTTAAAGTTCTCAAAAAATGGTGAATATTAAAATTTTTTTCTGATATTGCTTTTCCGTGAAGAATTGACTAAGATTCTACCCTCAGAGATTCTCGTAAAAACTAGGGCTTTCTTCAGGTTTCAACTGAAATGGGCTTATCCATAAAAGGATTTATTTTTGCCATGCCCTGCGGCTTGTGGGATCTTAGTTCCCTGACCAGGGATCGAACCCGGGCCCCTGGCAGTGGGAGTGAGGAGTCCTAACCATGGGGACCACGGAGGAATTTACGTAGATGCTTAATCGTTTTTTCTTTCAGCAACTCATAACCTTCCTGTAATCTACTCCAATGAACCAAAATTGTTCAAGGTTGTCATTAGTATAATAGAATTTTTTAAAAAAAGATATCCTCGGGACTTCCCTGGTGGTCCAGTGGTTAGGATTCTGTGCTTCTACTACAGGGAGCATGGGTTGGATCCCTGGTAGGGGAACTAAGATCCCACATGCCACCCCCCCACACACATCCCTGGCGTGGCCAAGAAAAAAAAAAAAAGATATCCTCCATTGTATTCCTCTTTGAAAATGTTTTTATTCAGTATTAGCAGGCTTGGGAAAATGACTGCTACACCATCCAAAATGACTGCTACTCTACCTGGTAGAGTCAAAGAACTTGGAAGTATCAGAAATGAGATGGAAAGTCAAAGCTTTCATACTTTTAGCTCTTCTATCATTTATTTTCTTTCTTTTTTTATTGATATATCACCCCCATTCCATAAATTCACCCTTTTAAAGTGGACAAGGCAGTGGCATTTGGCATATTCACAAGGTTGTGCAATCATCACCACTATAATTCCCCAAATGAAGTCCCATTAAGCAGTCATTCTTCATTCCCCCCTCTCCTGACAGGCCCTGCCAACCATTAATCTGCTTTCTGACTCTACGGTTTTGCCTTTTCTGGACATTTCATGCAAATGCATTCACAAAATATGTGGTCTTTTGAGACTGGCTTCTTTCACTTAGCATAATGTCTTCAAGGTTCCTCTATGTTGTAGCATGTATCAGTACTTCATTCCTTTTCATGGCTGAATAATATTCCATCATATGGATAGACCACATTTTGTTTATCCACTCATCAGTGGATGGACATTTGAGTTGTTTGTACCTTTTGGCTATTGCAAGTAATGCTGCTGTGAATTTAGGTGTACACATACCTGAGTCCCTGTTTTCAATTATGTATCTACCTAGGAATAGAACTGGTGGGACACGTGGTAACACTATGTTTAACTTTTTGAGCAACTGTCAAATTGTTTTCCAATGTGACTGTACCATTTTACCTGCCCACTAGTAATTTATGTGGGTTTCAATATCTCCACATCCTTTCCAACACTTGCCTTTTTTCTTTTAATTTTATTATAGCCAACCTAGTGGGTATGTATATCATTTCTTAAAATGTACTTTCAGAGTTCATATGTACACCACCACAATTCTAAACAGAGTAAAATATCTGTAAGCACAGATATGCTGTCCCCAGCCTGTATACACATGCCTCCAAGGTAGTAGAAAGGGACCCTCTACTCCAGTTCTGTGCAGAGACCAATGATCAGTTTCATCACCTAACTTTGCCACAAATCCAGGCTTTCCTTCTGGTGCCTGTGACTTCATTTATGCCCTGTGTCAAGCTGTATCCCATTGCTCTGTCAGATGCCTTAGACCAATAGCATAGACCTTCTGCAAATGTATTTTTGTAATTTGTAAATAGTGATGCAAAGTCTAACCAGGATATGTGGACATCTCAGGGCAAACCCAGTTTAGTGGGCGGTGGACAATTTTGCAATAACTTACTTCTCATTTCTAGTGAACTGCTATGTGAGAGAAACTGTAGGGTAGTCAAGGGGAGGACTGAAAGCATGAGGCAAGGCTGATGTTTCTGTGCTTGCATCCAGGAACAGCTGCTCCTGCCCCATTTTCACATGTCCGTGGGGATGCACTGCTCCCACAAATGGCAGCCGTTGGTAAAGGGGTGCCCTGGGCCACATAAATCCCAAGGCATCCTTCCAGGCAACCCCCCAGCAAAGATATCAAAGTGCTCACGTTGGAAAGGGGAAAAAGCCATGATCTAGCACGCAAAAAAATGGCAAAGGAATCTGGGGGAACACGGGTGGAGGAACGTTGACAGCATCTGTTACAGAGGGAGATGGGTGTGGGTAGAATATTGGGTGAGAAAATAATCATGATCACTGCAATCTCATTATCTTACACATTGAGTCAGATTCTAGACTGAGTGCTTTAGAGCCAGTATTTTTCATCACCACCTCTCTCTTCAAGTGAGGTATTCGGTTTTTTGGGGGGGGTGGGGGCATGCCAGAAGGCATGTGGGATCTTCCCCAGCCAGGGGTCAAACCCGAGCCCCCTGCATTGGGAGCGCAGAGTCTTAACCACTGGACCTCCAGGGAAGTCCCAAGTGAGGTATTCTTACCTCCTTTTCCCCCACCTCCTTTCCCGCCATTTCATGGAGGTATAATTGACCAATAAAGCGGTAAGATATTTAAAGTGTACAACGCGGTGATGATTTGATACATGTATACATTGTAGAAAGATTCTCCCCATAGAGTTAATTAACATGTCCCTCAACTCATCTCATAGATTTACTTTTTTGTTGTTGTTGTTGTTGAGAATGCTTAAGATCTACTCTCTTAGTAAATTTCCATTATATGATACAGTGCCATCAACTAGGGTTCATGCGGTCCGTTAGATCCTCAGACCTTATTCATCTGAAACTGACAGTTTGGACTCTTTGACCAACCTCTCCCCATTTCCCCCACCGCCAAGCTCCTAGCAACCACCGTTCTACTCTCTGTTTCTATGAGTTTATTTTTGAGATTCCACATATAAGTGATACCCTGCAGTATCTGTCTTTCTCCGTCTGGCTTATCTCACTTGCATAATACCCTCAAGGTTCATCCATATTATTGCACATGGCAGGATGTCCTTCCTTCTCTTGGCTGAATAACATTCCGTTGTATACATACACCACACGGAAGATTCTTCTTCTCTTTCTTTTTTATTTAGAATGCCCTAAGATTTATTCACCATCCTTTTTTGGGGGGTATTTTTTAATTGAAATAGAGTTGACATACAATATTAACTTCAGGTGTACAACACAGTGACTCAATATTTTTTATACATTACAAAATGGTCACCACAATAAGTCTAGTAACCATCTGTCACCATACAAAGTTACTAGAATACTGTTCATTATATTCCCTATGTGGATATTACATTCCCCATGACTTATTTATTTTGCGACTGGGAGTTTGTACCTCTTAATCCCCTTCACCTATGTCATCCTTCCCCCCAACCCCTCTCCTCTGGCAACCACCAGTTTGCTCTCTGTATCTATGAGTCTGTTTTCAGTTTGTTTGTTCATTTTGTTTTGTTTTTCAGATTCCACATATAAGTAAAATCATATGGTATTTGTTGTTCTCTGTCTGACTTATTTCACTAAGCATAATACCCTCTAGGTCCATCCACGTTGTTGCAAATGGCAATTTTTCATCCTTTTTTTACGGTGAGTAGTATTCCCTTCTTTATCTATTCATCTATCGATGGACACTTAGGTTGCTTCAGTATCTTGAGAAAATGATTCTTGGACTTTGATTCGTCTGTTGTTAGACTTGTCATCGTTTCTATAGCAACACAGTTAGTTTGGGGAAAAGTGTTTCTCACCAGATTCTGAGTTTCCTGGAACAGGTTCAGAATATCACTTCTCTTGAATGTCCACACCCAGTGGTCAGCACAGAACAACCCTGACCTTGCGGCCTGAAAGGGTTAGACAGAGTCCAAAGCCCATCCTGTCCAGTGACTTTGGGGAACTCGATTTACTTTCTGGCACTTGATTTACGTATGAACGAAATGGGGACTGTAAACCTATCTTGCGTGCTTATTGTCAAGATGATAAAGAACAGGGAATCCCCTGGCGGTCCAGTGGTTAGGACTCTGGGCTTTCACTGCCGAGGGCCTGGGTTCAAATGCTGGTTGGGGAACCAAGATCCTGCAAGCCGAGTGGCAAAAAAAAAAAAAAAAGATGAGAAAGAATGCACGTGAGTGCTAAGTGGCTCACAGTAAATAAATATTATTCCTGGGGATGAAACATTTACTGGGTATTTCCCGTCTGCAAGGCACTGTGATAGCCCTCTCTGTATGTACTGACCACTCAATCTCCCTACCATCCAGTAAAGTCACCACAATTGCTATCCTCACTTTGTATAAATGTATTTATTTATTTATTTTTGGCTGCCCCCACAAGGGGCTACTCTTTGTTGCGGTGCGCGGGCTTCTCATTGCGGTGGCTTCTCTGGCTGTGGAGCACCAGGTCTAGGCGTGCAGGCTCAGTAGTTGTGGCATGCGGGCTCAGTAGTTGTGGCTCGCAGGCTGTAGAGCGCAGGCTCCGTAGTTGTGGCGCACGGGCTTAGTTGCTCCGCGGCATGTGGGATCTTCCCGGACCAGGGGTCGAACACGTGTCCCCTGCATTGGCAGGCGGATTCTTAACCACTGCGCCACCAGGGAAGTCTCGCTATCCTCACTTTGAATGGGAAAACAAAAGCTCAGGGAGATGAAGAAATTCCCTAAAGCATAATTGGACGTGCCAGCTCTGAAGCGGCCGCTCCAAGTTTTGAAGCCAGGCTGTCTGGCTCCTTGAAACTGTTCAGCTAAAGCTGATCAGTGTATTTCAGGAGCCAGTCGTACCCTCTAGCCCACCCTTCTCCCACCAGACACCAAAGTCATCGTTGTCACCACCATCAGCTGCCTCTCTGTCTTCCTCCTCTTCGTTGCCGTCTTCTTCATCTACAGATGCACTCAGCACGGTAAGTTCAGAGAAGCACACGTTTAAACCTCTGAGGAAGGGGAGTAAAGTGAAGGGTTCTCTCAGGAGATAAATTCCTCCCTGTATTTTTTTTTTTAATAGATTCATCACATGAAGAATCCGCCAAGAGGTAGATATACTTGACAGATCTCACGCCCTGTCTAACTCCCACTCCATTCTTCAGAGACCCCATTTGTACATCAGTGACTCGTATGCCCAGCCCCGCTTCTTGCAGCCCTCTCTTCTCCCCCAAATCTTCAGACCCCATACTTTAATATGTTTCTCTCTCTCAGAACCAGCCATTCCAAATTTCCCAAGCAGGGAGCTGCAGGTAAGTGATCAGGGAAGAAATCATAAGGAATCTTGGGTTAGAAAGACGAAGATCTGACTCTTGCAATCTCAGAACTGATTTCTTTTTTCTTTTACTCACATGCAGGTGTATCCAAACTGGAAAGAATATCTGAATCGGTGAGTTCTCCCCTTCGGAATAACCCAAGAGCTCACTTCCACCACAGGCGGGTCTGTCTAGCTCATACGCTGGTTATATAGATGAGGCCAATTAATACTGAGTTTAAAAACATGTACTTTGATGGAACTCGTAAAAAGAGATTAGAATGGTGGTTACCAGGGGCTGGGGGGATATGACATTTAAGGCAACGAACTTGCAACTTGTAGAGGAATAAGTCGTGGGAATCTACTGCAGAGCATGGGGATTATAGTCAACAACACTGTATCATACACTTCAGAGTTGCTAGGAGGCTAAATCGTAATTGTTCTCACCACAAAAAGAAATGATAATTATGTGACAGGATGGAGGTGTTAGCAATGTGATAGCCATAGTGCAATATATCAATGTATCACATCGACACGTGTACACCTTAAACTTGCACAATGTTATATGTCAATTATATCTCAAACAAACAAAAAACCCCCGTGCTTTGAATTCCAGAGTAGCTGGATTCCAGCTCCCAATGTCTACTATTTATCACCAGTGTGGTCTGAGACAAATCACAAAACCCCCATGATTTGGACCCTTCCTTTCCTTCCATATCTAAGGGGAATCAAAATCCCCATCTAAAAGGCTTGTGAGAGTCTAGTGATGTCATAACATAAAGGGTTTATTGAAGTTTCTGGCGAATTTTAAGGGTCAGATGGATGGCAGGAAAGCATCATTTAACAAATATTAACCAATTTACATCCATCCATTTTTTCTATTTAAAATACTGCTTATTTGTGATTTAACATTAATGAGCATTATAACACCTAAGAGCAGTTGCACATCTGAAATGCATCTGGTGAGGCTGAGGACCTCAATTTTTAATTTAATTTAAATTCGTTTGAATTTAAGTAGTAACCGTGGGTGGCTCGTGGCTACTGTATTTGGCACCTCAGCTCTACATGCACGTCTCTTTTCCTCAAAGCCTGAAGAATCCCAGGGAGTGACCTATGACCAGCTAAACACCAACGCACTGTCTGCAGCAGCTTCTGTCCCCACCCAAGAGCCCCCAGGGTCGTGTGTCTATGCAACACTGAAGCTGTAGAACTGAAGGAAGAACTTCTTCCCTGGGAAGGAGAGTACGGATTAAGATGATGGAATTTATGAAAGCCCAGGTGACTCTGTGTCTTTGGTTCATTATCCATAATAATAAAATATTTTCCCTTCTCGCTTCCCCTCCTCTCAACAATTACTGGGTGGGTTTTCACAAAACTGGAGCGTAACCTTTGTATGGTTCGACTTAAAACATGGGCTAAGAATACGTATTGTATCTATGGGCTGGTGGTACTCATAATGGTCACTTAGGGAGTTCAGGATGGTACCATGTAAATAGAAAATGGTTCCTCAGAGAAGACTACGTGATTGCTCTCTGGTGAGTCATCCCACAGACACAGAGATTTCAAAAAGGAGCACAAAAATACAAGCCATGAAGGGAGACACT
Organism: Balaenoptera musculus; assembly: GCF_009873245.2. Lineage (NCBI taxonomy): Eukaryota > Metazoa > Chordata > Mammalia > Artiodactyla > Balaenopteridae > Balaenoptera > Balaenoptera musculus. The sequence goes on from NC_045803.1 coordinate 4,264,452, forward strand.
CAATTGTGAATTAACAAATTCCTAAGTAGCATGCACCAAGGTAAGCAGCTAAAAGGCTAAAAGTATTTGGTTCATGATTCTGGGCAGCCCTCAAGTCAAGACCAGTTTCCTCTCTGACATGAATAAAAGAGTTTTCTTACTGCCATCATATTTCTGTTTATATTCTTTCTTTCTTATTATTAAAATCAAAGGCTGCAATAAAGTTAGACTTACAGAATCTATGTGGTTTTTGTCACTTGGTGCCCATAACTTAACTCATGTTAATACAGCATTGTAAGGATTTTTCTGAGTGTGGACTTTTTTGTGTATGTGACAGTGGTACTGACCACTTATATATTGATACAAGTACAAATATATGAGCTTTGCTTCCAAAGTTATGTCACTCAGTCCGGTTTGAAAGCCATTTTAAAATATATGAATGAAGTGTAAATATTTGGAACGTATATATAAATATTCTTAACTCAGTAGCATATGCTGGATAACTTTTTTTTTTTTTTTTGGCTGCGCCGTGCAGCTTGTAGGATCTCAGTTCCCCGACCTGGGATTGAACCCAGACCCCCGGCAGTGAGAGCAGGGAGTCCTAATCACTGGACCACCAGGGAATTCCCTGGATAACCTTATTAAAGTTTTTAATTATGAAACAATTCTATCATAAAGAAAAACACCCAATAATATAAGTGGAAACATATGCACACTGACCTTATTTTCAAAACATTAACACTTTGCTGTGTTTTCATTCTACCACTCCCATTTTCCTTCCTCTCTTCCTAAGAGGTCAACATTACCCAAAGTAGTATATATTATGCCGATGCATTTTTTTCATACTTTTACTCCTCAAGCATCTATCAATAGTCAATATATGGTAATATTTTGTGTGTTATTACAACATTACACATATATATGGAATCATTATTACACTTCTGTCACCTTTTTTATTGCCATCGACATTATGCTTTTGAAATTCATCTAGGTGATTTTTGTGTCTCTATCTCATTGCCTGCTGTACAGAATTCAGTTGTTAACCATACCATGGAATATTATTCAGCCACAAAAAAGAATGAAGCACTTTTACATGCCACAACCTGGATGAACCTTGGGAACATTATACTAAGTGAAAGGAGCCTGGCACAAAAAGCTTCATATTGTAGGATTCCATTTATATGAAATATCCAGAATGGACAAATCCTTAGAGATGGAAAGCAGATTACTGGTTGCCAGGCGCTAGGGGAGGGGAGGAATTTGGAGTGACTGCAAACAGGCATGGGGTATCTTTTTGGGGTGATGACAATGTTGTAGAATTAGACAGTTGTGATGGTTGCACAACCTTGTGAATAAACTAAAGACCATTGAATTGTACACTTCAGAAGCATAGATTTTATGGTATGTGAATTATATCTCAATAAAAGAAAATTTTTAAAAGGACTTGGTTGTATGCACAAACCATGGTTTCTCTCTGTTCTTTCCTGGACTGCTAGATGTTTGGATTGTTTCCAGTGCTATGCTGTCAGCAAAATGCTGCAATAAACATCCTTGGAGCTACCTTCTCACTCACATGTGTGATCTCTTGAGGGTTTATATTTAGAAGTAAAATCTGTCTTCTATGATGTCCACACCTTTTAACCCACTAGAAGAGGCAAATTTATAACTAAGGTAGTTTCACCTATTTATTCTTCCACCAAGGATGTATGTTTCCAATTCCCTGCATCCTTACCAATTCATAAATGTATTAAACTTTGCAATTTTTGCTAACGAAATATGTGAACTCATAACCTGTTTTAAGCTGCTTATATAAAGATACCTCATTGTTGCTTTAATTTGCATTTTCCTGATTATGAATGAGGAATATTGACCATTCGGGGTTTCTTTTCTGTGAGTTGATGGTTTCTAGCCATTGTTCACTTTTCTGTTGAATTGTTGGTATTTTCTGTACTGATTTAAAGGGCATGATTATACAGTAGGCACATCTTTCCTTTGTAAGCTATATGTTGCAAATATCTCCAGTAAATCTGTGACTCATATTTTCATTCTTCTTTGTATCTTTTAATATTAGCTACTCATCTTTTTATTTCTATTTTGAGAGATTTCTTTGTGTCTGGAAGCTTAACATGAGAAATAGACTCTCCTATATGTTCTTTGAAACTTAAAATTTTAAAAATTTTGTTTTTTAAAAAAATTTTTTTAATTTGTTTTTCATATTTAATCCATCTGAAATTAATTTTTGTCAAGGAGTGAGGTAAAGATCTAATTTTCCCATTTGGATAATCAATTGTCCCAGTACCCCTTATTGAAAAGCTTGTTCTTTTTCATTTGAGTCGTGCCTTCAATTTGATGAAATATGATAATTTCTATTTCATCTGCACCACCTTCCATTGCCAGCATAGTTCAGACACTTGGATGGAAATGACAAAAGGAAAAACCTAACTTGAAAAGACTTTAAAAGAATAAAGAGGGACTTTCCTGGTGACACAGTGGTTAAGAATCTGCCTGACAATGCAGGGGTCACTGGTTCGATCCCTGGTCCGGGAAGATCCCACATGCCGCAGAACAACTTAGCCCGTGTACCACAACTACTGAGCCTGCACGTCACAGCTACTGAGGCCCACGCACCTAGAGCCCGTGCTCCGCAGGAAGAGAAGCCACTGCAATGAGAAGCCCACGCACTGCAACAAAGAGTAGCCCCCACTTGCTGCAACTACAGAAAGTCCACGCACAGCAAGGAAGACCAACACAGCCAAACAAAACAAAACAAAAAAACAAGAAAGAAGGAAGGAAGGAAGAAAGGAAGGAAGGAAGGGAGGGTGGGAGGGAGGAAGAAACTGAATCATGTAACCAAACAAAGGAAAAGACAGCTAGAGATATCCTCAGACAACAGTCAATACATCCACATACTCAAATGCCTTTTTTTCTTTATGTCTCTCGCCTATTTCTATTTCTGTGTTATCATTATTATTCAGACCAGCTGTCCCTATGAGTCTGGAACTGATAGTGACAAGTCTAGGCTCACAGCCTCACAGACTTTCATCCAAAGAGGTAAGGGGGGGCCTCCTACTTACTGGATCAATTTAGAAAAAGATATTATTGGCTACCTTTGGAAGATGCTAGAAACACAATTCACAAAATTTTAAAACGCAGAGGAAAGAAATCAAGTGTTTCTCCTGCCTTTCATTTATAACCTGTACCTCAGGACATCCAAATAAATGAATAAGCCAAGTTTCTACTCATACAAGTACTACAACTAATAGGTAAAGAAGAAAACCTCCAAGTCTTATCTTTGGTTAATGCATGCCCACGTTATCAGGAATAATAACAGAGGGTCTGGTTAGTGTCTTTTCCTCCAGAAACTGTATCTACATGATAGACAGAACATCCAGAGACAAAGCAGAAGGGACCTCAGATGGTCAGAATCAAAGGGATTTATTTTTTTCAAAGAAGTACTGAAAGAAGTGGCAGATCTCATCTAAAATCCAGGCCAGAGGTCAGCAAACTTTCTGAAAAGGACCAGAGGGCAATATTTTCAGCATCTGTGGGCCATAGGACCTCTGTTGAGACTATGCTTCTCTGCTGTTGCAGCATGAAGGCAGCCATAGATGATACACAAACAGGGGCAGCTGTGTTCTAATAAACCTTTATTTATAAACACAAGTCGTGGGCCATAGTTTGCCAACCCCTGTCCTAGACCCATGCTTTTTGAAATCTGAATGAATCACCAGAAGAAGAACTGAATTAAGCCAGGAAAGGCGTGTTCTAGCATGTAAGGAAAGACATTTTTTAAACCCCTTTCTCAGTTTTCAGATCTTTAAAAGTGAGAGACAAGCAGGATAGGACGGTTTCTGCGGTCCTTTCCATCTTTGATGTGCTAAATCTCTGGGGCCATATATCCTACAGTGGCCGTGGGTTTGTCCAAGGAAGGGGGCCCAGCCAGCATCTCTTTGGAAAAGGGTCCCAGCTGTTCCGCAACTTGGATGGGGCAGGTTTCCTAGGAAGCTTTGTTGTTTGCACCTTTGCCATTGCTGACTGTAAAATACAGTGAAGAAAAGTGGGTGGAGCAGGGGGGAAAGGGGGGCCAAGAGCAGAGAGGTCTCCTGACTCTCGGGTCCCTGGCCTATCCCTGATTCCCCCACCTCCTTTGTTTCTCTCTAGGGTGTGTCTGTCTCTTTGCTCTCATGCCGTGTGTGGGTTTCTGTCCCTTTGCTCTCATGCCGTGTGTGGGTTTATGTGTCCATATATGTAGGTGTGTTTGTGTGTGCATGCATGTGTGTGCATGCACACGTGTATGTGTGTATGTGTTGTGGGAGGGTCAAGGAGAAGACAGAAGGTGGAGGAGAGTGAGGGGTCAGGATGCTTGGAGGCAAGGAAAGAGAAGACACACTCTGGATTTACATGGAAGGCAAACAATAAATAGGGGTGGGGGCTCTGCTATACAGACTCTCTCTCTCACACACACACACACACACACACACATGCACACACAGACTATACTAGTCTCCTCCAGCTGCCACAATAAAATACCATAGATTGGATGATTTAAACAACAGACATTTGTTTTCTCACTTCTCGAGGCTGGAAGACCAAGATCAAGGTGTCGGTCAATTCAGTTTCTGCTGAGAGCCCTCTTCCTGGCTTGCAGATGGACACCTTCTCACTGTGTCCTCATATGACCTTTCCTCCCCTTGGTACTAATCCTATTGATGAAGGCCCCACCCTTATGACCTCATTTAACCTTTAATTACTTCCTTAGAGGCCCCATTTCCAAATACAACCAGACTGGAGTTTAGAGATTCAACACAATGAATTTCGGGGGCGGGGGGGGGCACAAACATTTGGTTCATAAGACACACACACACACACACACTGTTCTATACAGACATCCACAGAGTGAGCTACACATACACAGTCACACACCAGCACACACTCTTATGGGCTGAATTTTGTCTACCCCCGAAATCCACATCTTTAAGTCCTAAACCCCCAGTACCTCAGAATGTTGCCTTATTTGCAGAGGGGTCATTCCAGATTAATTAAAAGGATGAGGTCATGCTGGAATAGGGTGAGCCCTCAACCAATATGATTGTATCCTTGTAAAAAGGGGAAATTTGGACACAAGGAGAGCGCCATGTGAAGATGAAGGCAGAGGTCGGGGTGATGTGTCTACAAGCCGAGAAACACCAAAGCTTCCCCAGAGACCCACCAGACACCAGGAGAGCGGTGTGGAACACAAGGAACCGACCCTGAGCCCAACTTGACTTTGGACTTCTGTCCTCCAGAACTGTGAGAGAACAGATTCTGGTTGTTTCAGCCACCCAGTCTGTGGTATTTTGTTAAAGCAGCCTGAACAGATTAATACAGGAAAGTAGGGAGGCAGCAGGAATGCCAGGAGAAGCAGAAGCTTCGCCTCCAAGCTCTCAGCATATGCTCCACTGTCCCATCAGAACTCACCAAAAAAACACAGAGATGCACGATTAAGAACTTCACGATGGTGAACGCAGAGCGTTAGAACCCAAGCGTGGGTCTCCTTCTGAATGTGAGGTCCCCTTTGCCCCGGTTGCACGCCCATGAAGCTGGCTCTGCCTTCATCCCAGCTTCAACCAGAAGCTGAGGCAGGAGATAGGTGGGCCCCAGGTGGAACAGCTGGAGTTTGTCCCCTGTGGGCAGATACTCCAAGATGAAGAGGAGGAGGAGCTGAGCCCTGCCCAGATAAGAGACCACATGTTTCTCATTCTCAAGGTCAAGGAGACCTTCCCGACTACACATGCACAGAAAGGCTCCTTCAAGGTCAAAAACGGAGTGATGTCAGCCTACCCAGAGGCCTCTTCGCAAGAATACACTTTGGCTGAGAGATGCACATGCACACATGGGAGGACCCCGAGATAAACCAAGTACGGACTCAGAACCAGGCAAAGCAAGATGACTGGCCAGAGGAAACTCGGAAGAAATGCCCCATGTAAGTGATTCAAACTACCACGAGGGCGCGACTCTCTCTGTGAGCCCTCCCGTGTGTGCCTATTCACACGTACTCTTTTTCCTCCTAGTAAACACTTTACTTGCTTCACTACTTTCTGTCTGTGGGAATTCATTTCTACAAAGCCAAAGGGCCCCCAGGGGCCTCGTCACTGGGCACTGGTCTAGTGGCTGGGATTCAGCGTCCTCACTGCTGCGGTCTGACCTCAATCTCTGGCCGGGAACTGAAATCCTGCCTCGAGCCTCTGCAGGCCAAGGCCATCCGAGATCACATTCTCTAGGGATGGTGCATCTGAAGGAGAATTCACTTTGCTCCCCTCCCCACCGAGCCACCCAGCCTGATTGACAAGGTGCTTAAGTCACAGCATCTTGTCAGGATGGGGAGATCAGGATGGGGAAGCGGGGGAGTGTCTCTCTGTTCCTCTTGCCCTAGAAGTCATTCCCTTTAAAACTTGGGAGCTCTCAGGGACCATCTGTCTCACCATGTGGAGGAAACTCGTCTTTACTGAGAAACATGAAGATGACTCAGAGAGCATCGGGAAAAGGAGACAGAGGGATTGTGCCTTCAGCTTTGATTTTTGGCTTCTGATTGCTTCCAAAACTCAGCATTTCTTCCCTTCTTACAGCTTTCTTGTTCAATCATTCTGGGAACCTTCTGAGCCAAAGCCAAAACAAAAAACCCCCAAACAACCCAGAAACTCCTTTGCATCTAAGCTAGTCTGAGAAGGGATTTTGTTCTGATCAAAGCATCTTGACGAATACTATTAAAATCAATGACCCTAATAGATATCTTTTATGGACATCCGCTCTGGTATTTATCCTTCTTAAATTACTATAGTTAAGTCTTTAATTTTAATGGAGTGATTCCTGACCTGACCTTTTATTTTCTAAAATCACAAATGCGGTAGCAAGTGTAGTCCAGTTTTGTTTTCTTAACTTATGTCTTCCACATGGGACATGCCGGAGAACAGGCTAAGAACTGTGGAAACAGGACAGTCCTTTGTTTTCAGACAGGGTTGGATACAAGCTTGGGGTTATGTGAACTTGGGAAGATTTCTTTAAAATCTCCAGGGCTCGGGAGGTGGATGAAGATGGCAGAGTAGGAGGACGTGGAGCTCACCTCCCTGCCACGAACACATCAAATATACATTTAAAGGGAATTCCCTGGCGGTCCAGTGGTTAGGATTCCGCGCTTCCACTGTAGGGGGCCCAGGTTCGGTCCCTGGTCAGGGAACTAAGATACTGCGAGCCGTGCGGGGTGCAGCCAAAAAAAAAAAATCTACATGTGGAACAATTCTCATGGAAAACTAACTGGAAACTGGCAGAAGATCTCCTATACAACCAAAGCTGCAAGAAAGATCTGCGGGTAACCGGGTAGGATGGAAAAAAAGGCCTTCGGTTAGTACTTGTGCCCCTGGGAGGGATCTATAAGGAGGAGAAGGTCCACACAGGAGGACCCTCACCCTGGGAAGTGAGCAGGTTGAGCCACAACCTGGGCGTACCAGTCCTGGGGTCCTGCAGGGAGGAGGCAAGCCCCCTGGCCTACCAGGAGATCTGCAGACACAGACAGAAGGGCTGGAGAAGGCTGGGCTCTACTCACGATGTGTGCATGTGTGCTGGCCTGCCGACAATCAGGGCAGAGAGAGCCCTGCCCTGGCAGCTGTTGTTGCCTAGCTGCACTTCCCAATCCAAAGGTGCCAACACTCTGGCCCCGCTCACTCCACGCCACAGCCTCGTGTGAGATCTGGGCAGAGACTTGGTCTAACTCTGCAGAGACAGACAAGGGCACCTGGGATGTGAGCCACACAGAGCTGCAAAGGCCGTTGTCAGCGTGCACGCAGGGTGGCAGGGGGAGCTGAGCGGACGTCGTCAGTGTGTGCAGGTTATCACCACAGCAGCACGCAGCAGCTAAGCGCTGAATCTCAGGCAGAAAGGCCCTGGGAGAGGATTCATATAGCTGCGCAGAGACAGCCCAGAGGCCCCGGGGTGTGGTCCAGGTGGGACAGCCAGGGTCACTGTCGGATGTACTCAGCAGTACACAGCCGTTTGTCTCCCAGCAGGAGTGGGGTCCGTCCGCTCCGCAGTGCAGCTTAGCACCAGGCCAGGGGCGGGCAGGTCCTGGGAGAAGTCTGCCCCAGAGGCAGCCCAGATCCCAAGCAGCCATGCAGCCACTTCCATTCCTGCAGCCACTTCCATTCCTGCAGCCACAGGGCCCCGACGAGCAGCCCCAGCCTACTCTACATCACAGCCTCATTTATGTATTCATTTATTTGACCTCACCATGTGGCATGCACGATCTTAGTTCCCCGACCAGGGATCAAACCCACGGCCCCTGCAGTGGAAGTACGGAGTCTTAACCACTGGACCGCCAGGGAAGTCCCTACACCATAGCTTTGCACTAGATCTGGGGTGAACACAAGAGAGAAAGGGGTGCGACCTTGGGCTGCTTCTGAGCAGAGCCGTGAACATCTACACAGGTGGTGCGTAGGTCCTCTGTGACCACACACGACTCACGTGCTTCATTAATCACCTCCCCTGGGGCAGGGCACCCACTCAAGGGCAACAGAGCCTGATTGAAACTGACCCTCAGGGCCGCTACTCCAACAACTGGGGAGCAGACCCGGTCCCCAACAGGGCTGTGACAACCACAGAGCAAAGAGGAGACCCCGCCTCACATCCAGCACAAGCTCTAGATACTATAACACCAACAACACCCCCTATCAAGGGGATAATGGCCAGCACATCCTGAGAAAAGATGTGGCTGGTGCCCATACCAAAGCCAGCCCTCGCAGCAAAATATTGGATGCACACAGTCTACACAGGGACATTCCCAATAAAAACATCCCTTCAAAGCCACAGTAGATAACTGTTTCTCCTAAATTCATAGAGACAGAGAAAGTTAGGTAAAATGAAAAGGCATAGGAACTACTCCCAATTATAAGAACAAGAGAAATCTGAAAGAACAAATAATGAAATACCAGTCTACTAGACCCTGAGTTCAAAAAAAGATAATAAAAATGCTAACTGAATTAAGAAAGATTATCAATAGAAATGCAGGTCATTGTAACAAGGAACTATTGGGTTGGCCAAAACGAATGAACTTTTTGGCCAACCCAATAGAAGTTATAAAGATGAACCAATTAAAAATAGACAATTCAATTGCCCAGATAAAAACCAACCTAGAAGCAATGAATAGCAGACTAAATGACACAGAATGAATAAGTAATATGGAAGATAGAATAATGGAAGTCACCCAATCAGAACAGCAGACAGAAAGACAAATGAAAAAAAAACAATGAAAGCAACATATGAGGTCTATGGGATAATATAAAACGTGCCAACCTACACATAATAGGGGTTTCAGAAGGAGTAGTGAGAGAGAAAGGGATCGAAAATGTATTTGAAGAAATTATGGCTGAAAAGTTCCCAAACCTAAAGAAGGAAACAGATATCCAAGCACAGGAAGCACAGAGGGTCCCAAAGAAGATGAACCCAAATGGACCCACACCAAGACATATCATAATTAAGATGCCAAAAGTTAGAGGTAAAGAGAGGATTCTAAAGACAGCAAAAGAAAAACAAAGAGTCAGTTACAAGGGAACCCCCAGAAGGCTATCAGCTGAATTCTCTGCAGAAACTGTGCAGGCCAGAAGGGAGTGGCATGATATATTCAAAGTCCTGAAAGGGAAGAACCTGCAACCTAGAATACTCTACCCAGCAGCATAATCGTTTAGAATACATGGAGAGACAAAAACAAAAAACAAAAAAAAACTTCTCAGACAAGAAAAACTAAAAGAATTCAGCAATACTAAACCTACCCTGAAAGAAATATTGGAGGATCTTCTCTAAATAGAAAAGAAGCAAGAATATACAGGAAAGGGAAAATCACAAAAAGAAAGGCAAATATATAAAAAGATTGAAAATCACTAAAATAAGCCAGTATATATATTTTTAAAAATCCAAAAATTCTGGGAAAGCAATTATAACTACAATGAACAGCAAAAGGATAAACATGAAGATGGAAAATAGGACATCAAAAATCACGAAATGTCAGGGAGGGGAGTATAAAAATGTACGTCTTTTAGAATGTGTTTGAACTTGAATGACTATCAGTTTAAAACAAGTAGATATAGTTATGGGTCAGCATACTTGAACTCCATGGTAACCACAAATCAGAAAAATACAGTTGGGAATTTCCTGGCGGCCCAGTGGTTAGGACTCGGGGCTTTCACTGATGAGGCCCGGGTTCAATCCCTGTTTGGGGAACTAAGATCCCACAAGCCTCGTGGTACGGCCCCCCCAAACAAAAAAATTAAAAGTATACAATAGATCTACAAAGATCAAAAAGAAAGAAACTCAAGCATACTACAAAAGAAAACCATCAAACCACCAAAGAAAAAACACAAAGAAGAAAGGATCAAAGAAGAACTACAAGAACACCTGTAAAACAAGGATTACAATGGCAATAAGTACAGACCTGTATACCTATCAATAATTACTTTAAATGTCAATGGACTACGTGCTCTGATCAAGAAACAAAAGGTATCCAGATTGGAAGGGAAGAGGTAAAATTGTCATTATATGCAGACGGTGCTCTATATAGAACACCCTAAAGACTTCACACAAAAACTATTAGAGGGCTTCCCTGGTGGCGCAGTGGTTGAGAATCTGCCTGCCAATGCAGGGGACATGGGTTCGAGCCCTGGTCTGGGAAGATCCCACATGCCGCGGAGCAACTAGGCCCGTGAGCCACAATTACTGAGCCTGCGCATCTGGAGCCTGTGCTCCACAACAAGAGAGGCCGTGATAATGAGAGGCCCGCACACCATGATGAAAAGTGGCCCCCACTTGCTGCAACTAGAGAAAGCCCTCGCACAGAAACAAAGACCCAACACAGCCATAAATAAATAAATAAATAAATAAAATTTAAAAAACAAAAAACAAAAAAAACTATTAGAACTGATAAATGAATTTAGCAAGGTAGCAGGATACAAAATTAACTTATAGAAATCTGTTGTATTTCTTTACACTAATAATGAGATACCAGAAAGAGCAAATAAAAAAACAATCGCATTTAAAATCATGTCAAAAAAATTAAAATACCTAAAAATAAACTTAACCAAGGAGGTGGAAGACATATAATGCTGAAAACTATAAAACGCTGATAAAGGAAAATGAAGATGATTCAAAGCAATGGAAAGATATTCCATGCTCTTGGATTGGAAGGATTAATATTGTTAAAATGGCCATACTCCCCAAAGCAATCTACAGATTTAATGTGATCCCTATCAAAATACTAATGGCATTTTTCACAGAACTAGAACAAATAATCCTAAAATTTATATGGAACCATAAAATGTCCAGAATTGCCAAAGCAATCCTGAGGATAAAGAACAGTGCTGGAGGCATAACCCTTCCAGGCTTCAGACTATACTACAAAGCTACAGTAATCAAAATAGGATGGTACTGGCACAAAAACAAACACATAGATCAATGGAACAAAATAGAGAGCCTAGAAAGAAACCCACATACCTACAGTCAATTAATCTTTAACAAGGAGGCAAGAATATACAATGGAGAAAAGACAGTCTCTTCAACAAGTTGTGTTGGGAAAGCTGGACAGCTGCATGGAAAAGCAATGAAGTTAGAACACTCCCTCATACCATACACAAAAATAAACTCAAAATGGCTTAAAGACATAAATATAAGACAGGATACCATAAAACTCTTAGAAGAGAACATAGGCAAAATATTTTCGGACATAAATTACAGCAATATTTTCTTAGATCAGTCTCCCAAGGCAAAAGAAATAAAAGCAAAAAATAAACAAATGGGACCTAATGGAACTTAAAAGCTTTTGCACATCAAAGGAAATCACCAACAAAACAAAAAGACAACCTGCAGATTGGGAGAAAATATTTGCAAACAATGAGACCAACAAGGGGTTAATATTCAAAATAAACAAATAGCTCAAGCAGCTCAATAAAAACAAAAAAACAAAAAACAATAAACAACCTGATCAAAAAATGGGCAGAAGACCTATACAGACGTTTTTCCAAAGAAGATATAAAGATGGCCAACAGGCATGTGGAAAGATGCTCAACATGGCTAATTATTAGAGAAATGCAAATAAAAACCACAACGAGATATTACCTCACACCAGTCAGAATGGCTATCATCAAAAAGTCTACAAATAATAAATGCTGGAGAGGCTGTGGAGAACAGGGAACCCTAGTACACTCTTGGTGGAAATGCATAAATTGGTGCAGCCACTATGGAAAACAATATGGAGGTTCCTTAAGAAACTAAAAATAGAGGTACCATATGATCCAGCAATCCCATACTGGGTAAATATCTGGGAAAAAGGAAAACTCTCATTCAAAAAGATACATGTACCCCAATGTTCATTGCAGCACTATTTATAATAGCCAAGATATGGAAACAACCCAATTGCCCATCAACAGATGACTGGCTTAAGAAGATATATATATATATTTATATAGTGGAATATTACTCAGTCATAAAAAAGAATGAAATATTGCCATGTGTAGCAACATGGATGGACGCAGAGAATATTATACTTAGTAAAGTAAATCAGACGGAGAAAGGCATATACTATATGATATCACTTATATGTAGAATCTTAAAAATAATACAGATGAATCTATATATAAAACAGGAACAGAATCACAGACGTAGAAAACAAACTCATGGTTACCAAAGTGGAGAGCAAGGGAGGGAGGGAATAATTAGGAATATGGGATTAATGGATAAAAACTACTATACATAAAATAGATTAGCAACAAGGATTACTGTTTAGCACAGGGAATTATACTCAATACCTTGCAATAAACTATAATGGAATATAATCTGAAAAAAATAACTGAATCACTTTGCTGTACACCTGAAACTAACACAATATTGTAAATCAACTATACTTCAATTTTTTTAAAAAAGCTGAGTCAGAATTAAAAAAAAAAAAAAAATCTCCTGGGCTCTGTGTCCTCATCATAGAGAGACATATCTAACAGGGTTGTAAACAGCAGGACCAACTATCCTAGTTTTCCTGGGACTGGGGTGAGGGGGTGGGGCAGTTCTCAGGATGTGGGAATGAGGAGTTCCCCAGGATGTGAAAATTTCAGGGCTAAAACTGAGAAAGTTCCAGGCAAATCAGAATTGGTCACCCTAGTTGTAAGCATATGCATTGTAAAGATGTAGGTGTGATAATTACATTGATTCTATTTATTTATTTATTTTTGGCTGCGTTGGGTCTTTGCTGCTGTGCGCAGGATTCTCATTGCGGTGGCTTCTCTTGTTGCGGACCAGGGCTTGAACCCGTCTCCCCTGCATTGGCAGACGGATTCTTAACCACTGCGCCACCAGGGAAGTCCCACACAGATTCGGAGAACAACTATTTTCTCATGCCCGTTCCCCTATCATACCCATCTCATAGGTCTAGTTTTTACCTGTGCCCTTGGGGACATCTAAGGCAAATCTCATGATTTTTATAGTCATCTCAGATAATAGAGACTTTCAGTCCCAATTTTTTTTTTTTTCTTTTTAAGTCACACGCAAGGAAAAAAATTGTGTCAGTTTGGTAATTGCAATGCTTTTGGCAAGTTGCGTGCAGCTGCAGCGGTCATAGTCAGTTTTTTGTTTTTTTTTTTTTTTAATGAGAAATAACCATCAATTTAATGCATACATTAAATATACTGATAAATGCATACATTTTTTCCCCCAGAAAGCTGGTTGTTCAGTGTTTAGCAGAACACATATGTATAGTTAATACTTTGGTAGGCAAAAAAAGCTAACAGTAATTACCTTTGGGAAAAGCATTTGAGAGAGGAAGAAGAGAGACTTTTCATTTAATATTTTCCTATATTTTTCTTAATATGAAGGCAGTGGGATTATGAGCCATGTTGGTTTTCTTCTTTATAAAGACGTATATATAATTACAGCCTTAATATCATTAAAACACTTTTTAAAAAATGTTTAAATCTTTATAAAATTACTAAAAGTTAAACCAAAAAATGCTACTATCAATTGACTATTTCAACAGGATGTATCCTTTGCAAATCCTACTATTTTTTCCTTCTTCAAAACAAGAAATAGTATAAGCAGCAGATTCTTTTCATAAGCCCCAGATTTCCCTGAAGCATCATAGTCCTGACACGTATAATACCTTCTTAAGCCCCGGACAAGTCCCTGAGCATAACCACGTGTCGCTAAGGGTGACACAATATGTGTAGGCTGTCCCTGGAGTCCCCAGGCTCCACATAGTCAGTTTTTTATTTACGTCCCTACCTGGCGCTTCTCTTCCTCCTCCTCCCTCTCTCAAGGCTGCAGTTTTCTCACGTGTTGTCCGTAGATGCTTCCCCTCCAATACGTCCTGTGAGGAAACCCTCAATCTTTGTGGGGTGTCCATGGTTACATTTCCAGCTTCTCCCTGCAGGGTTCATCTCCCACCTCCAGGTGGCGCTCCTGGAAAGGATATAAGACCCCTGATTTATATTCTGTCTCCCCCTCTCCCTCTCTTCCCCTCTCACCCTCCCTCTTCTCCAGGCTGTCCCAGACATCTTCAGAGCTGTCAGCACAATCTTGAGCCCTTGAGATGTTCCAAACGTGAAAGAGATCCCATCCTTCTCTGGGTCGTGCCCCTCCCCCCATACTAAGTGCTCTGAGTGGCTCAGTTGAAGCTTTTCCCCCTTGAAGCTTGGAAGTGCGAAACCAACATCCTCACCACCTTCCTATGTTGAAGACAGAATGGGACCCACAGCGCAGCAAGTGCTCTTGTAAACAAACATATGAAGACAAAACAAAACAGCTCTTTAGCACCAGGTGGAAAACGGACCTGGGGTGGGGAAATTGGGTTTCCGGCTTAAGTCACGCGTGGATGGTCCCACTTTCGAGTCTGGCCTCATTGGCACCTATAGTCTGTGGGTCTGGGCAGAAACTGAGTTTACAATGATCCTACTTTAATGTTCTGTTATATATGTGTGCAAGCACCTTGCAAATGTCACACAAGGGTAAGTTTTGAAGACAAATGGATGGTAGGAGTCCATTTTCACCAAAAAGCAAACACAAACAAGTAAACAAACAAAAACCCCACAAGAATTCATGAACAGATGCACACAAAAATGAAAGGTGACATTCACCAAAACGTTAACAAGGGATGGGGGGCTTCCCTGGTGGCGCAGTGGTTAAGAATCCGCCTGCCAACGCAGGAGACAAGGGTTCGAGCCCTGGTCTGGGAGGATCCCACATGACGCGGAGCAACTAAGCCCGTGCGCCACAACTACCGAGCCTGCGCTCTAGAGCCCGCGAGCCACAACCACTGAGCCCGCGTGCCACAACTACTGAAGCCCGCGCGCCTAGAGCCCGTGCTCCGCAACAAGAGAAGCCACCGCAATGAGAAGCCTGCGCACCGCAACGAAGAGTAGCCCCCGCTCAGCGCAACTAGAGAAAGCCTGCGCACAGCAACGAAGACCCAACACAGCCAAAAATAAATAAATTTATTTTTTTAAAAAAAAGGGATGGGAACTTGAGTAATTTCTTCTTTTAAGTACGTGGATGTGCTACTTCTTACATGAAAATAGTAACTGTATAATAAAATGTACTGCAGTAAGTGTTGATGGGTGATGTGTGTAAACGGCCTGCATACCATTCATTCCTCAGAAGGTCACTTTATTTTGGTTGTTTTGCAGCTGTCGGTTCATTGCCTCCGGGCAAGGCATGGAAAACAGCTGAGCCTTTTCCGTATCCATCGCTTGAACCACAGTTAAAGAAGATTCCTTCTGGAAAGGGAACAGAAAGTTGGAGGCTAGCGCTGTGGAATCTGGGAGAGAGCCGTGGGCGTCTGCAGAACCATTTCCTCCGCACCAGGAGTGTCATAAGCAAGAACAAATCTGACTCCATATTAAATCTGTTTCTTTTACTTTAACCTTTACTTTCCGTGGCTTTTGTTACAAGTTATTCACTAAAAGGATGTTGCCTAGGCTAAAAGCATACATAATGGCCTATGGCAGGGAATCCTGCTGCCTCTGCCTGAATGTTAAACTAAAATCGCTTTGTTCAGCTCCCAGGGAAACATCCTGACCCAGCCCACCTGTGGATGGCTGCAGGAAAGAAGAAATTAACACATCCCCTCCCCAGTCCGGCCAAACCAGGAGATATCTGCAAGACGGACCGGCCTTTTCACTTTACCTTCTCACCTCCCCGTCTCTGTTCTGTAAAAGAAGCTAGCAGCCAGACGCCGGTAAGAGAGTTCTCTAGGACTCTAGTCCACCGTTTTCTTGAACTCCTGTCTAACCAAATAAAGTTGTTATTCCTTGCTCGAACACCTCCCGATTTATTGGCCTGTCGTGCGTGAGGCAGAACGAGCTTGGACGCGGTAACACGAGGAAATGCCAGAGGGCTTGCTTGCCTCCAGCTGAGAATGATGATTAAAAAGCTTCAGCTGGGGCTTCCCTGGTGGCGCAGTGGTTGAGAATCTGCCTGCTAATGCAGGGGACACGGGTTCGAGCCCCGGTTCTGGGAGGATCCCACATGCCGCGGAGCAACTAGGCCCGTGAGCCACAACTACTGAGCCTGCGCGTCTGGAGCCTGTGCTCCGCAACAAGAGAGGCCGCGATAGTGAGAGGCCGCGATAGTGAGAGGCCCGCGCATCGCGATTAAGAGTGGACCCCGCTCGCCGCAACTAGAGAAAGCCCTCGCACAGAAACGAAGACCCAACACAGCCAAAAATAAATAATTTTTTTTTTAAAAAAAGAGTCCTTAGGAGTCTGTCTTTAAAAAAAAAAAAGCTTCAGCTGAACCCCCGTGGCACACATGCTCTGAAACAAGAGGGATGACATTTTTTTAAAGGATGCACTTGCCAACTACAAATTGGCACTTGCCCTCTACCTCTACAAGGATTAAATCATGAGCTGCTGCCCCTGCGGGCCTTCCACACGCCCTGAAAGGAGTTCAGGGTGGAGATCAGGAATGAGGCACTCTGTGCTCCGGGAAAAACGGGCAGAACAGGCCTTCAGAGAGTTAGATATTTTCAGGAGAAGATTCTAGGAGCCCAATTCTTGCATCTCCTCATATCTAGAAAAGCACTAACATCTTTCATGGTGATGTCTGCTCCGCCTGACTAGCCGTAACCTTCTGCAAAAATGTGTGCTTGATTGCATGTACCCACCCCGCCTTCACCAAAATCCATATACACTGACCTTCCCCCTGCCTCTTCGGAGCAGTTTCTCAGAGGTCTCTGAAATGCTGTCTCCCGGGCTACAGTCCTCATTTTGCTCCAAATAAAACTTGACTCACAGTTCTCACGCTGTGCATTGTTTTTTCAGTGGACACAGTCTAAAGCGACTACTCAGCTGAGGGACCTGACCGGTATCCTCAACATCCTCAAGGTCATTCAAAACAAGGAGAGTCCGAGAAATTGTTGCAATCAAGAGGAGACACATTGTATAAATGCAATATATCCTGGAAAGGAACAAAGGACATTAAGTAAAAACTAAGGAAATCTGAAAAAATTATGGGCTTTACTTAACAATAATGTATCTATACTGGTTCATTATTTGTGACAAATGTATCATACTAAGAGTAAGATATTAATAGGGGAAACTGGTAATAGGTAATAAAGTAAATAGGAATCTCTGCACTATCTTTGCAATTTTCTGTCAATCTAAAATTATTCTAAATTTTTTTAAAATTTTAGGGAATTCCCTGGCAGTCCAGTGTTTAGGACTCAGCGCTTCCACTGCTGGGGTCCTGGGTTCCATCCCTGGTCAGGTAACTAAGATCCCACAAGCTGCGCGGTGCGGCCAAAAATAAGTACATAAATAAAAGGGTTTTTTTAACTTTAAAGGATGAGACAAAGAAGCATATGAGGAGTACCTTGCAACCCTTTCTAACATGATGACGTCTTCACGAGATCTCTGCTCACATCTCATAAAGCACAATCACACCCAGCCCATTCCTCAATTAACCATTAGCAGAGGGTATGGGATTACCATGATGAGCTAAGAGCAGTGCATAAAGTTTCACATGCAACAGAATCACCTGGAGCAATTGTTATATCATAGATTGTTGAAGCTCACCCTCAGAGTTTCTGATGCAGTAGGTCCGTTTAGGACCCAATTATTTGTATTTCTGACCAGTTCCCAGGCAATGCTGTTGTTGCTGCCCTGGAGACCACACTTTGAGAACCACTGGCTTGCTAAGCCTTAGACTAATCAAGATTCACATCTGGGACCAGAAAAGGCCAAATATCACCAAGACTTAAGGATGGTTACTCGATACCTGAACAAGATCGGGATTCTCTTAGCAAAGCAGCTTGTGAGAAGTGGCTGTCTCCTATATGTTACAATGGCTTTTATCATTTCCCCCCTTTCTATTAATATCATTACACTGGCTTTTTGGAAAAATTCCTCAATCAGATCTTCTGTCTCAATAATTTGTTCTTCAGCTGTATCCATTCTACTGTTTATCCTGTTATAGGCTAATATTAAATTCTTTATTTACTGTCATGTTTTCATACCTAATATTTCCACAAAACCCTTGCTTTATGGATTATTGTTCTTTTTTTCACATTGCTAACATGTTTCCTTATCCCTTTGCCATATATTTCTTCTTTAAAAAAACATTTTTTAAAACTATTTATTTATTTATTTAGGCTGCGACTGGTCTTAGTTGTGGCATGTGGGATCTTTTAGTTGCAGCATGCAAACTCTTAGCTGTGGCATCTAGTTCCCCGACCAGGGATCGAACCTGGGCCCCCTGCACTGGGAGTGTGGAGTCTTACCCACTGGACCACCAGGGAAGTCCCTCTTTGTAGTATATTTCTTATACTTATTTAAATTCTTGGTCCACCTAACACCCCTCCTCCCAAAATCACGCCTTCACCCCACCAATCAACTCTTTAGGGACAGAGCTTCATAGTCAAACCCTTGGGGAGAATGTGACAGTTTTATGACACAGCTGTACATTGTTTGACACTCCTTCCTTCAAGAGATGGGGTCTATGACCCTGTCCCCTCAAATATTAGTGGGTCTGTGACTGCTCTGGTCAATAGTTTGGCAGATCTGACCCCAGGCAACTTCCATATCTAGGTCCTAAAACGCGATTCAACTTCTGCCTTGTTTACTGAGCCACCATGCAAAGAGTCCAGCTACCCTGATGTCGCCATGCCATGAGGAAGCCTAAGACACACAGAGCGGCCATATGTATGCACTCCACTCACCTGTCCCCTAGCCGAGCCCAACCTCGGCGTCACCCCAGCCCGGCACCAGGTATGTAAGTAAAGAAGCTTCCAGGTGATTCTGGTTCATCCCAGTACCCCACCCCTCATGTCACCCTCAGCTGGTCAAGTCCTCCCAGCTGGAGCTGCAGATATAGTGGAGCAGACACAGCCATCCTCTCTATGCTCTGCCCAAATGCCTGACCCGTAGCATCTGTGAGCACGATACAGGGAAGGTTGTTTTATGTCACTAAGTTTGGGATGGTTTGCTATAAATCGATAGACACCCAGAGCAGAGAAGCAGCATTGGGAAGAGGCAAGGGTCCCAATTTGAAGGGATGAAGTGGTGAAAGCCTTTTTTCCTGTGGCCCCTGCTGTAGGTCATTGCTGCCATTTTTTGTCACTAGGAGGAAGCCAGTGATTGTCTTCAGCCCAAGGGGGTGCAGAAGGGGCAACAGGACTCACCAGCTGCTCTTGCCCTAAGCCTAGCGTCCGATACAATAACACTTAGAACTGTAATTAATACCTCCTTGCAGAAACTCAACCTCATCCTACATGAAATACACTCGGACCTCCGTATCCACGGGTTCTGCATCTGCGGATTCAGCCAACCGCGAATGCAGAATGCGCCAGTGGGAAGGGCCGACTGAACTACACCATTTTATATAGACGACTTGAGCATCCGTGGGATTTTGGTATCTGTGGGGATCCTGGAACCAATCCCCCACAGATACGGAGGGGTGATGTACTCTCATTTCCAGCCTCAAGCCGCTTGCCCAACCCCATAAGACTCCCCAAAGCAGAGAAGGGTTTGGACACATGGGGTCCCTTTGTCCTGTTCCAAAGACCCTTGTTCAGTTCGGCAGTTTGAGAAAGGGAACAAAGCTGCGGAAGTCACACCCTCTCCCCAGCTTCTGTCCTCTGCCCCACGGTTTGGATTGTCTTTTGCTGACCCTACAGGAAATGAGATGTGGTTTATTTCTACATCGTACTCTTAAAAGCCATCCCCTACTGAGCTTCTCTTGGCGTGAGTCCTCCACTGACACAATAAAAATTCACTATCAGATTCTAACTCATAAAGTAGAATTACTGTACGATTCAGCAATTCCACTTTTGGGTATATACCCAAGAGAATTGGAAGCAGGGACTCGGATATGTATATTTGCATCAGATATCTGTATACCTGTGTTCATAGCAGCATTATTCACAAAAACCAAAAGGTAGCTTAAACAACAGAAATTTATTTCCCATAATTCTGGAGGCTAGAAATCCAAGATCAAGGTGCTGGTTTCTGGTGAGAGCTCGCTTTCTGGCTTGCAGATGACTGCTTTCTCAGTGTGTCCTCACGTGGCCTTTTCTCTGTGGGGGGGCAGGTGGAGGGAGAAAGAGAGAGAGAGAGAAAGAGACAAAGGGAGGGAGGGAGAGAGAGAGAGAAGAGAGAGAGAGAGAGAGAGGGAAAGAGGTCACTCTCTGGTTTGTCTTCTTACAAGGACACCTGTCCTATGGGATTAGGGTCCATCCTTAGGACCTCATTAAATCTTATTTACCTCCTTAAAGGCCCTATCTCCAAATATAGTCACATTGGAGGTTAGGGCTTCAACATATGAATTTTGGGGAGATTCTATTCCGTCCATAACACCATACAATGAACTATTATTTGGTCTTAAAAAGGAAGGAAATTCTGATGCACGCTACAACATGTATGAAACTTGAGGACATTATGCTGAGTGAAAGAGGCCAGTCACAGAGAGACAAGTACTGTATAATGATTCCACTTATATGAAGTACCCAGAGTAGTCACATTTATACAGAAAATAGTTGCCAGGGGCTGGAGGGAGAGGGGAATGGGAGTTATTGTTGAGTAGATACAGAGTTTCAGTTTGGGAAGATGAGAAAAGTTCTGGAGACTGAGGACAACGTGAATGGATTTAAAGCCACTGAAATGTACCCTTAAAATGATTAACATGTTAAAAAAAATTCTAACTCATATGGATTAACCAGAAAATTCCTAGGCACTGCAGCAGACAGAATAAGATGGAGAAGTTATGGGCACCCTGGTGATATGAATATTGAAAACTGCAAAGCAGGGACTCCGCAGGGGGGCTCAGGTTCAATCTCTGGTCAGGGAACTAAGATCCCACAAGTCACGTGGTGTGGCCAAAAACAAAACAAAAAACAAAAAAACTGCAAAGCAAATCTGCAGGAGAGCAAAACTTCTAACCAAGTGAGGTGGTCGGTCAAGGCACCTTGAGTGACTACCCTGGGATGAACCCCAGCTTTGGGGCTTTCACTGCACTTTATGAGAATTGAATCTGTAGGGATTAGACCCTGGTTGGGGAAACAGGAGACTGAATACTGGTGCACCAGAATCCTGTTAAGCAAGTCCTGCTCATCTCTGGAACTATTTCATTTATCCAGTTATTTAAGAAATATTTATTGAGCATGTATGCTGTGCCGGGCATTTTGGGGGAAGTAATCAGAATCCCCACCTTCGTGGAGCTTATATTCTACTTGGAAAGATGGGCACAAACAAGCAAATAATATTTATAGATTGTGATGAGCGTTATGCTACATATAAACAGGGTGGTGCTATGTAACATAATTGTGTGGAGGGTAGGTCTTACCTTTAGGAAAGAGTCAAGGAGCGCTTTGAAGGAAATGTGTTTCAGCTGAGAATTAAAGGCTGTGAATTATCCAGCCATGAGAAATATAAAGGGGATGACATTACAGACAGAAGATACAGGCAATGAAAAGGCCCTGAGGCAGGAGCAAGCTTGGCATGTTCTAGTTCTAAAAAGGGACACTCAGCCAGTGTGGCTGGAGCAGAGAAGGCTGGTCAGAACTTAGCACGAGGGCTTCCCTGGTGGCACAGTGGTTAAGAATCCGCCTGCCAATGCAGGGAACGTGGGTTCCAGCCCTGGTCTGGGAAGATCCCACATGCCACGGAGCAACTAAACCTGTGCACCACAACTACTGAGCCTGCGCTCTAGAGCCGCGAGCCACAACTACTGAGCCCGCGCTCTAGAGCCGCGAGCCACAACTACTGAGCCCACGTGCTGCAACTACTGAGGCCTGTGCGCCTAGAGCCCGTGCTCCGCAACAAGAGAAGCCACCACAATGAGAAGCCCGCGCACCACAACGAAGAGTAGCCTCCGCTCGCCACAACTAGAGAAAAGCCCGCGCGCAGCAATGAAGACCCAACGCAGCCAAAAATAAAATAAATTTAAAAAAAATAATGGGGGCTTCCCTGGTGGCGCAGTGGTTAAGAATCTGCCTGCCAATGCAGGAGACACGGGTTCGAGCCCTGGTCTGGGAAGACCCCACATGCTGCGGAGCTACTGAGCCGGTGTGCCACAACTACTGAAGCCTGTGAGCCTAGAGCCCGTGCTCCGCAACAAGAGAAGCCACCGCAATAAGCATGAGCACCACAACGAAGAGTAGCCCACACTCTCCACAACTAGAGAAGACCCAACGCAGCCTAAAATTAATAAATTATTTTTTTAAAAAATGATAATAACTTAGCATGAAAAGAGAGGCCAGGTCTCACAGAACTTTGCAAGCCACAATAAGAAATTTGAAGTTTTGTCTAAACGGAAAAAAGAAGCGCAGTGTGGAAAACGCAGTCATTAACACTGATAAGGGAGCTGCAAATTCCTAAGCCCGTCTTATCTTGTGGCTTTTCACGTCTCGCATTTCAGCGTTTTTCCTTGCACGTGAAAAACGAGTAGGCAGGGAATATTTTTTACAGCTGCTGTTGTCAGATTCTGCAGTGTTTCCCCCCTTCTTCACAAAGATTGTGCAACATCCGTTAAAGCAAGGAAGAGGGGCAGGGCTGAGGAGGGGGCGGCCCTCAGCCTCCACAGGTATCCCCCAGCCTGAGCCACCAAAATTCCTCACCCAGCTGATCACAATCGCCCCCTAAATGATTACCCTGCTTCTGGCTCATGCACCACCTCAACCATGTGGTCTCAACACAGCAGACAGAGGGATCCTTTAAAAATAGGATTGCCAGATTTAGCAAATTAAAATCCAGAATGCCCAGTTAAACTTACATTTCAGATCAACAACAACAAAATTTTGGTATAAGTACGTCCCTTGTAGTTTTAGGGAGATATTTATACTAAAAAAAATTCATTGTTTACCTGAAATTCAAAATTAACCGGGGGGGGTCTTCCCTGGTGGCGCACTGGTTAAGAATCCACCTGCCAATGAAGCGGACATGGGTTCAAGCCCTGGTCTGGGAAGATCCCACATGCCGCATAGCAACTAAGCCCGTGCACAACTACTGAGCCTGCGCTCTAGAGCCCGCGAGCCACACCTACTGAGCCTGCGCTCTAGAGCCCGCGAGCCACACCTACTGAGCCCGCGAGCCACAGCTACTGAGCCTGCGCTCTAGAGCCCGTGTTCCGCAACGAGAAGCCACCGCAATGAGAAGCCCGCACACCGCAACAAAGAGTAGCCCCCGCTCGCCACAACTAAAAAAGAAAGCCCGAGCGCAGCAACAAAGACCCAACGCAATCAAAATTTAATTAATTAATTACTTAATCAATAAAAAATTAACTGGGAAGCCTATATTTAATCAGGCAACCCTATTTTTTTTTAATTAATTAATTTATTTTGGCCAGGCCGAGTGGCTTGCGGGGTCTTAGCTCCCCTACCAGGGACTGAACCCAGGCCCTCGGCAGTGAAAGCGTGGAGTCCTAACCACTGGACCACCAGAGAATTCCTGGGGCAACCTTATTTTAAAACCTAAGTCAGATAATGCCCCAAACTCTGAAACAGCTCCCTATTTTACTCAGAGAAAAAGAACAACCCGAAGTCCTTAGAATGAATAAAAGTATCTTTAAAAGCCTCTTTCCCCACTTCTTTGTTTTTTTCTTATAGCCTCATCTCCTACTTCTCCAAGCACAGTGGCTTCCTAGGTCACTCCTCAAACACACAAGATGCATTTCTGCCTTTGGTCTTTGAGCTGGCTGTTTCCTCTTTCTAAAATGTTCTGCCTCCAGATAAAGGTATAACTAACTTTCTCACTTCCTTCAAGTCTTTGCTCAGTTATTGTAACCTAGCAGGACGCTATGGGGCCTTCCCGGGACAGGGCTTCCCCCATATCCTCTGCTTTAGCTCCTCTCTGAAGTACCGAGATAACAGTATCTGATGCACATTGCCTGAGATGTTTTTTGTTTTTTTTAATTTATTTTATTTATGTATTATTTTTGGCTGTGTTGGGTCTTCGTTGCTGCATGCAGGCTTTCTCTAGTTGCAGTGAGCAGGGGCTACTCTTCATTGCGGTGCACGGGCTTCTCATTGAGGTGGCTTCTCTTGTTGCGGAGCGTGGGCTCTAGGCACGTGGGCTTCAGTAGTTGCGGCACGTGGGCTCAGTAGTTGTGGCACGTGAGCTCAGTAGTTGTGGCTTGCGGGCTTTAGAGCGCAGGCTCAGTAGTTGTAGCGCACGGGCTTAGTTGCTCTGTGGCATGTGGGATCTTCCCAGACCAGGGCTCGAACCCGTGTGCCCTGCACTGGCAGGCGGATTCTTAACCACTGCACCACCAGGGAAGTCCTGAGTGAAGAATCCTGTGATGAGACTCTTATTCTGGATAATCCAGAAGGGCCCAAAGCAATCACAAGAGTCCTTATAGGAGAGAAGCAAGACTGTCAGAGTCGGAGAAGGAGATGTGAGAACAAAAGAAGATTTTAGATTTCCACGAGCCAAGGAATGGCAGCAGCCTCTAGAAAGAGCGCAAAAGGCAAGGAATGGGGGCTTCCCTGGTGGCGCAGTGGTTGGGAGTCTGCCTGCCAATGCAGGGGACACGGGTTCGAGCCCTGGTCTGGGAGGATCCCACATGCCGCGGAGCAACTAAGCCCGTGAGCCACAACTACTGAGCCTGCGCATCTGGAGCCTGTGCTCCGCAACGGGAGAGGCCGCGACAGTGAGAGGCCCGCGCACCGCGATGAAGAGTGGCCCCCACTCGCCGCAACTGGAGAAAGCCCTCACACAGAAACGAAGACCCAACACAGCCAAAAAAAAAAAAAAAAAAAAGGCAAGGAATGAATTCTCCCCTCGAGCCTCCAGCAAGGAACGCAGCCCTGTAACACTGTGCTTTGAGACCCACTTTGGGCTTCTGCCCTCCAGAAACTGTAAGATAATAAATCCATGTTGCTTTAAGTCATTAAGTTTGTGGCTATTTGTTACAGCAGCAGTCGGAAGCTTATACACTATCCTATTGAAATTTGCAACACCCTTCAGCCATTCTGATCCTCCCTTCCTTGCATCTTTTCTAATCCGTTTCTTACCTTGCATCTTCTAATCTTTCTAGTCTTCCACTTTCCAGCTTCTACAATAGAGAAATACAAAGGAGGTAAGAATTGTGGCTGGGGTCGAGTGAACCAACCTACAGGTTCTGCTAAAGGTGATGGTGCGGATCCTTGGTACCACTATCCTTCCTCTAGGTGCTGAGAAAGGGAGTATGTTCCCTGAGGAACTACAGTCAATCAGGCAATAAAGAAGAAGGAGATTCACTTGCTCTTATGGCACCATCCCGGGGCTCCTCCAGGGAGACAGAGAGAGTCTGGTGAGGGATGCTGGAATGCGGGAAGGAAATTGGCACCTGGGGGGATAAAGTGGATATCAGAGCGTCTACCTTCTTCCAAGGTAATTGATGAGATATATGGTCTCTCCAGCTACAGAGCCCTAGAGAAGACCACAGTCCCCCAGTCAACTTTGGCCCCTTCACATGCCCTGTACTGAAATGAGACATCTCGTGCTTTTTTCTTTCCCCTGATTCTCTCTTCTCCTCTAATAAGACTCTAAGCTATCAAAAGGTAAGTGTGGCAAATTAAAGAGTATTTTCAGAGGCATCCTCTTTACTTGTACCCATGGGCTTTGGTGCCTTACCACATTCTGTCCCTTGGTAGGGTAATTCTATCAGCTAGGCTGAGCTCAGTTGCAAGGAACCAATGACCTAACTCTGGCTTAAGCAATAAAGATAATTAATCGTCTTGCCCAACAGGAAGGTTTTATCCAAACACTCGAGGCATGCCAATAAGGACCAAGCCCTTTCTATTTTACCACTCTGACATCTTTAATGTTTGCCTTGTTGCCTCCAGATCGTACTATGGCTGGGGCAGCTCCAAGCATCTTGTCCTGGCACAAACACGTTCGAGCGTAAAAGAGCATCCCTCCTTGCCTTCTGTGTTCTTATCAGGGAGAAATAGCCACCCCAGAATCCCAGCTGGCTTCTTTTTATTTCTTCATCTGTTAGATGGAATAATAGTAGGAGCATCTCCTAGGGTTGTGAGGCTGAAGTGTGTTCATGCAGAACACTTAGGACAGTGCCTGGCACAGACGAGGCACTTAACAAACGTTAGCTGTTATTATTATCAGTAATAATAGTAATAGTAAAAGAGGAGGAAGAAGGAGGAGGGAGAGGGAAGGAGGAGAGGGGAAGGAAGAAAAGGAGAAGAAGGAAGAGAAGATGAGAAGCAGAAGAGAAGAGAAAGACATGGACCATGTCCAGAAGCTTTGGGGAGCAGGACTGAGAAATTCCTCAATCTGACTCTCAGGGTGGCCCTCGTCAGTCTCCTCCTATTTTGCCCCAAATAGGTCCAATCCTGCCTACATTCCTCCTCTTAGGGAACCACTGAGGGATTTGCTCCTATCTACCCTAACACCTCTGTTGCTAGGCAACCTTCTACTACATCTCCGGCACTCAACTTTCACGGAGCATTGGGCCTCTGTCCAATCGTGGCTGAAGTCAGAGTCTGGTGCCTGTCGGAGGACAAGGTGAGGAAAGAGAGATTATATGAGAGATCATAACATTAAAATAGCTACTGCTTAAGCACTTATTATATAACACTAAAATAGCTACTGCTTAAACACTTATTATATACTTATTATATAAACACATTATATAGCACTATGCATTATTATCATCAATAGTTAACATTTACAGAACACTTACTATTTAGAGGTCTACTACTGAAAACTTTACATGGATTAACTCATGAATCCTCCCAACAACCCTATAAAGTAGGTAACATTATTATCCTTATTTAAGAGATGAGAAAACTGAGGCACAGTGAGGTGAAGCAACTTGCCCAAGAACATACAGCCAGGAAGCGTGACTCCTTCACGAGGCTGGGACCAGTTCCTCTTCTTTCCTCACCACAAGCCTGACCAAGTCTCTCTGCAAGAGAGAGGGTAACTCCTCTCTCTCAATCCCTCTCTGTGAAGAAACACAAAGCCATGCATAAATTGACATGCAAAAAAGAAGCAGAAAGACATCACACAAATTATTTAGATGCAAACCCGTAGACAGGCACCAATACACAGAGATACACCAAAGCACAGATGGACACAATTGCATAGACACAAATAGAAACCCATAGAGAAACAGCTACACAAAAACGTATTGAGAGTCTTCAACACACCAGTACACCACAGACACACATACACACACACAGAAACATACAGAAACAGAGATGCGCATGCACAGAGAAATTTACACACACAACACCTTGCACATGTGCACACACAAACAGCATGTACACACAACGGAAACAAAAGCACAACCCCAAGACAACTGCAGAGGTGACAGAGACAGAGCCAGGCGTGACCCAAGAAAGGCTGGGACTAGAATGGACCCTTCAGAGCCGTTGTCCCAAGAGCCCGTCTCCCTAAACAAGACCAGAGGCCAAAACCTCATCCAGACGCAGCCTGCAGATTGTTTTCATACAGCCACAAGCTAAGACTGGTTTGTACAAGTGTAAATGGGGTTTCGCTGGGTGGTGCTGGTGCAGGGACTCCCGTGAGTTTTCATACAGGCTGTTTCTTGGTCAGGGATGTGGGGTCCAAAGGTCTGATGGGAGCCAGAGGAGTGACTCCCAAGCTCACTCCCACAGCTGCTGGCAGGAGGCCTTGGTCCCCCTGCCCTGTGGGCTGGCCGTGGGGCTGCTCATGACATGTTTTCCCCCAGAGTCCGAGAGAGAGAAAATAAAAGAGCAACCAAGATGAGACCCACAGTGTCTTGTATAACCAAATCTTGGAAGTGACGTACCATCACTTCTGCCATATGCTATGGGTCCCACAGATCAATCCTAGTGCAGTGTAGGAGGGCACCACACCGGGTGTTCTGTTAGTCAGGGTTCTTCAGGGAAATAGAACCAGTAAGATGTGTAACATACACAGAAAAAGGTTTATTATAAGGAATCAACTCACGTGATTATGGAGGCTGGCAAGTCCAAGATCTCTAGGCTGTGCCAGTTGACTAGGGACCCGGGAGAGTTGATATTGCAGTTCCAGGGTGAAGGCAGTCTGCTGGGGAATTATCTCTTGCCCAGGGGGGGCTGGGCTTTTTCTTCTAATTTTTTGTCCTTCAACTGATTAGATGAGGCCCATCCATGATATAGGAAGCAATCTGCTTAACACAAAGTGTATCTTTTTTTTTTTTTTTTTTTTCTGCCATGCCACTCGGCATGCAGAATCTTAGTCTCCCAAATAGGGATCAAACCCGCACCCCCTGCAGTGGAAGCACAGAGTCTTAACCAATGGACCACCAGGGAAGTCCCCAAAGTGCATCCATTTAAACATTAATTTATTTTAGAAACACCCTCACAGAAACACCCAGAAGAACGTTTGACCAAATATCTGGGCACAGGGACTTGGAACTAGGTAGAGGCGATTGTTGCACAACTTTGGAAATGTACTGAATGCCACTGAATTGTTCACTTAAAAATGGTTGATGGTTGGGACTTCCCTGGCGGTCCAGTGGTAAAGAATCCGCCTTCCAATGCAGGGGATGCGGGTTCGGATCCCTGGGCGGGGAACTAAGATCCCACATGCAGTGGGGCAACTAAGCCTGCATACCACAACTACTGAGCCCACATGCCTCAACTAGAGTGCCCGCCTGCCACAAACTACAGAGCCCACGCTCTCTGAAGCCTGCCGGCCACAACTAGAGAGAGAAAACCTGCACGCCACAACTAGAGAGAAGCCCACGTGCCACAAGGAAAGATCCCACGTGCCACAACTAAGACCCAATGCAGCCAAAAATAAAAATAAAGTAAAAAAAAAATTTTTTTAATGTATGGCTTTTAAAAAAATGGTTGATAGTTAATTGTATGTTATGTGAATTTTACCTCAGTTAAATACAGTTGTCCCTCAATATCTGAGAGAAATTCATTCCAGGACCTGCTGCGGATACCAAAATTCAAGGATGCTCAAGTCCCTTGTTTAAATGGCATAGTATTTGCACATAACCTACACGTATCCTCTCCTATACTTTAAATAATCCCTAGATTACTTATATTACCTGACACAATGTGAATGCTATGTAAATAGTTGTAAATACAATGTAAATGTTATGTAAATAGTTGCCTGCCTTGGCAAATTCAAGTTTTGCTTTTTGGAACTCTGGAATTTTTTCCCCAAGTATTTTAGATCCCCACTTGGCTGTAAATAAATACCTTAGTAAACATTCTGAAGGCTAAATAAAATGTGCCTGTAGGTCTTATCCAGCCTTCTGGCCATGAGTTTGAATCCTTTTCTTTGGGCTTAAAAAAAAAAAAGACAATTACACAGAAAAGTACATACAATAGGATTCCATTTACATGAAGTTTAAACCTAGGCAAAATGAAACAACCTTTTTTTTAAAAGAACAGAATTTTAGTTTGTAAAACTATGAAGAAGAGATAAGGAATGATTTAGTCAAAATTCAGGGTATGGCTGTTTATCTGTGAGAGTTGTGCCTTAAGGTGGGGATATTAGTAAGGAAATACCAGCAGTTTCCAAGATACTAGTTCTTTTCCTTAGCCTGGGTTCTGAGATTAGTGGGTGTTTTTAATTTTAATTCTTTCAATGGGATGTTGAGTCTGCATTTAAGAGAATCAAACTCAGACTATTCATACAGTTGTATCCATAAGTCAGCACATACATGGTGCACTTCACATTTAAAAATAAATGTCTGCTGAATAAAAAAACCCACACATTTGGATGTAGGGTGAAATGTTAGCAATAGGTGAATCTGAATAGAGTATGTGGGTCTTCTATACGCTACTTTGGTTCTTGCAACTTCTCTGTAAGTTTGAAATTATGTTCAAAAAAGTAAATGTAAACAACAAGGACAAAAAAGGTGGTAGATTTCAAGAAGCTTCTATTTTCCTTCACTTCAAAAAATATGAGGTGACCAGATGCAAGTTAATGCTTTGATAAATTATCCCATAGTATAATGTGATTCCAGTTATTTGTCTCAGAGGGGTCTCTATTTCCTTCTCCCACTTTTGGAAAATCCACAAATACCCCAAGTGGGAAAGAGGGTGCAGAGTGAAGACCCCACTGGACAAAGAGTCATTCCCCCAAGACCAGAGGACCCCGTCCCCAGGGCAGACATCTCGGGGCTTCCCTGAGTCCACTGGGCACAAAGTCAAGTAGAAAAAAAAAATTGTTCGTGATCCCTTTTCCTAGCACTTATCTCAGTTTATAATTACACATTCATTAGTGTGATTATCTGATTAATATCTGTTTCCATCACCAGACCATCAGCCCAGCAGGGGTCCCTATATACTCTACTGTACGCCCAGCCCAAAGTGCCACTCAATAAATAATAGTGACAGCAAGACTGATGGTGTTATGATCCTGTGCCAGACAGTCTTCCAGGGGCTTTGCAGGCATTACTGCAGCGTTCACTCCTCACAAGGACTCTACGAGGTAAGCAATGCAATAAGCATGAGGAAATAGAGAGGGTAAGCAAGTTGTTCAAGCTATGAAAGGGGGGCGGCCAGGGTTTCATACCAGACAGTCCGGGTCCAGAGCCCACATTCTCAACCACGGCCGGACACTTCTTCTGCCCCTTGAATCAATCAGAAGCGAATGCACATCCCCAGCTCTCCGCTCAGTATCCTTAGCATGATGCTGAGTTCAGCGCATAAAGAAAGAAAGAGAATGTCCTGCCAGAGTGCCCCACTGAATCGGAGATGGGGTGCAGCCTCAGCGAATCAAGGAAGGGTTACCCCACACCTCCTGGATGACAAATGATCTCCTTGTGGAGGAGGCTGCTTCCAACCCGGGGACAAGTCATAATTACATGATAAATGTTATAAGACTTATGTAGTGTAATATGTTGTATAAATATCATGTTTTATATATGTAAGTATTATATTTACATAACAGGCTATATTGTATAAATATCATGTTACATATATATTGTATTTATATAATAAGTTATATAAATATCATGTTACACATATATGTATTATATTATTTATATAATATGTTATATTGTATAAATATTATATTACATAGGTGTAATCCTATGAATGCTCTATTTATATATGACAGAATATTAATATATTTTATATAAAGATTATAATATATGTTATAACTATATATGATTATATAACATATAGTTGTATTTATAATTAAATAGAGAAACATTTATGTGACTATATTAATATATTATAATATCCATAATATCAATATAATAATCTGTTTATTATGATGTAATCATGTATTACATATAATATTGGTATAATATTATAGAGAATTTTATATTAAAATACAGTATATTCTGTTCGAATTTTACATTATAATATAAATCTTATATTTTATTAAATATATTAATTTTACAGTGTTACATATATTAATTGAATTTATAGTAAATATTTAAAATTATATATATTTTATGTAATATATAATATATATAATTACATATATAATTTATACTTAAATATAGAAGCATTTAAGAGAATCACACAATATTTGCATTCATAAGATGGCACATATTCCATATTTTAAATATTTTTAAATGTTTAAGAGACTTTGGCCTTTGAGATCAGCTTCAGCAATTCCTACCTAATTGAAGAATTCATTCGAGTTGTGATTTTTGAGGTGAAATACGTACACTGGTCTTCATGAGAGAAGGCTGGGCCCTTGGGCTGAAGGATTTCAACCCTTGACACCAGGTCTTCATGGCCTGGTCACTGTTAGTTGTGGTTGACTAGCTTCTACCAATATTCTGTTCATAATGATACGTATATTCTCTAAGATGATGTACACTTCCTCTACAGCAAGTCCTGAGTCCTCCTCAGAACTTCCTTTCACTTCCGTATCCCTACCAACAGTCTCGTCCAAGGCAATCATGGCTGTTTCTAGCATGCACCTCAAAACACCTCCAGCTTGTACCCATTCCCTAATTCCAAAGCCACTTCTGCATTTTTAGGTATTTGTTACAGCAGAACCCCACTTCCAGGGACTAACAGGTGTATCAGCTTGCTAGGGCTGCCCTAACAAAGTACCACAGACTGGGGGACTTAACAGAAATGCACTGTCTCACGGTTCTGGAGGCTGGAAGTCCAAGATCACGGTGTCTGCAGGGCTGGTTCCTTCTGGGGGCTGCAAGGGAGAATCTGTTCTAGGCACCTCTCCTTGGCTTGTAGATGGTCATCTTCTCCCTGTGTCTCTCCACCACATCTTCCCTCTGCATGTATCAGTGTCCTAAGCTCTCCATATAAGGACACCAGTCCTATTGGATTAGGGCCCACCCTAATGACCTCATTTTCACTTGGTCACATCTGCAAAGACCCTATCTGCAAATGAGGTCAATTCTGAGGTCCTGGTGGTGAGGACCCCCAACATATACTTTCAGGAGGGACCCCTTCAACCCATAACAGTGTTTGTGTTCCAAACTGTTGAGTTTTCTGTCACTCTCTATGGGTTCATTGACATGTGACTTTGGGGCTGACAAGTAGCATGTAGTGGGTTTCTGGAGAGCACAAGTGACCCCTTTTCTCTACACTGGAGTGCACAAATCACATCACAACGGACTCCAAATCAAAGTTGTTAAATTTCCAAACCTTTAATCCCAAATCAACAACAGTGAGGTCAGACCCAGAGATTCTCTCCTCCCCCCTTCCCCTGTTTCCCTGGAGGAAGTCTCTCCCACAAGCGAATACATCCAAATCTGTGGAACAAATAGCTCCAACTCCCTCCCAAGACCCCCTGACCCCACCCCCCCACTCCCTAGTTACCCCATCAGGTCCCCACCAGCCTTCCCTGGGGACCCTCGTTTGCAAAAATCCTCTCCCCATCCCACTCCTAAGCAACCCAAATTTAGCCCCCGAGAAAAACATATTTACAGAGAAAAAAGATGAGGGCATGAGGGGCAGTTCTGTGCAAACAGCATGGGCCCCCAGGGCAGGGAGAACACAGTTTCTCTAGGACATGGGGCAAAAGATTCTGAGGGGCACGATGGAGAAAGGAGAAGGGTTTGGGAGTTGCTTAGAGAAAGCACAATGGTGGCCCTAGGTGGCCCTGTGCCCCCACTTGGGACAGAGGGAGCCCCAGGGCCAGGGAGGCAGGGTGAGCAGGAGAAAGAAGCCACTCCCCAGGATCAGGACCAGGCCGGCCCCCAAGCCACAGCCCAGAGACCAGGAGTATTCATAGGTCAGGGCTGGGGACGGGGGGGGCTCAGGGCTAACTCTCTGCAGCAAGGCTTGCACGGAATGGCGGAACACCTCCAGGCTGACCAGAAGCAGCAGGCCTGCGGGGAGAGGAGAACAGATGTGGCCCTCAGGGCCCTGGGGTCCCCAATGGAGGTCTGAGCCTCTCCCCCAATATACTCCATCACATGCTTACTCAGACAAGAAACCTGGGGGACCCCCTAGTGATAGGAACAGAGTAAAGGGACAAAGTAGGTGATTACATAGTTAATCCCACTAGGGGACTGTAAGTAAAGAAAAAAAAGCATGGGAGACCCCTGTAAGTTAATGGTCACTCAAGAAAGCAGGTTCGCTTAACCATAAAACCATGCAACAGAAGCCTGAGACATGCCCCCAGACAATGAAACAATGGTTGAATAAGACCCACATCCTGCCCAGAGAGCTCAGGAAGTTAATGATTCCTAACACTCCTCGGCGCACATTAAAAACAAAAATATAAGGAAAAGTTGACATTATGCTGAAAGCTGAGATGATTCATCATATTTTAGTATATGTTACCTCCTTTTTGCTCATTTCCATTGTGCCATGACAGTCCCAGTTTGACCATGTAGGGACAAGAAAACTGTCCCGCCTGACTTGGAGGAGGAGCTGATGATGGAAGCTTGATGTCTACTCAAGAATGAGGAAGAAGGTGGTCTTCTCCCCCTCCCCATTTTTCCTTTGATTATAAAACTGTAGCCCACTAAGTTCTTGGCGTGGCACCCTCTAGCTCACCCGCTTGTAAGGCGCACAATCATCTTATTCTAATAAATCACTTCTTATCTATCACTTGGCCTCTTGCTGAATCCTTTCTGTGCTGAGACATAAAGAACCGGAGCTCCTCAGAGCCCCCCGAGATGCATTTCTGCAATTTCACTAGCACCCCCTCAACAACTGCTTATTAAGCACCTACGCTATAGCAGGCACAATTTTAGAAGCTGGAGAGAAAGAAAGAGCAAGACACAAATTCATAGAGACAGAAAGTAGAAAAGGTGGGTGCGGGGGTGGGGAGGAGGAATGGGGAGTTGGTGTTTAATGGGGACGGAGTTTTAATTGGGGAAGATGCAAAAGTTCTGGAGATGGATGGTGGTGATAGCTGCACAACCACGTGAATGGACTTAACGCCACAGAAGTGGACACTTACAAATGGTTCAGATGGTAAGTTTTATGTGAACGTGTCTTTCACCACTTAAAAAAAGCACAAAGCAAACCAAGGAATCAAGAATCACAAAAGTCAAATTAAGACTCCATTAAGACTTCAGTAAAGAGTGATGATGGAATCTAAGTTGAAACCGTAGAAGCAGAGAGCAGAACGGTGGCTGCCAGGGACTGAGTGGAGGGGAAAATGGGGAGATGCTGGTCAAAGGGCACAAACTTCCAGTTTGAAGAGGAATAAATTCTGGAGATCTAATGTGACTATAGTTGACTATAGCACTATAGCACTATAGTGACTATAGCATGGTGACTATAGTTAATAATACTGTATACATAAAATTTGCTAAGAGAGTAGGTCTTAAATGTTCTCACTACAAAAAAAAATTTACTATGTGAGGTGATGAACGTGTTCACTTGTTTGATTGTGGTGATCACCTCATGATGTATATCAAAATATATCAAAACATCAAGTTGTAGGGGACTTCCCGAGCGGTCTAGTGATTCGGACTCAGCACTTTCACTGCCATGGCCCAGGTTCAATCCCTGGTCAGGGAACTGAGATCCTGCAAGTTGTATACCTTATATACAATTGTGTGTATATGTATATATGTGTGTGTATATATATATATATACACACACAATTTATACTTGGCCATCATATCCCAATAAAGTTGAAAAGAAAAAAGAGTGATGGTGGATTACAAAATGAAAAGAAAATCAGTCAAGTAATGCAATTTGATTAAAGAAAAAAAAAAAGAACAAGACAGACAAAAGAACCCTAACCGGGGCTTCCCTGGTGGCGCAGTGGTTCAGAATCTGCCTGCCAATGCAGGGGACACGGGTTCGAGCCCTGGTCTGGGAAGATCCCACATGCCGCGGAGCAACTGAGCCCGTGAGCCACAATTACTGAGCCTGCGCGTCTGGAGCCTGTGCTCCGCAACAAGAGAGGCCACGATAATGAGAGGCCCGCGCACTGCGATGAAGAGTGGCCCTCACTTGCCGCAACTGGAGAAAGCCCTCGCACAGAAACGAAGACCCAACACAGCCAAAAATAAATAAATAAATAAATGAAAACTAGTAAATTGGCCACATAAGATCTTAAAAAAAAAAAAAAAAAAAAAAAAAAGAACCCTAACCTGACAGAACCTATGTTCTACGTGGAGGAGACAAATGGTAAACAAATAAACCAAGGCTTGCAAAACTCAAAAGTCTCCAGGAGACAATGAGAAAGTACAAACAAGTGAGCAGGCAGGTGCGGTGGGGGCAATGGCAAAGCGTAGCCCAAACCCGGCTTCAGCCAATTGCAGCCCATCAGAAACGGCGACTCAGTGGACCAGATCTTCTGATTTTTCAAGAACAGCTAGCATTTTTTTAAACGATTGTGATTTTTACGGGAATTCACCCAACCTTTAAATATTGGCTCAGAGAAATCTTTAGACACTGCCCGCCAAACAAAGCACATTTACGGGCCGTCGCTGGCCTGCGGGCGACCAGGTTGTAACTGCCAAAGTAAACACATGAGAAGACGGGATAATTTCAGACAGTGATGCACGCTAGGAAGGAGATAAAAACAGAGTGATGGGAAGGGCCGTGACATCCAGGGGTGGGGCTGGGACTTTACATGGTGTCATCAGAAAAGCCATTGGAGCTGAGACCCAAATGGACGAAAAGAAGCCAGCCACGCACAAAACAGCGATGGCTATTCTGGGCAGAAGGAACGGCTGGTGCAAAGGCTTTGTGGTAGGGTGGAGTAGAGTGTGTTAGAGGGAAAGAAAGAAAAGTCAGTGCAGCGGAGCAAAGAGGATGGGGGAGGGGAGGGTGGTGGGCAGTGGAAGCACAGAGGTGGGCGGAGTAAGATCACGTAGGACCCTCCGATGGTCACGCATGGCTCATGCATCCTGGCTGCCTCCCCTCTCAGACCCCGGAGTCTGACTTCAACCTTGATCTCTGACCTTCCTTCCTCCCTACACTCCCACTTCCCCCATGGTTTTGTTTTTGTTTTGTTTTTTAACTTTTTTAAAAAAATTAATTTATTTTATTTTATTTATTTTTTATTTTTGGCTGCGTTGGGTCTTCGTTGCTGTGCGCGGGCTTTCTCTAGTTGCGGCGAGCGGGGGCTACTCTGCGTTGCGGTGCATGGGCTTCTCATTGCAGTGGCTTCTCTTGTTGCGGAGCACGGGCTCTAGGCGTGCGGGCTTCAGTAGTTGTGGCACCCGGGCTTCAGCAGTTGTGGCTTCCAGGCTCAGTAGTTGTAGCGCACAGGCTTAGTTGCTCTGAGGCATCTTCCCGGACTAGGGCTCAAACCCGTGTCCCCTGCATTGGCAGGCGGATTCTTAACCACTCTGCCACCGGGGAAGCCCTCCCCCATGGTTTTAAGTCAGGGGCCTGGAGAATACAGCCTGGAGTCTGCGTAACGTGGCTCAGTGGTCCCTTTGTGATCCCTTCTTGGCCTCATGCAGGTCAGCATCAGGGCACTGGAGGTGGAAAAGCATCTGGACGAGGGAGAGACACCATCGAGTCCCCTTCATTCCACTGCTAATTCATGCGTTCTCTCATTCAGTCAACAGATCTTAATTGAACTCTCATTATAAAATATATATAAAATACAAGAACAAAACTAGGGACTTCCCTGGCGGTCCAGTGGTTAAGACTCCGTGCTCCCAATGCAGGGGGCACGGGTTCGATCCCTGATCGGGGAACTAAGATCCTGTATGTCACACAGCACGGCCCAGGAAAAAAAAAAACCTAATGAAGGGGCTGTCCTCCTGGAAATTCACCCCAAAAGGGGAGATGGACAAAAATCAGGTAAATGTATCGATCTGGGTTGAACTGCATACCCCCAAAAGTTCACACATTGGGGTCCTGATCCCCAGTGCCTTGGAATTGACTATATTTGGAGC
Source organism: Balaenoptera musculus (assembly GCF_009873245.2). NCBI lineage: Eukaryota > Metazoa > Chordata > Mammalia > Artiodactyla > Balaenopteridae > Balaenoptera > Balaenoptera musculus. The sequence goes on from NC_045803.1 coordinate 4,302,165, forward strand.
TAGGGCCTTTAAAGAGGTAATTCACTTAAAATGAGGTCATTAGGGTGGGCCCTGATCCAGTATGTCTGGTGCCCTTATAAGAAGAGATGAGGACACAGGCAAGCATGGGGAAGGACCATGTGAGGACACTGGGAGAAGACAGCCCTCTACACGCCAAGGAGATTGGCCTCAGAAGGAACCGAACCTGCTGATGACATGTTGATCTCGGACTTCCAGCCCCCAGAACTGTGAGAAAATACATTTTTGGTTTTTAAGGCACGCAGTCTGTGGTACTTTGTTATGGCAGCCCTAGCAAACAAAGGCATACATAAATGCATAATTCCAGGAGGTGATCAATTCTACAAAGAAAAATAAGGCAAGGTAGGGACACAGCAGGGAAGAGGTCTACTTTAGACAAGGTGGCCAACAATGGTCTTTCTGAGGAGGTGACGTATGATCAGCGACTGAAATGATCTGCAGAAATGAGACATGGGAAGCGCTGGCGGAAGAGCATTCCAGGCTGAGGCGACAGCAGTGCAAAACACTCTGAGGAGGGAATGAACTTGGAGGGTCCGAGAACAGCAAAGAGGTTAACATGGACAGAACAGAGAGAACAAACAGTAAGAGGTGAAGTCTCATGTAGCCAGGAGCCAGGCCACATAAGACCTCGGAGCCACGTTATTCTAGTGGCAGAAATTCATCCGTGGCTTTCGATCTAGGTAGGAACCACAATATGATTTATGGTTTTAAAATGTCACTAACTCCAATACAAGAGGCAGGTAGGATTTGACCGTGGGCTGTAGTTTGTGGAGCTCTGGCCTTGACACACTAGCTTTGCAACAAGAATCTAACCAAATGCTCCCACATCTCACCTCTTCCACTAGACCTTATGAATGGGTATTATTATTATTATCCCCACTTTACAGATGGGAAAATCGAAGCCTAGAAAAGGGGCACGTGGGTTTGAGCCCAGCCAGGTCTACTCCAAGACTCTTCTCTTAGGCACATCACTTTACCTTCTCCCTGATCGAACCTGACTTCCCTCGAATGACCTAGACGGGCCCACGTGACCTGGCCCCTGCCTGTTTCTTCAGCCTCCTCTCAAGCTGCCCTTCCCATCCTACAGCAGTATGGAGTAGGACTTCTTTCAGGACTTTATGTTTGTTTTATTTTATTTTTATTTTTTGGCTGTACCACGTGGCATGCGGGATCTTAGTGCCTCGGACCAGGGATCGAACCCGAGCCTCCTGCAGCGGAAGCGTGGTGTCCTAACCACCGGAGCGCCAGGGAAGTCCCATTCAGGACTTTAAATGCACCCAATTTGTTCAAGCCTGGAGACCTTTGTGCTGCTTGGAATAACTGTCTGCTTACCCCTCCCTGAGCCCGCCTTACACATCCCCATTCTCTACATCCTTACTTGAATTACACGTCTTCTGAGAAGGCTTCCCTGACCACCACCAGTCAAGTCTCTGTTGGGTCTCCCTGTTATACATTTTCATTAGACTCTTTACTTTTCATTTATAGCATTTACCACAAGTGGTAATTGTTAACATATATTAATTTATATGAGTATTATTTATTTGCCTAATTTCTATCTCCTCCCTGGGTTGGAATTTGGGACTCCAACCCAGATTTTTTGATTCCCTGTTGATTTCCTGGTTTGTCTTTTAAATTATTTATTTATTTATTTATTTTTGGCTGTGTTGGGTCTTCGCCTCTGTGCGAGGGCTTTCTCTAGTTGCGGCGAGTGGGGGCCGCTCTTCATCACGGTGCGCGGGCCTCTCACTATCGCGGCCTCTCTTGTTGCGGAGCACAAGCTCCAGAAGCGCAGGCTCAGTAGTTGTGGCTCACGGGCCCAGTTGCTCCGCGGCATGTGGGATCCTCCCAGACCAGGGCTCGAACCCGTGTCCCCTGCATTGGCAGGCAGACTCTCAACCAGGCGCCACCAGGGAAGCCCTGGTTTGTCTTTTAAACCAGTATCCTCCTCACTCTCCATGTTCCAGCCTCACTGGCTTTCTTTCAGGACTCGAAATTCACTGAACTGTTTCTAGCTTGGTTACCCATACTTTGATGTTTTAAGCATCATCTCCTCAGAGAGGCCTTCTCTAACTCTGCTTCAAATGAAGTGCCCTCATTATGCATTCTCACAGAACTCTACTTTTCCTTCATAGCACTTAACTGCAGTTTGTAACTGTGGGATGATCTGTATCATTTCTCTGTCCTTAACCAGATGATAATCGCGTTAAGGGCAGACACCTTTCTAATGAATAAATGAAAGACAGGGAATGACTGAATTTCCCCCTTTATTTAGGAAGCTCTCTAAGGCACAAAACAATAATAAGAATGTGATTACTAATCATTTCTATTCGAGTGTGCTCTTGAACACTCATATCTCCCTGTCTCCTTTATTTTTGTTTTTGTTTTGGCCTCGCGGAGCTTGTAGGATCTCAGTTCCCCAGCCAGGGATTGAACCCATGCCCTCTGCATTGAACCCATGCCCTCTGCACTGAACGCGCAGAGTCCTAACCACTGCACCACCAGGGAATTCCCTCCCTTGACTCATCTTGCACCAAGCCTCTACTTCATTTGTTAACTAAGGTTACCATGTACCTTTGCGCAAACTTTGCCCCGCTCTATGCGCTGATCTTCATTCTGTTCACTCATCTTCTTTTAAACTTGCCAAGTCTTTTACAGACTACATATGTGCTATCCCATCGCCACTATTACCACATCAAGGGCATCACCATCATCACCATCATCACCTCCACCACAACAAACATCACCAACATTGCCACCACTACTGTCAACTCCATATTCTGACTGGATAATTTCTGTTCCTCCTTCGATTATCAGCTTAACTATCACTTTCTCAGGAAGTTTCTCTGACAAGCCCCCCTACCCCAGTGTGTACCCCTTATATGCTTTATCATAACTCTCATCACAATTATAGTTGGATTATTATATGTGTAATTGTCGGTTACTGTCTATCTCTGTCAGAATCTAGGCTCTATGAGGGCAGACACAGTGTCTGTCGTATTAATCTTATATCTCCAGCCCTTAGCTCAGTGCCTGGAACATAGTAGGTGCTCAGTAGACACACGAAAGATAAATAAATGAAGCTTATATAGTTAATGACTTATCTATCCACCTTAGAAAACATTTGATCCAATGAGGGCTACATTTCACAAGATGCAGAATTTTTTTGGACCCCCAACTCCAAAAATGCAACAGTTCTTGCAGATTCCAGCTCCAAATCTAAGAGAGTGTTTGGAGAACCTTCAATTCCCAGCCAACAACAGCGCTTGGACCATCCTCATATTTGAGCCTACTATAGCCCTTGCGTTTCCCAGCATGCAATGGTGCTTAGAGACCTTCCTCAACCTGACAGCATACAACAGTGCATGGGGACCTCCCTCAACGTCCTAGCTTGCAACAGTGCTTGGGGACCCTAGATTCCAATCTAAATAAGTCTTTGGAGACTCTCCAATTCCCAGTCAACAACAGAACTTAGAACTCTCCCATCTTTGAGACTTCTATAGCCTTTGAGCTTCTGCCAATTCCCAGCACACAACAGGGCTTAGAGACCCAACCTCCCAGCCTACAACGGGGCTTGGAGACCTCCCTCGACCTCCCAGCATGCAACAGTGCTTGGAAACCCAACATCCCATCATGCAACAGTGCTTGGAGACCTGACCTCCCAACATGCAATGGTGTTTGGAGACCCGACCTCCCAGCATGCAATGTCCTCAGTCTGCAGGCTCTGAACCCTCACCTGAGAGGCCAAAGCAGATGGCTCCAACCCGGAGCAGGAACTCTGCACCTTTGCTGAGCACCATGATGATACAGAGGCACCCCAGGGCCATGACTGCCAGGCCTAGCACTGCTATCACCGCAGCTGCCAAATTTACCTCTGTGAGGAGGGGAAGGGGAAGTAGAGAATACAGGATGTAGGGAGTAGAGAGAACTCCCATAGAGGGACCCAGAAGATCCAGGACTAGAGAAGAATTTTCAAGTAGAAGATCATCCAGTCCAATGTTTTACTTATACTGTTGAAGGAAGAACTAAAACTCAGAAAGGGTCAGTTAATTGCTTAAGGTCACAGAGCAAAGAAAGGACAGAGCCAGGATTAGAAGGAGATAGGAACTACCAAGTATTACTTATGATCTGGTCACCATTTGTTTACCGGTGAGGAAACTGAGGCAGTGGGGTGTGTGGCAGACAACAGAGAAGGTGGTACGTTACAGCGGAATGATCCAAGTCAGAACTCTCCCCAGCTACTTTCTAGCTGGAAGATTCTGGTAAAGTCACTGAACCTCTCTGAACCCCAGTTTCCTCCTCTGGAAAATCAAGATCAAAATCTCTACTTGACTGCTGTGAGGATTAGAAATCACATATGTAATGCAGCCAGTGCACCACCTGGCACACAGCACTTGTTCCATATGTGTGCCCTGTGATTATTTTGCTATCCTAGGGGAGCACAGCGATTTGCCCAAGCTCACTTAGCACCAAGATAAAAAAGACAGGAGTGGAGAGGGTAAGTAGGTCCTCCATAAAGAGTCCTCCACTGTTTATGGAGGACCTACTATGTGCCAGGCACCATACTGCATGTCTTAGCTGCATCATTTCATTAAATCCTTACAAAGACCAGATAAGGTTCATGACATACCACAATTCTTTTACTAGTGGGGATATTGACATACTGACCGCAATTCCTTTACTGGTGGGGATATTGACATACTGGGGTGATGGAGAGACTGTGGTTAGAGTAGAAAGGGTAAAGTCTTAAAAGTTTTATTGTCCAGTATGGTAGACACTAGCCATGGAGGGTCTTTTCATTTTAAATGGATTTAAATTGAACAAAATTTAAAACTCAGTGTCTTAGTTGCACCGGCCACATGTGGCCAGTGGCTACCCTATCGGTCAGTGCAGATACAGAACATTTCCACTCTCATGGAATATTTTATTGAAGAGCACTGCTTTAGAGTTGGAATTATTTGGGTTCGAATCCTGCCTCTGCCTCTGCCACTTCCTGGGAAAATAAATTAAACCATTTATGGACTTGTGTTTTCTCATCTGGAAGATTAAGATAAAGCCCCTGCCCTGCAGGGTCATGGCAAGCACTGGAACTCTTATAAATGAAACACCCAGCGCTGTGTTTAGCATGTGGGAGATGCACACTTGTGAGATGCTAACGTACTATCCACAGAGAGGGGCTGGGACTTGCCCAGAGTGACACGGCATGCGGCAAAAGCAGAGCTGAGGCAGGAATGTTGGACACAGGGCTCTGGAGAACCACCTGTCTCCAAAGATGAGACCTCCCCAGGATTTAGGAGCTTGTGCCCATTCTGCGGCAAAGCAGAGAAGAAGACAATGCTCTCAAGAACCCCTCTGGGATTAACAGATACAAACTACTATACATAAAATAGACAAGCAACAAAGACTTACTGTATAGCACAGGGAATTATAATCAATACCTTTTAATAAACCATAATGGAATATAATCTGAAAAAAATAACTGAATCACTTTGCTGTACACCTGAAACGAACACAATATTGGAAATCAACTATACTTCAATTTACAAAAAAGAAAAAGAAAGAAAAGAAATCCTGTAACGTGGTCAGCATATCCCCTCCACCGGGCGAAAAGTTCTTACCTTTCTTTGTGGTTCTCTGGAAGATGTGAGCATCCTCTCCCGTGGTGAAGAATTTAAAATAAGTGCAGTTTGCTTCTGTGGCAGCAGGAGAGAGAAAAAGAGAGGTAATGACATGGAGGTCCCTAGTGTAAGCTCAGGGCTGGACATTTAACATAGCTCACAATAACCTAGAAATATGAAATTAGCATCCCTGATAGACTGAGAGAAATCATGCTCAGAGAAGTAAAACCATCCGCTATCACAGGAGCTGGGATTCCAATCCAGAACTTTGAGGTCCAGATCTGCGGCCTTGAGTGGGCTATTGACCTCTCTGAGCTTCTAATTCTTCCTGTATAAAGTGAGTTAATAGTCTCTTTCCTGGCTCTGTCATATGAGTTTGTTTAGGGTCCAGTGAGATTAGAAATGGATAATCACTTTATTCAACAAAGCACCCCAAGATCCAGGCAGAAGGCTAACAGACTCAGAAGAGATTCTTATCTCAGAAAGGATTCACGTCTAGACTACACAAAGAACTCTTGCAGATCAGCAAGAAAAGAGAGATAACCCAATTGAAAAATGGGCAAAGGATATGAATAGTCAATTCATAGAAGAGGAAGCGTGGATTACTCACAAGTACATGAAGAGATTCTCCACCTCACCAGGGATCACAGAAATGCAACTTAAATCAGCAGGGAGATGGCACTTTAGATCAGTTAGATTGGCAAATATTAAAAGGATAATATCAAGCATTGGAAGGATAAGAGGAAACAGCTGGGGGTGTAAATGGGTACTAGTCTTTTTGGAAAGCACTCTGACATACTTTATGAAGTGAAGTATGTTTATCCCTATAACCCAACAGTTTCACTTCTGGGTATACATTCAGAAAAAAACCACGTGCAGGAACATATATGGGTTGCATGATGTTCATTGCAACACTGTTTATAATAATAGGGAGTTGGGGGCACTTCCCTGGTGGTCTAGTGGTTAGGACTCTGCGCTTCCACTGCAGTGGGCTTGGGCTCGATCCCCGGTCCGGGAACTAAGATCCCGAATGCCACACGGCGCAGCCAAAAATAAATAAATAAATAAACAGGGAGTTGGAATCAACCTAGGTGCCCATCTCTATTGGAATAGACAAGTAAATGTGATGGATGTTTCCTGGGCAAGTCTCTGCAGCACACAGTAGCCACGAACTAGACTAAGAGAAAGCAGCACAGAGAGATTTGAGAAACAGTGTTGAGCAAAAAAATCAAAAATAGGAAAAAATCTATAGCACGATATCATTTATGGAAATTAAAATACATACATATATAAAAAACTACTATATTTTCTAAGTTGAAATACATATTCATGGATGCATATCAAATGCATTAAAGAGATGAGTTAGGAAAGAATAAAAAAAAAGAATAAGAATGTGAAATAAAGCACAAGAAGGATCTTGCAAAGGCTGGTAATGATTTTGTGGCATAAACTAAAAAGTATGATTCATCCAAATTTGTGTACTTGAAGTTCAAGAAATGCCACACTAAAAAAAGGCGCTTTCTAAATTGCATTTTAAAGCCAGAACTTCCCACAGAATTCACCTACTCCAACTTTCTCATTCCACAGATGGGGAAACTGAGGAGAGAACAGAGGGAAAGGGAGGAGAGAGGTCGAGAATAAGAGGGGTATAAGAAATAGGAGACAGGTCAGGTGGTCTGGGGAAGTGGAAAGGAACTTTCCGAATTGAAGGGGGATGCTGAGGGACAAGAGATAAACTCCAGAGTCAGGTGAGGTGGTGCGGGACACTCCACCTGGTACTCTCAAGGAAAGAAAAGGGCATGAGATGTCCTGGCAGGAGCAGTGGGAAATGTGAGTCCTTATCCTGCAGCAGCAAAAAGTAAAGGATACTTCGTGCAGCAGAGCAAACGGTGAGGATGCAACCTGTCACAAGTCGGTGGGGGGAAAGCGGTCTTCCTCTACAAGGGAAATGGGAAGTCTCAACTAGAGAATAAGAAGGTGTGGTACATCTTTCTGAGAGAGTGTGGGGTGTCTGGCATCCCATTTTGGCTACTAATGATTTAGGGCATCTTGTCTCTGACCCCAGAGGATATGGCATATCCCATTTGGAAAAGAGTAGGATATGGGTCACCCCCCTTTGGGATGTCCTTTGATGGGCCATGGGATGTGTGGGATATTTCTGAAATCTTGAAATTTGTGAGATGTCCTCTGAAGGGTCAGGATTGTGGGATGATGGTGATGGTCCTTTAAGGAGACTGAAGCTCTTTCTGACCATTAGGGAGACATCAAGGGATGTGAGGGACCCCATATTATGCAGTTAGGTGGGGCAGGACAGCCCCCCCCCAGTGCAGTGAGGACCTTTGGGACATATTTATGGACTAGTGAGATGCAATATAGTGTCGTTGTTAAGAACAGAGATGACCAGGAACCCTCCTACGCTGTTGGTGGGAATGTAAATTGGTACAGCCACTACGGAGAACAGTATGGAGGTTCCTTAAAAAACTAAAAATAGAGCTCCCACATGACCCAGTAATCCCACTCCTGGGCATATATCCAGAGAAAACCATAATTCAAAAAGATACATGCACCCCAATGTTCGTTGCAGCACTGTTTACAATCGTCAGGACATGGAAGCAACCTAAATGTCTGTCAACAGAGGAATGGATAAAGAAGATATGGTACATATATACAATGGAATATTACTCAGCCATAAAAAAGAACAAAATAATGCCATCTGCAGCAACATGGATGGACCTAGAGACTGTCATACTGAGTGAAATAAGTCAAACACAGAAAGACAAATATCATATGATATAGCTTATATGTGGAATCTAAAAAAGGGTACAAATGAACTTACTTACAAAACAGAAGTAGAGTCACAGATGTAGAAAACAAACTTATGGTAACCAGGGGATAAGGGGGGTAGGGATAAACTGGGATATACACACTACTATATATAAGATAAATAACTAATAAGAACCTACTGTATAGCACAGGGACCTCTACTCAATACTCTGTAATGGCCTATATGGGAAAAGAATCTAAAAAAAGAGTGGATATATGTATATGTATAACTGATTCACTTTGCTGTACAGCAGAAACTAACACAACATTGTAAATCAACTATACTCCAATACATTTTTAAAAATTTTTTTAAATTAAAAAAAAAAAACAAAACAAAGAACAGAGATGACCAGGGTTCAAACCCCATATGACTAGCCTGGGTGCATAGACTGAGACATTTATATTTCTCGCTCCTCATTTTGGGGATGATAATAGGGTTGCTATGAGGATTGATGAGTTCATGCAAGTGAAATACTTAGAACAGAGCAGGGCACTACATTAGCACCTAACATTTTTTATTACCAGAGCATCCTATTTCTCAAAAATTTGGGAACTTCCTGCTTGAGGCTCTGAGGGGTGAGAATTAGCCCGTCTGCACGCTGAGTGGGTGGTACCTCAGATAACAAGGGTGCTTGGCATCCCACTTTGCTATCAAGGGCTTGCAACATCCTAATTTGGACCCTAGGGATGTAAGAGATCACATCTGGAAAAGTGAAGGAGGAGGGAAATCCCATCTGGAGCCCAGAGGGATAGGAGATCTTCTTTGAGGGGTACTGAGATTACAGGACATCCTTTGGAGAGGAAAGAATGTTGTAGATGCCATATGGGTGATCAAGCATGCGACATCCTAAATGGGCTCTGAGGGGTGTCAGATAGTTTCCTCGGGTCAGTAGAGGCGAAGTGAGATCCCATTCCCGTTCCCTAGGGGTATAGGATGTCCCTCTGGTATAAGTTTAGGGCATGGCATGGCCTGTCTGGGAGAGTGAGAGGTATGGGACAGCTCTCTGGCATGGGTAGGGGTGAAACAGCCACTCTGTAGGGAAGTGAGGGGTGTCGAGGTGCCTGGAAGAGAAAATGAGAAGGGCTGGAGTGTCCAGTCGGGGAATTTGAGGTGGAATGGGTAGGAAACGAAGAAGGTTTTCCAGGAAGCACAAGGTCTGCCCTGGGATGTTGGGAGGTGTTTGCTGAGAGCTGTTTGGTGGAACCCGTAGGAGGGAACAGCATAGACTGTACTTTGGGGTGGGCATCAAGGTGGTCTTTCTCCCCAGGGCCCACAGGATGGGGGTGCAGGCTGTCTCCAGGGTGGGAAGAGCAAGCTGACACCAGGAACCCAGAGTCTTCCTCTAAGGGTGCAGGCTGTCTCAGGGGCGCGAGCGTTTCTGGGAGACACAGGCTGTCTGAGGGCACCAGCTGTGTCCGGAGTCATCGGCTGGGTCCGGGGGCACAGGCTGTGTGCAGAGGCACAAGGCTTCTCTAGGAACACGGGCTTGCTGGGGGTACAGGCTGCTCTGGGGACACAGAAATGTCTGGGATCACACGCTGTGCTGGGAGCATAGGAGCTCTGGAGGTCATAGGACAAGGGCACCGGCTGCTCTGGAGGTACAGGCTGGTCTAGGACAGACGGGTTTGGGGGAACAGGCTGCTCTGGGGACAGAGGCTGGTCTAGAGCTACAGACTGGCCTGGGGGTGCAGGCTAGTTTGGGGTTACAGACTCCCTCTCTGCACAGTTTGTGCCTGGGGCAGAGGCTGTCCCCGGAGCACAGGTTGATGTGGGTAGGGGCGCATTCTGAGGGTGCAACCTCTCTCTCCTCGGGGCTCAGGCACGGGTTCCTCAGACACGGGATACAAGCCGTGCGCGGGGGCGGCGGCCGCTCACCTCCGGGCAGCTCCGCTGGGCCGCAGGTGTCTCTGCCCGCGGGCACGTCCGCCTGCCACAGTCGCTTGGTGCACATCTTCCAGAGCCCCAGGTGGGCAGCATCACAGACGGCACTGCCGTTGTCCCTGTAGGTGTTGAGTTCCACCCAGAACTCGGTGCCCACGGCCAGCACTGCCAGCGTGGCACCCACGGAGGTCAGCAGCAGCGCCAGCTTGATCTTCCCCTCGTGCTCAGGGGTCATGCTGGCCTTGCGCGCCCCGTGAGCTCGCCGCCGGCCCACGGCGGCCCCCAGCCGGCGGTCCTCCTCGAGCATGAAGAAGTTGGACCACATCATCATCCTCGTCGCGGGCGACAGGGCCCAGGTGCAAAGGAGGCAGCGCTGAGGTGGGAGGGCTGGGAGTGGGGAGGGAAGCGCCTGGGGTCTTGAAGCGGGTGAGGGGCTCAGTTTCCACCGGTCTGTGAAATGGGAAGATCTGAATCCTCCCTGGAACCTCAAATGAGGAAGTCGAGGTCACTTCTGGGACCTAGATCCTCTGCTGGGAACCCTCTGAGGTTCAGAGAAGAGCCTGGGGTACCCACAGAAGCTCAGCAAAGAAGATGAGACTAGAGATAAAGCTAGGTGCCCCCAGCCTCACGGCTAGAGCCTGGGTACCCAGGAGGGGGGCCTGAGAGCTCCAGAAGCAGGAGAACTGAGTGTCAGCTGAAGCTCTGAGGGGCTGCTCTGGGGTCCCCACTGGAGGGAGTCACCAAGGGGAAGCTGTGTTTCCTTGCGGGGGCGGTGGGTGGGACTCCGAGCTTCCCACTAGGGCTCAGAGTTTGGGGCACACAGGAAGGGGAGCTGAGGTCCTCTCTGTGTTTGAGAGGAGATGCTTCCTGGCTTCTTTGGGCTCAGAGTCTGGGGAAGGAGAAGTTGGGTCCCCTCTGGGGTTCAGAAGAGGAAAAACTGGGGTGCAGGGAGTTCAGAAGGGGAGGTCAGAATTACTTCAGAGTCTCAGAGAGGCAGTAGGATTCCCCCAACTTTCACAGGGGGGACCAGCAGAGTCCTGGCTGGGGTTCAGAGACAGGAGGCTGGGGACCTGCTGGAATTCAGGAAGAGGGGAGTGGGGGGGGTCTCCCTGGCCATTCAGAGAACAGACCAGAGAAGGTCTGCCCTAGGGGCTGAGAGAAAGGGGCTGAGGGGCACCCCCAAGGCTCAGGAGGGGGACCTGGGGTCCCTGCTGGGGCTCAGATGAAGGGGCTGTGGTCCGCACTGCGGCTCAGGAAATGGGGACCAGGTCCCCGCACGCGGTTCAAAGGACAACTGGGACCCGGAAGGGACTCGGTGTCCCTTTGGGATCACTCGGCTGCCCCTCCCCCGGGCTCCCAGGGCCGGCCGGGTCGGGACGGCTCCAGGCTCAGCTCCAGGCCAGGCGCCTCCCTCAGGCCTCCCACCCCCGTCTCCTGGGTAGGGACCCCTCTCGCTCTCCTGCCTCTGCGCGGCGCCAACCCCAGCTCCGCGATGCCTCCGAACCGTCGGTTCTGCACGCCACTGGTCGCTCCGCCCGCCGGCCCGGCAGCTCCGCTCACTCCCAGCCTCGCCCCCATCCGCCCACCCCCTTCACCATCGCCGGCTATTTCGGGCTTGACCCGTAAATAACACCCGCACCTGTTGCCGGCGCCTGTTGCCATAGGGATCCCGGGTATTTTAAGGAGACGAGGGGCGGGGAGAAGGACGGCTGCCCGGGGAGGAGGGGCTGGGGGCCAGGTCCCGACCCGCTGGAGACCGAAAGGACTTTTACTTCCTTAAGGGGCAAGGGCGGGAGCTGAGGGTCCCATCTCCCAGCTGGCGGGAGAGGGGGCAGGGCGGGGAACCAGGAGTTTTGGTCCGGAGCAGGCCTGGCTGGGAACCCGAACTGCTCGGTCCAGGGGAAGACGGGCAGGGAGGCAGGACTCCTGGGTCTGAGGGAGGGGGAGCTGGGGGCCCTCAACCCCTGGGTATGAGGGAGGAGAAAGCTGGGGCCGGGGGTCTTGGGTCCCTGAAAGAGAAGAAACTGGGGACTTTAACTCGTGAGACTGGAGGGAGGAGGGGCTGGAGGCCTGGACCCCTGGGTCTGAGGGAGGAGGGGCTGGGGGCCCGGACCCCTGGGTCTGAGGGGGGAGGGGCTGGGGGTCTGGACCCTGGGTCTGAGGGAGGAGGGGCTGGGGGCCCGGACCCCTGGGTCTGAGGGGGGAGGGGCAGGGGGCCTGGACCCCTGGGTCTGAGGAGGAGAAGACTGGGGCCCAAATCCCTTGCATCTTGAAGGATGGAAAGACAGAGTCCCGGGCTGGGGTCCTCCGCTCCCCAGGAGGTAGAAAGGGCCGGCCTCAGGGAGAAGCTGGTGTCAGGGGCGTGGGAACCAGAGCCACAGTCCTCTGCATCGAGTTTATTAGACGGGGCACCCCCGGGGGACCTTCCATGCAGTTTCAGCTCCCCCAGGGACAGGAACGGGGACAGCCGTGTGGAATGGCAGCAGGGCCTGATCTTTACCCTTCACTCCCTCCCTCAGCCCCTCTGCGATGGCCCAGGGGGGGACCCACCTTTCACCAACTCCTTTGCCCATGGTTGACTGCTCCAGCTGGCCCGGTGCATCCTAACCTCTCTGTCCGCCGGGCGTCCTGTGCTGCTTCCGTTGGAGCATGCATTGCCCTGGGATGTGATTGTGATCGTGTACATCTGTCTCTGGCTCTCCCATCAGCCTCTGGCAGGGCTCAGGTGTAAGAGAACCCCATCTCATCGTCCTCAGCACCACCCAGCCCAAAAGGCGTACACAGGAGGCCTTAGGAAGTGTGCGTAGGTGATCTGCATGAATGAATGAATGGGCAAATGGATGGATGGATGAAGGGAGATGGTGACACACAGACATCCCCTCCCAAGCTAGGGAAGGACCCCCCCTTCAGAGCACACCTCCCTCTGCATTCTGATTGGCCGCACTGCCTGTCTTCGGATCTGAGTTTCCAGCTCTGAGATTGCAAGGCCTGGTGCCTGGAAGGCCTCAGGGACTATTTCTTAAATGAATGAGTGAAACCTGTTCTTTCCTTCACCTCGCTGGGTATTCCCAGGCCTTGGCAGGACTCAGGGGAATCTGAGAAAGCGCCTGGTGCTGGCAGCAACGTGAGATGGGAATGGGGCTGGGTGACACCCACCAGCGTCTCCATTCTGAGACATCAGACACCTCCCTGCAGTACCTCTGCCCTGCCTCCTGAACCCATCTTCCCCTCCCGGCCCTGGGCCTCCCCATCTTCCTCAATCTTGCCTGCTGTAATGGCTCTCTCTCCTCTCGGGGGTTATTTTTCTTTCTTCCATCTCCCCGTCTGCCAGCCTCCCTTTCTCTCCTTTCACAGAAAGGGTATGAACTTTCTTGGGTGGGAAAGTTCTTCTCACTTTCATACCAAAAGGATGGCTTGGCCTCCCTTTCCCTCCACCTCCCCTCCCACAATCTCTTCCTTCCACTCACTCAAGCAAAACTCCAGTCCCTACCGCTGCACGGCGATGACCTCGTGTCAGGGTCATGTTATCTAACCCGTGGCTACTTTGCTGGTTCCCACGGATCCTTTTCTGGTTCTCAGCACTGGCCTCTGCCTACTTCATGGTCACTCCTTGCCCCCTTAACTACATCTTCCTCCCCGTCCCCCACCATGCAGATGCCCCCGAGTCTCTGGCCGGGTTCTTTCTCTGTCGTCCACACTCATCTCCTAGGTCACCTCATCCAGTCCTGAGACTTTAAATATGCTGTCTCCTATATGCGGATATTTCCAAAACTTACATTTCCAACCACGACCTCTCCCCAAAGCTCCAGTCTCACATATCCAACTGGCTACCTGATACCCCATCTTGGGTTTCTCACAGGCCTCTAACTTGTCATGGCCCAAGGAGGATGCTTGACTCCTCCCACCTGATCCCTTCCCCTGGTGACCCTTTTCCAGGCAACACACAGCAGCACCACCCAACTTCACACAGTTAAGAGAGTTTTTCTCTTCTCTCTCTTCGGTTTTTCTTTCCCTCCTCTGTTACATCCAGTTCGCCACCACCACGGGCTTTGCCTCCAAAATCCCATTTCCTGTTCTTCCATTTTTCTCCACCCTCACCAGTTCCACATTGGTCCAGGCCACCATCAGCCTCAACTAGCCAGGGACGACAGCCTCTTAACTCCTTACTTCCACCTTCACTCCTAAATCTATTCTCAGCACAGCGACGCGGTTCTGTTATTTTGTTTTGTTTTTATAAATAAAAATAGGAGCATGTCATTCCTATGCCCATCCCACTGAGTCTAGAATAAAATTCCAACTTCTTCCCAGGGCTACAAGCCCCCACGTGACGGGCCCCCAGCGCACGCTTCTGACCTCACCCCAATTTTCTCATCCTTGTTCACCTGCTTGCCATGGGGCCTCCTCAATAATCGGCGACTCCTCAGGGCTTCTGTGCTGTCTCTGCTTGGCCAGAATGCTTGTCGAGTGCCTTTACTTCTCACAACCCACTGCTGTTACTGCTGCAGTGGGTTCTTCCTGAGGCTCCTCCCCTAAAGTCGCCACATCATGCTTTGCTTTCCCCCCACCCCATCCCCACCTGGGCTGTGTGGCTGGCGGGATCTCAGTTACCCCCACCAGGGATTGAACCTGGCCATGGCAGTGAAAGCCCGGAATCCTAACCACCTTCCTGCTACCAGGGAACTCTCTTTCCTGCTTCATTTCAAAAACACTTCTCTGCAACTGAAATTCTTATTGTTTATTGTTCGTCTCTCCTGTGAGTTCCAGGAGAGCAAAACCTTGGCTATCTGTTCCATACCACATTCCTTGCACCTAGACTGGTCTAGAACAGGTTGGGACTCAATAACTTTCTTGAATACTGAAAACAAACAAACAAAAGAAATAGATGGATCCTATACCCTGTGCGTGCTTCTGAGTCTCCACGTTTCTTTCTGGGCACATCTCTGCATTTCTCTCTGCAGCTTTACCCCTCCATTTCTGTGTATATATATATATTTTTTTGCATCTCTGAGACTTCTCTGTTTTGACTTGTGTATCTTGGTGGCAGTCTCTCTCCTGTCCGTTTTCCTCTCCTTTCTGGATCACCTTCCTGTGTCTTTGACCTTTTCCTTTGTCCCTGTGACTCACCTAGTTTTGGTCTCCGTTGCTCTCATCCTTCCTCCCCCGCCTTCCCTCCTTCCCACCGCTCTCCCTTCTGCCCATCCTCCACCGCTTTCTTGCTTTATGTTTGGCCTTTGGACTCTAGAATCCACTACCCCCTAGCCAGCTCTGGCCCCGTCTCCCACCAAATTTGTCTCTCCCGGTCCTTCTCTCCATTTATCATCCCTACACTAAGTTCCCCTCTGTCCCGCTAGTTGTATTCCTTTTCCTCTGTTTCCCAGCATCTCTTTCCAACATGGCCCCCATGGAATCCCTCCCGGGTCCCCTGCCCTCCAGTCTTCTAGGCCATCACAAGGCCTGGCAGATGGGGGGCCTTGGGAAATATTTGCTGAGCAAATGAAGGGAAACCCACTAAGCACTGTCCCTTCTGTGTCCTCAGTGGCCTTCAAATCCATTCCCCCCATCCCTCCACCCCCAGAGCTCTTTCCCAGCTCAAGTACCATCCTCTCTCATCTACCCCCCCCAGCACTGGCCTCCTGTCGAGCCCTTTCCCACGTCCCAGGCGTCTCCTTCTGACACCCACGTCTGACCCTGCTCTTCACCTGCTGCAAACTCTCCCGTGTCTCCTGCTACCCTCAGAATAAAGTCCAAACTCCTCAGCCTGGAACCCTAGCATCCTTAGACTCTGGCTTCTAGCTGCTTCTCTGGTCTTATCTCCCACCCCTACCCTGACCTTCTGCATCCCCAAAGGATGAGCCCTGTCCCCAATACATCATGCTCTTATATCCCCCCCAAGCCGACTCGAGTTGTTTTTTTTCCCATGAAAGCTTTCCTCACCCCCTTCATCACTCATCCTTTTGAAACCCAGCCTGGGTCTAATGTTCTCCAGGAAGTTTCCCCAAGTACTACCCACTCTTGGCAGTTGGTCACTCTGTCTCTTCTTCTCTGGTCAAGCTGCCCATCCTGGTCCCTGTTACAGCACCGACTGCCCTGCCTGGAGTTCTGTTTTTGACTCCTCCTTGAGAGCACCAGTGGGGATCCTGATACCAATACACTACCTGGTACGTTAGCAGATGCTCAAAAACGTCAAGGAGTGAATGGCTGAATTAATGGATGAGTGAAACATGAATCTCTAAGTCCTAGTGTTTCTCCTGCACACCAGACACCATGCCTATGCTTCAGTATTTGTGTGATTATCTGCTCCCTCCCACGAGTGAGAGTTTGGAGGGCCAGTGCCTGTGTTTGATGCTGTATTTCAGCATGTCTCTGCCTCTCACTCTCATCTCTGAGTTCCTTCCTCCCTTTCTGTACCATTCATGTTATGATCCTGTTTAAAGCCATTCCATGTCTCCCCACTGCCCTCAAATTAAATCTAAACTCTTGACCTGACCTACAAGTCCCTGGGCAGTCTGGCCCTGCCTTCATCTCCAGCCTCATCTTGTTCCATCTGCATGTGGCTCACTACGTACATGTTAGCCTTCTCTGGAAGCTCTTCCTGCCCCAGGGCCTTTGCATATGCTGTTCTCTGGCTAAGACACTTCCCTCCAGCTTCACCTGGCTGGCTTCTTGTCATCCTTTTGTGTTAGCTAAAATATCCCTTCCTTTTAAACTGGGTTAAGCCTCCCTGCAGGAGCATTTTGTAGCATTTCAGATTTCTCCTTTGCCCTAATTGTAACTTACTGTGGTGTATGCATTTCTTGGATTAACGTCTGTCTCATGCACAAGGTGTAAACTCTATGAGGATGTTGGGGACCCTATCTGACTTCCCTCCTTCTGTAGGCTCAGCATTCGGCACAATGCCTGGCACTTAAGTACACAAATAAATTGCTGGTAATGAATGATCAAGTCTGTCTCTGGGACTGTTTACGTTCCCTCCCCAGAGCCATCCTGGTACATAGCAGGTGCTTTTAAAACCCTTGTGGAAGGATGAATGAAGAAGTGAACGAATGCCCACGTCTGTCCCTTGTCACTTCGCCTTTCTGCATCCCTTCTTTTATCTTTCTGTCTCTTTACATAAAGCATATATATAGTCTGCAGGTATAACTATATAGTCGTGTGTTATGGGTCCCTCTCCAGGAGTTGGGCTGGGCTGGGAGTCCCTCCCCCGTGCCCCGCCCCCACATGCACACAGCAAAACATTAAAAAGAAAACATCTCAAAACTGCAGAAAACACCACAGCCCTCCCCCCTCCCCCCCCACAAAAAATAAATAAATAAAACACGACGCTCCCTCCCAACGGCCCCCTCCCTTCCCTTCCCCCTCCCTCAGGGTCCCTGATTCGGAGGGTGGCGGGCGCTCCCCCACGCCCGAGAGGTGGGGAGGGGGCGCGGGGGAGCACCAAGCAGTCTCCAGCGCGCTCACGGGGAAGGAGGGGGGCGCCCCCGACCCCCGGCAGCCTCGTTGCACGCGCGCCCGCGCACGCGCCCCGGACACGCCCCCCTCGGCGCCCCCCGTCGCGCCCCTACACGGGCGTGGTTTTCCTGTTGAGCGTGTTGCCGTTGGAGGCGGCGGCCTCCTTGGCCAGGGTCCCGGGGGCTGGCGCGGCGGGCGCGGGCGCGGCGGGCGCAGGCGCGGCGGGCGGCCCGGTGACCGTGACCGTGACGCCGCCGCCCGCCTCCTTGGGGAAGGCGTTGTGCAGCGTGAGGAAGCCGGACGCCCCCCCGCGGTCCCGCTCGGCGCCCGCCCCGCCGCCGCCGCCGCCGCCGCCCCCCGCGCCCCCCGCCGCGCCGCCGTACGCCCCGCCGCCGGCACCGGCGCTAGCCAGCCCCGCGGCCACGCTGCCCTTGGACGGGTCGCGGCTGAGCGTGTACATGGAGATGTCCGTGGAGGCGAAGCCCGGGCCCCCGGCGCCGCCGGGAGACGCGTCCCGCGACGGCGACGGCTCGCTGGAGCGGGAGCTAGAGCGGGAGCGGCGGCGGTAGCGGAAGCGGTAACTGGGCAGACGGAGGATGGCCGAGGGGCCGCTCCCGCCACTGCCGCCCGCGCCCCCGCCGGCCTTGAGCAGGTCCGAGCGAGACTGGCAGTGCGCCTCGCGGCTGCGCTCGATGTAGATGTTGACGGCCAGCACGCCGATCACCTCGGCCAGGATGAACGACAGCCCGCCGAAGTAGAAGGACCAGCCGTACGAGTAATGGTTCTTCTTCTCCTCGTCCCGCTTCGGGCCCGGCTCGCCCGCGTTGGCCGAGATGTACACGATCACGCCGATGATGTTGCTCAGGCCTGGGCGGGGACGGTCAGACGGGAGCCTCGAGGCCACCCCTGGCCCCGCCCCCGCCCACGGCCCGTCCCCGCCGGCCCAGGCCCTGTCCCGCTCTGGTCTGAGCTCCACCCCCGATGGTCTAGGCCCCGCCCCAGATGGTCCAGACCGCCCCGCCCACTGGCCAGCCCAGGCCCCGCGCCATGTTGGCCTAAGCTCCACCCTCAGATGGTCCAAGCCCCTTCCCAGATGGTCTAAATTTCTTCCCAGGTGGCCCAGGCCCCGCCCCGAAGGGCCCCAAATCCTGCTTCGGATGGTCCACCATCCCCAGCTAATTCAGGTCCTACTCTGTTGGTCGAAAGCCCACCCTGGTTGGTCTAAACTCCGTCCCAGTTGGTCCAGGGCCCACCCCAGAAGGTTTAGGATCACCCTTAATGGTCCAGATCCCTCCGGGATGGCCCAAGCCCTGCCCCAGATGGTCTAAACTCCTCCCCAGATGGTCCAGGCCCTTCCCTCGCTGGCCTAAACTCTGCCCTTGATAAGATGACCCTGGCTGGGGTTTCCTGGCCCTACCCTGATTGGTCTAACTCCACTCTTAACTTTATAAATCTTGGTGTTCCCTAGGCCTCACCCTCTTCTCGTTTAATTAATGAGGTAATCCCGCTCTGACTCTCTAGGCCCTGACTCTGGCTGATCTGAAGTCGTTCATGATTATCATCTATTCTAGGCCTTCCCCATGCTACTCTTACTAAAGCAGGTCTCCCGTCTACTCTAAGCCCCGCCTCCAGCTTGCTAAACCCCGCCCCCTGAGGATCGCGGTCAGGCTCCTCCCCCGTCCCAGGTGTAGTTAGCCCGGTCTTTCAAATCCTCCAAGCCCCACCCCCTGCAGATCTTGATCCATCCCCAAAGCATCCCCTGCTGTTTATGCTAAATCCTGCCCCTTCTCCTCTGGATTCCATCCTTTCAGAAAGGCTCTGACTCCTCGAATTTCCCAATACTACTCACTTCGAGTAGAAAGGGCGTCTCGCCCCTTAATGCCCTGCCTCACTACCGAGTTGGTCTGGATGCTTTCGCAGGACCAGACCCTTTTTGGGTACACCGGAGCCCACGAGGCCCCGCCCCCTAGAGCAGGCTCCTCCCCATCTGAATCCAAATCACTTTCTCCCTCTCAGGTCTGTCATTTCTGTCTTCAAGACGGCAATTCAGCCTCAAGGCCCCACCCCCTCTCCCAAGCTCCTCCCCTTCCGTCTCCTGGACCGCGAGCTTTGGAATCTAAACTCCTGGCATCCCGGATTACGCAGTAGACAGACACCTGTCTGTGCTGGGTTCACTCGCCCAGAAGACTACCATAAAGCGACACCTACCTCGCCCAGCGGGTGGCGATGGAGCTTGGGAAGAGCCTAGGAAGGCTCCGGGCCCCAGGGAGCGCCCGGGCAGGGTAGCTGTGCAGGCGCGCGCGCGCGCGCACACACACGTGCGCGCTCGCAGGTGGGCCGCCCCCTCCCTCTGCCTCTCACCTGCTGCCACGAACAGGATCCCTGCTCCCAGAATGATGTTCCTCTTGGACTTGTAGACCCGGGAGGCCGCCACGCACACGCCCCCGAGCAGCAGCAGGATGGCGCTGAGGATGGGGAAGATGCTGGAGGCCCGGACGACTCCTGAAGAAAGGAGAGTATGGGGAGAGAGGTGGGGTGGGAACCAGGGCGTCAGACACGGCCGCCTGTCCCCCCGGCGCCCCGCGCCTCCTGCTACCTCCGTCTCCGCTTCTCTCTCGCTGGTTCTACAATTCTCCTTCTCTGCCTGGTTGTTTTCTGTTATTGTCTCACTTTCTCTCCTCTTTAAAATTTCTCTCTTTCTCGATCTGATTGCCTCTCTCTTTTTCTGTGTCTTTTTCTTCCTCTATTTTTCTCTCTCCTGGCATATTTTTCTTCCCTTTTATTTCTCTAATCACTCTCCCTCTCTCTTTTTTTCCCCCTCGGAACTTTTCTATTTCTCTGTGGACCCTCTCCCTCTCTTTTTCCTTCTCGCACGCTCTTTCCCTTCCTCTCTTCTGCGCATTTTTTCCTTCCTCCAGATCTTCCTATCAAATCTCTAAATACCTCTCTCCCTCCCACCCACCCCCCCTTCTGCCTGGCTGCATCTGTAGCTCTGGGTTTCTCTTCTCTTACTTTCTCCCTTCTCTCTCTCTCTCCCCCTCTCTCTACAGTCCTTTCCATCGTCTCCCAAACCCTAGGCAACCAGATCGTGCGATTTCTGAGCCCGGTTGAGGCCGCAGCCAATCATAACTCTGGATTTGCCGCGTTCTTGGGGTAGCTACCAATCCCACCACAGGCTTCTCGAGCCAGCTCCCTAGAATGGCCCGTCCGCGCCGTCCGCGCCGCAGATTGCCTCAGGGCCCCAGGGCGCAGTGCTCAGTCCCAACCCAGAGAGTCACTGCACTGAGTTGCCTCGAGTACCCAGGCCATCACGACGGCCAATCAGCTCCCGGGATCCCTTCTCAGCCCGCCCCAAGGTGAGAGGAGGGGGCGGGAGAGAGACCACTGAGCCAATCGGTGACCAGACGATCTCAGTATCTGGGCTTAGATTGGCTGACAGGTTCATCTCTGCGTGTGGTTCTAAGTGCCGGAGCACAGCCCCCTCTCCCCTCGCACTTGCCCAAGCCCGGCAGCCCCCCGACTCTGTCCCCGACCCCCACGTACGCAGCAGATACTCCGCGCTGTCATGGTCGTAGTCCGTGTCCTCCGGGAAATGGTTGATCTTCACGCAGACGCCTCTTTTCAACCCTGGAGGGGAATGGGGGTGATAGTCGTGGGCACTTAAGAGTGGGGGAACCCCGGGTGAGGAAAGACCCTCCCCTTCCTCAAACCCCTTCTGATTGGGAGACAGGAAGTGCTGGCTCCTGAGCCTGTCTGTGCACCTGGGACAAACTTTCAACCTCCCGGGCCTCAGTTTCCCTACCAGTTAAAAAAAGAAAAAAGGAAAAGGGAGGGAGGGAGGGAGGGAGGGAGGAAGGAAGGAAGGAAGGAAATCATCCAACACTCACTAAAAGGCCGCAAGAACTTTTGCCCTGTAACCTGTACGGGGACAGTCTCTCTGGCCTCTGTTTCCACCTCTGTAAGAAAGAAGGCGTTGGTTTCAGCCATGTCGTCACCCTTCAACTCAAAATCGGTTGAAAATGCGTGGGAAAACGAAGAGGCGGCAGAGGGCGAGGAGGACTACACTTCCCATGAGGCCCTATGAAGTCTTCGAGTCCAATTGTGAGGAGAGAGGAGCCCCAGTGGATCACTGGGGTTGTAGTCTCTTCAATCCTCCATATGGGAGAGGGATTCCCCAGCTCTCTGCGCACTGCACCTGGGGTCCTCTGGGAGGAGATGCAGAGGTCGGAGCTAGCAGAGGCACGCTAGGGGTGCAGTATGCCTCCAGGGGTCCTGCAGTCTCAGCCCCTTCCTCCCCCCCAGAACCCACATCCTTACACAGCTGCAGGCCGATGTATAAATAAATATAAATTTAAATACATTTTGTTTCCTCAATTCTCCAGGCTCCTTCCAACCTCCAGGCCACTGCCCAATGCTGCAGAACATTCTCACATTCTTCACTGGCGAAAAACTTACCCTTGCAAGCGAGCAGCGCATGGGACACCGGCTTGAGGAAGCTTTCGCTCACACACACACACACCTCCCACCCATTCTGGGGTGTAGCAGCTCCCTGCACTACCACCTTTTTAGCATGCATTGGTTTGATTTATGATCTTCTTCCTCAGCACGCTAGGAGTTCCTGCAGGGGGAGGGCATGGGGTCTGATTCCTCCGTGTGTCCCTAGCATTGCCTGGCACAAAGGAGGCCTCAAGAAATGAGTGTTGAAAGAATTAAATTATGAATGAATATAAGGATGACAGAAGGGGAGATTCGAGGCAAAAGATGACATGGAAAGATGGGGGTAAAGGAAAAGATTGGAAAGAAGGACTATAAGGCAGTGAATAATTCCACTAAGAGCTACCATTTGTTAAGTGCTTCCTAGGTGGATTAACTCATCCGGAGCTCACAGGAGATCCACGAAATAGATGAAATAGTTAATTTTATTGGTGTCTTGCAGTGACCAAACATTGAGAATTGGAGTCACACTGCTTGATAATGAAGCCTGAATCCATCATGTCCTTATTCTGTGACCTTGTTGGCCTTACTTGGGCCAATTTGCTTCAATCTCTTTTCCTATAACAAGGGGCTACTAGGACCTACCTCACTGGGTTGTTGTGAGGGTTGAATCCAGGTATAGAGATTTAGCACTTTGCCTGGAACACAATTAACTGTTTAGCTGATACCACGCCATATACCCATTGTCCAGATGAGGAAGCAGAGGCATAACAAGGGTTCGTCAATTCACAGCTGATGGGTGGTGGAAGCAGAATTCAAACACACAGCAGTTTGCCTCTACTGGAATGTAAGCTTATAGGCTATTCACCACTCTTCAACATCTAGAGCAATGCCTAACACATAGTAAGTGCTTAATAAATATTTTTATGTATGAATGATTGAATGGGCAACAAGCACATGAAAAGATGCTGCATATCAATAATCATTAGGGAAATGCAAATCAAAACAACAGTGAAATACCCTCTCATGGATATGAGACACCATCCCATTAGGATGGCTACTATAAACAAGCAAACAAACAAAATAAAACAGAAAATAAGTGTTGGTGAGGATGTGGAGAAATTGGAACCCATGTGCACTGTTGGTGGGAATATAAAATAGTGCAGTCGCTATGGAAAATAGTATGGAGGTTCCTCAAAAAATTAAAATTACTATATGATCCAGCAAGTCCACTTCTGGGTATATACTCAAAAGAATTGAGAGCAAGGTCTCTAAGAAATATTTGTACATCCATTTTCGTGGCAGCATTATTCACAACAGCCAAAAGCAACCTAAATGTCCATCAACGCATGAACGGATAAACGAACTGTGGCATATACGTAGAATGGAACGTTATTCAGCCTTTAAAAGTAAGGGAATTCTGACACATGCTACAACCTGGATGAACCTTGAAGACATTATGCAAAGTGAAATAAGTCAGTCACAAAAATACAAATACTGTATGATTCCACTCATGTGAGATATCTAGAGTCATCAAATTCACAGAGACAGAAAGTACAATGATGAGTGCCAGGGGCTGGGAGCAGGGAAGAACGGGTACAGAGTTTCAGTTTTGAAAGATGAAAAGTTTTGGAGCTTGGGTACCCGATGTGAATCTACTTAACATTACTGAACTGTGCTTTTAAAAATGGTTAAGATGGGGCTTCCCTGGTGGCGCAGTGGTTGAGAGTCTGCCTGCCGGTGCAGGGGACACGGGTTCGGGCCCTGGTCTGGGAGGATCCCGCGTGCCGCGGAGCAGCTGGGCCCGTGGCCCGTGGGCCGCGGCTGCTGAGCCTTCGCGTCTGGAGCCTGTGCTCCCAACGGGGGAGGCCGCGATGGTGAGAGGCCCGCGCACCGCGATGAGGAGTGGCCCCCGCTTGCCGCAACCGGAGAGGGCCCTCGCACAGAAACGAAGACCCAACACAGCCAAAAATAAATTAAAAAAAAAAAAAAAAAAAAAAAAAAAAAAAAAGGTTAAGATGGTACATTTCACATTCTGTGCATTTTACTTAAAAAAAAAAAAAAGCCATTGAATGAATGAATGAAGATACACCTTTTGAGTGCAGACGTATACCCATCAGCACACCCAGTATGGTGCGGTAGGGGGGGTCAAGTTCTCTCCTTTCCTGAGTGGGATTATAGTACTTCTCTCAAAACGTGAATGATAATTCAGTGAGACTGAGCATGGAGAGACACGGCATGCACTCTCCACAGACTAGCCACGCTGGCAGTAATGATAATTAGTACTTACTGAGGGCTCACCACACACCAGGCACGGCTCCAAGCATTTGACAGGTAGGTATTAACACAGTACACATGACCAGCCCTTAGAAATACTAGGCAGTGATAGTATCCCTGCTTTACAGGTGAGGAAACCGAGGCATAGAGTTGAAGAAATTGCTCAGTTCTATAGATGGTGAATCATGGGGAGGAGACTCTGGGCCTCAAAGGGGAGCTTTTTTTTTTCTTTTTCTTTTTCTTTTTTTTTCTGGCCAAGCCATGCGGCTTGCGGGGGTCTTAGTTCCCCGACCAGGGATCAACCCCCCCTGCAGTGGAAGCGCAGAGTCCTAACCACTGGACCACCAGGGAAGTCCCAGAGGTGAGCATATTTATGGCAGTAGAGTGTAGTGGTTATGGTGGCCACGAGCATGGGCTTTGGAGTCACATTCTCGGGATTCGCCTGCCAGGGCTGCCACTTCCCAGCTGTGTGGCTTTGGGGATTTGAACACCCCTGAGCCTCGGCTTCCTCGTCTGGAAGATGAGGATGGTGATAGCGACCACATGCGGTATGTGAGCATTCAGTGACACACGAATGACAGAGTCAAGCGCAGAATGCACGGGGGTTATGCCGCATGCCTCTGCGTGTTATCCGACCGGCTGGGCCGGGAGCTCCTTAGGTGCAGGGATGGTGGTGACGCGTCTCTGAGTCTCCCCAGGGCCCGCCTAGCACAGACTCGGGCAGGCGGCGGTGGGGGGAGTGGGGAAGCGGGATGGGGGGCGGTGTGTAGGGGTGGGTGCTGCGGTGAGGACTAGGGCTCTGCCCCTCGTATGTTGGGTGGCCACGTGGCTGACTCACTTCCCCTTTCTGGCCTTCAGCTTCCTGCTCTGACAAACTCGGGTGGTAATAATACCTTCCCCCTGGAGCAACTGGGAGGATTCAGTGAGATAATAAGGCGTGCAGAGTGCTGAGCACAGGGGCTTTATATAGTCCGCTCGAATAAATTGGGCTGTGGGTCCAGATTCTGGAGGCTGAAGTTCCTGAGAAGGGAGCTAGACCCATACGGATCCCCCAGCCCTGGGGCTGGTTCTGGGGCACTTGAAATGTGGCAATTGAGACGGAGTGTGAGTGTAAAATAGGCACCAGATTTCAGATTTGGTATGAAGAAAAATGCATACTATTTCATTAATAATCGTCATATTGCTAACATGTTAAAATAATATTTTGGCTACGCTTGGTTAAATAAAATGTATTACTAACTTTTATATTAATGTATTATATTGTATAAATTGTATTTATTAAATTAGATTCATTGAACCTTCCCCTTGGTACTTGTTTTAATGCCACTGCTAGAAACATTTAAGTTATATAGACAGCTTGTGTGATGTTTCTATTGGGCAGTGCTGGTTGGGAGGCTGGGACTTCCGGGTTATCAAGGAGGGGAAACTCAGGGGTTGGTCATCTGAATTCATAATAATAAGAAGAAGAAGAACAGAATATAAACTACATAGTCTAGCCTTTAGCCTGTGCCTGCTGGCCTTTTGAATGCTTTACATGTAATAACTCATTGAATTTGCTCCACAGCCCTGTGGGTTAGGGGGTGTTATAATCCCCATTTCACCGATGATGGAAATAAAGCCACAGAGAAGTAGAATATATGGCTCAATGTCACCTTTCTGTGCATGGCAGACAGGAGGTAACCCTGTTACCAATCAGTCTTGTTCTAGAGTCTACGTCCCAATCACTACTTTCTACTGCACTTCTCAGAAAGACTTGGAGGGAGATGAGGATGGGACCTAAGAATTCCTGGGGACAGAGCGTCTTCAGGGGACAATGGCCCGGGGGGGGGAGGACCAGTTTCTACACCCCTGGATCCCCGATAGGATGGAGGCTAGTGGTTATATTGCCTTGACTCCTGGGAAACAGAAGAGACCTGGATTCAGATCCAGACTCTACTGCCTATTAGCTGTGTGACCTTGGGAAAGGTGCTTCCCTTCTCTGAGCCTTAAGCTTTCATTTCTAGGAGATGGGGGTAATAGTGGTACATGGTACACAGGGTTACTGTGAGCATCCAGTGACACATGAATGATGCCTATAATAACAATAAAGTCTACCTTCATTTACCCCCTGCTTAACACAATTCCTTTGGCTCCCAGGACCCACTTACCTCATTTTCCCCAAACCTCTGTGGTCACTCCTTTCTCAGCTCCCTTTGCTGGCTCTCCTCATCTCTCTGATCGTCTTTGAATACTGGACTAGCTCAGGCTTCAGCCCTTCAACTAATTTTTTGGTTTGTTTCTGTCTCTGCTCATCCATCCACATGCCATGACCCGCCCACCAGCCCAGACTCTCCCCTGAACTCTGACCTCATATATCATATCGCTAACATCCTAGATCAGGGGGTCAGCAAACTATGACCCACGGGCCGAACCCAGCCTGCCAAATCCAGCGAAGAATGGGTTTTACTTTTGTTTTTTTTTTTTAATGATTGAAAAACTGTCAGAGAAGACTATCTCGTGGTACGTGAAAATGATGTAAAATTCAAATGTCAGTGCCTGTAAAGGAAGTTTAATTGGAACCCAGCCACGCTCATCCACTCATGCATCATATCTGGCTGTTTTAAGGAGTAGCAGCAACAGAGATCGCACGCCCCACAAAGCCTAAGAAATTGACTGTATGGCACTTTGTGGGTCCTTTCCTATATTGACTCCTGTCCTACACAGTATCTCGAATAGGCACCCTCAATTTCTTTTTGTAATTTTTTTGGTAAAGGCACCTCAATTTAACATGTCCAAAACTGAGCTCGTGATAGCCCTCCTTATAATAAATTGGGTAAGAGAAAATAAAACAAATACGATAAAATACCAGCTGTTCCAGCAGATGAATCTCCCCCACCCCTACCCCACCACGTGCTCCGGTGCTCAGGCCACAGACTTGGAGCAGTGACTCTCAATTAGGGGCGATTTTATTCCTAGTCTGGAGACAGTTGACAATTTTGGTGTCCACACCGGTGGATGCTGCTGGTGTTTAAAAGGTAGAGCCCAGGGATGCTGATACACATCCTACAACACGCAGGACGCACCCCCCACCCCCAGCCCCACTGCCGCAACACGGAATTATCCATCCCCAAATGTCAGCAGCGCTGAGCTTGGGAAACCCTGCTTTCGAGACACCCCGACACTTCTCTCTCATATCCTAAAACTGCCCCATCAGCAATTCCTGCCCGCTGTAGCGGCAGAATATACTCGCAGTTCAAACCCAAACTCTACGGCTCCCACCCCAGATAAGCCACCTCCCATTCTCCCTCTTCCTTTCCTCCTAAATACTCAACACAGCAGCAAGAGCGATGTCCTTAGCCTTTAAGCCAGCTCCTGTCACTCCTCCACTCACGAACCCCTGATGCGGAAAGCAAATTACATTCCAGGACCTGGAAGTCCGTGTTATCGCCTTGACTGCACCTCCTACCACGTTCCTGCTCACCAGCTCTGCCTGGGCCACGCGGGCCTCCCCTGATGGTCAAACACAAGGCACATTCCCACTGCAGAGCCTGAGCAATGTTTCTACAGCCTGAAGCATTTCCTACCAGAAGCCACATGGCTCCATCTCTGGGTTCACTTAGCCCACCCCTCAGACGTCACCTGCTCAGTCTCCTTTATCTCCAATTTCTCCAGTTTCACACCCTTGCCCCTAACACTTCCCATCCCCTCCCTTGCTCATTTTCCTCCTTAGCACTCAGCTCTAACACCCTAGATGTTGTACTTACTTATCTCCCTTATTATCTGTCTCTCCTTCTAGAATATAAGACATATAAAAACAGGGATCTTTCATGTACACACTGCTATATTTAAAATGGGTAACCAACAAGGACCTACTGTATAGCACAGGGAACTCTGCTCAATGTTGTGTGGCAGCCTGGATGGGGGGGAGTTTGGGGGAGAATGGATACATGTATATATATGGCTGAGTCACTTTGCTGTGCACCTGAAACTATCACAACATTGTTAATTGGCTATACTCCAATATAAAATAAAAAGTTAAAAAAAAAAAAAACAGGTTTCTTTGTTGTTGGTTTTTTTCTCCTTCCACTGCTATAGCTCCAGAATCAAGAACAGTGCCTGGCACATAGTATAAGCTCAATAAATAGTGGTTGTTGAGGAGGGGATGAATACATGGAATGATTACTATTTGTTGTACACTGTCCAGCAGTGTATAATGAGAAACTGGGTGTCAAATTATAACATAATGAGGAAATTGGATGGGTGTGAGGCAATAGGGACCAGAGGTGACTGGAGAAAGGGAGACCCTCATGCCTGATCTGAGGAAGCAGCTGCTACTCGGATCCAGCCAACCGTGGCCACTGCAGGATACCGGCCCCATGTTGTCAGATCTTCCACTAGTTCAAAAGAAGCTGGAAATCGGATTTTCAATGTGCAATCTCCCTATTTTTAAATGTTGGCAACCGATTCAGATTTTGGTTTCAGTTTTAAACACTCCGCACATCAGACAAAGCATATCTGCAAATCCCATCCATCAGACCTGAGGTCTCTTGGCTCTTCCCCAGTCACAGCTGGGTGACCTTGGGCAAGTGGCTTAACGTCTCTGAGCCTCAGTTTCCTCATCCACAACAGGAGGGTGGTGCACTGCCCCCCCCCCGTAGGATTAAACGAGATAATAACATTCCTTGCTCATCAAGAGTGCCTAGCAAGGGACTTCCCTGGTGGCGCAGCAGTTAAGAGTCCGCCTGCCAATGCAGGGGATGCGGGTTCGAGCCCTGGTCCGGGAGGATTCCCACATGCCGCGGAGCAACTAAGCCCCTTCGCCACAGCTATTGAGCCTGCGCTCTAGAGCCCGTGAGCCAAAATTACTGAGCCCTCGTGCCACAACTACTGAAGCCCGCACTCCGCAACAAGAGAAGCCACCACAATGAGAAGCCCATGCACCGCAACCAAGAGTAGCCCTCGCTCGCTGCAACTAGAGAAAGCCCGCGCGCAGCAATGAAGACCCAACGCAGCCAAAAATTAAAAAAAAAAAAAAAAAAAAAAAAGAGTGCCCAGCAAAACGGAGGAGGAAAAGATGGGGAAAAGAGAGGGATAAAAAGAGAAGTGAAGGGATTTTGATCTTTTTGGCCCTGGAGGGGGAAATTGGGGACTGGCTGGTCCCACTCCTTCACGTTGCAGACGAGGGCCCTGAGGCTTGGGGAGGTGACCAGACAGCGATCACACAGGGGGCTAGATGCACAGGAGGACTGGAGCCCAGGTGTCCTGCGTCCCAGCCCATCACTTCCATGCTACGTGGAAAGAAATGGCAAAGCTGAGAGCAGGACAGAGGAGCTGCGGAGAGGAAGAGGCCGGGCGAGGGGAGATGGGAGGCCGAGGGAGCTAGCTGCGAGGGAGCCTGCGAGAAGGAGAGTAGGACCGAGCAAAGAACAAAGATGGAGATTAGAAGAGGCGGTGGCCTCAGCGTCAAGAAACAGGGTCTGGAAGGAGGAGGTCAAAGGGAGGATGAAGGGAGGGAAGATGAGGCAGAGCCATCTAAAGACCGCGGAGGACCAGGACTAGTGGGGGAGGCTGGGAGGACTGATGGGAGAGGCAAGCAGGACAAGACCTACCGGAGGACAAGCCACAGAGGGAAGAGGAGAGGGCCATGAGTTATGGGCAGTTAGGGCACGATGTTCTAGGAGAGAAACAGCCAAAGTGAGGCCACAGGGACGGAGGAGATGGGGAAGACGCTGTGACTGGGGCCATAGGAGGTAGGGGCGCTCAGAGCGCAGAGGTAGGACGTGGGGGAGAGGAGCTGCAAAGGGCAAGGAGGCGCGGGGTCGAGATCAAGGTGAGAGGGAAGCGGGGAGGAAAAGCAGAGGGTGCCAGGGCTGGAATCGAGGCAGAGGGAGCCCCTCGCGCAGGGAGGCCAGGCACCCACAGGGCTGAGAGGGAGGGAGGGAGGGAGGGGGCTTTCCCCACGGATGAGGGAAAGAGAAGATTAGGGGGGTCGCGAGCGGAGGGGGCGCAGGACGTGCCGAGTGACGGAGAGGCGTGAATGGGGAGGGTCGAGGCGAGGGGGGCGGGATTCAGAAGAGGGTCAGGACGCAGAGAAGAGTGGAAAGGACGGGAGGGGAGTGGCGGGGGGTGTGTGTGTGGGCAGGAGTGGCAAGAAGCAGCAGGAGGAGGCGGGAGACCCGCCGTGGGGACCGCAGGAAACCGGGAGATTTCCCAGGGAGGAAGCCCAGCCGGCCGCGGAGGGGACGAGCGGCGGGGCCGCAAATGGAGGCGCGCAAGGCCGAGGCCCCCTCCACCCTACCTTCCAGGCAGCAGATCCTCCAGAGGCCCGAGTGGGTGAGTCCGCCGGGGTCCTTCTTCTCCGAGGAGCCGCTGCCCCCGCGGTGGTGGGGCCCGTCGTCGCCAGCCGTGAGGTTAGTGGTGTTGCAGATGAAGGCGCGCGTGTAGAGCCAGTAGTCCGTGCTGATGGCGATGGTCATGAGGCCGAAGGCTGCGAAGGCGCCCACCGTGGTCAGCAACACCTGCACTCCCTTCTCGCACCAGAGGCCCCTCTCTTCGTTCCAGCGCTTCAGCGACTCCAGTTTGACCACGGGCAGCCGGGGGGCCGGGGGCCACCACCGGGGCAGCGGGGGCGGGGCCGTGCCGGCGGCTGGGGGGGTCACAGCGCAGGCAGAAGTGGGGGGCCCGGGGCCAGGGGCTGGGGAGGGGGCGGCGAAGAAGAGGCTGCGGCCGGGGACGGGGTCAGAAGGCAGCCATGGTCGCCAGCTGGTGGAGGGCAGGGAGCGAGATAAAGGATTAGACAGGAAGGCTCACCTCCCTGGATACCCCTTTACCTGCACCCCAGCCCCCCAAAGAAACCCTACTCTTTCCTCGGTTGAAGAAACTCCTTCCACTCTGCTTGCCACTGCCACTTCTCTGAAAAACAATCTCCCTGTGTCCAAGAAACTCTTCCCACTAATCCCACTCTGAGACATTCCCCAGGCATCCCTGAGAGTGTCGTAGGACACGCCTCCAGGCCCCTCCAGCTCTGCCCCCCTGGTCTCACCGTCCTCCCCACAGGGAAAGCGTCCCTCACTCCAGCCGCCAGTGCCTCTTCCTCCCCAGGAACCCCTGTCCTGTTCCTCATTTCTTATAAAATGTTCTCATAAAGTTCTACCCACTCCCTACCTTCCCCTGCAAGGCCCACCTCTTCACCTACTATGGCCTCTACTTAGGAAAAATAAATCTCTCAATCTCTCCTCAGCTGAAAAAAACAAAACCAAAAACAACAAACACAACAAAACCCAGATCTTCCAAACTCACCCCCACGGTTTGCACAGCTCAGAAAACCACACGGGTGTCATCACTACCACCCCACCTCCACAGTCTCCTCTGCATGGGAACCCCTACCCCACTCAGAACCCTATGTCTCTGGACCAGGGTTCTCAACCTTGGTGGCACCTTGAAACCACCAGAGGATACTGATACTTGAGAAATTCCGATTTCATTGGTCTGGGGTGTGGCCCTGAGCATCTAGGTTTTTAAAACTTCCCCCGGGGGATTCTTTTAAAGGATCCAACACCGTTGGACCCCCTGGTTTAGAAGAATGCCCCCCATCTCCATCACATTCCTTCTAACCGCCCCGCTTGTCTTCCTTGGACCACTCTCCCATCCCCTGCTATGTCTTTGACTCAAGGAAAATACCCCACTCTTTCGCTTGCTTATAGGAGTCTTCCAAATCTGGTCCTCAGTAGCTCTACAACTCAGACAAACTCATCAGAGCCATCACTTTCTCCTCCATTAAGAAAAATCTCTTCCGTGAGTTGCACGGCATTTTCTACTCACAGGAATCCTTTTCTCCAGACCCCAAATTCCTCTCCATTCAGAAATCTCCCAAGCTCTGACCTGTATATTCACTGCTGCGGAAGGAAATCCCCCCAACTCTACCCAGCATCCCCCCACCCCATTCCTCTGCCCTTCCACCATCTCCCACGACCTCCAAATCGCCTCTCTGTAGCCCTTGTTATGGGGATGAACCCCCCAACTCCAGATCTCCCCAGCTCACTTCAACCTCCCGCTGTCTCTTGAACTTATAAGAGCCTCCCCCCACCACCCTGACTTCTCTTACATCACAAAGAATCCCCTTCACTCTTGCCACCCTCCTGCACCTACTCTAGCTCCCAGCATGGCTTCTGCTCAGGAGAATCCCCTTCATGTCTCCCTCAGACTTCCCTTCCTGGGAACACCCCCAGAACTCCCCCTTCTATTTCACCTGTGCAGGAACATACACCATACACTCAGTTTTCTTCCGAATTTCAAAAGATCCCCTCCGTAGACAGTGCCCCTTCGAAAAATTTGATCCACAAGACCACAACTCTCTTTCAATTGGGAATAATTTCCCACTCTGCACCCACCAAGGGTCCACTCATTTTCCTCTCCCACGGCACCCCATCACCACGCCCCCTGCCCTGCCTTTTCCACCTTACCCCAACCCTCCTTCCAGGCATGCAACCCTTACCAGCTTCCACCGCTCACTCTATCTATCCTAGACTCCTTCCCCCAAACCCCCTATTCTAGTTAAGAGCCTGGAAGCCTTAGAGGAGGAAACAAACAAACAAACAAACAAACCTGATTCTGGGTCCCAGTACCAGGGTGACCTTGGCCTCTTCCGCCCCCATCAGCTGGCCCTCACTGGGTCTGCTCCAAGGAGGGGTGTTGGAAAGGTTGTCTATGGGGGGGGTGTCTCCATGGCAACTGGGCCTAGTGCCCCGCACGTGTGTTCTCTCCTCACCTCCACTCCTGCCTGCCCACGCACGGCCCCTGCCCTGGCCCCATTCAACAGTGCCCTGGACGCTGACATCCCCAGCCTCCCTGTCCTCACTTCTGGCCCCTTCCTGTCTTTCCTCTCCAGAAAGACGCTGAGTTTCCTCTCCTCTCCATCTCTCGGCATCTTCTCCCCGCGTCTGTGCCCCCTCACCACCAGCACCACCACCTCCACTGTCCTAGCAGATTTCTGCCTCCAAGGGGGGTGGGAGGGTGAGCCTGTGACCTCAGCATGTACCCCTTCCCCTGCTGGGCCCCCTAGGACCCGGGATAAGGAGGGGATGGAGAGAGGAGGCGAATGATGGAAATTCTCCATCATATAAAGATTCGAAGATCTTTTCATTTTGTCGATTTGGGGGGCACTCTGCTTGGTTTTAGGGGTTCTTCCTTTAGTCCATCTGTCAGCGGCAGCAAAGGAGGGAGCAGGGGACCCCCCCAATTCAAAAGCTCCGGGATGTGAGAGGGGTCATCATCCCCTCTCCCTCTGAAGGGGACCAGCTCCTTCCTCCAGAATTAGGGGGGTCACGGAGCCTTCATTTTACATCCACCCACCTCCGATTAATAAAAAGATCTCTCTCACCTCTGTTAACGATAGGTCAACTCTCCGATGCACGGGGGAGGGGACGTTGAGCCCCCCTGTCGGCAACCCCCCCAGAAAAACCCTTGTGGCTCCCAATTCTCACTGCTCCCCTCCCCCAGCAGCGAGGGACCCAGGCGTCCGACCTGGTTGGGGGGTGGAGATGAGGAGGCGTCCGGGGAATGGGGGTGTTGAGGTGGGAGGGGAGGCTGAGGGGCAGCTCTGAGCTCGGGCCCCGAGGGAGAGGGGGTCGGGATGGGGGAAAAAAAAGGTGAGGAGACAATTTGGTTCCCGTGTCGCTGGGTAAAGTGCGGAG
Source organism: Balaenoptera musculus (assembly GCF_009873245.2). NCBI lineage: Eukaryota > Metazoa > Chordata > Mammalia > Artiodactyla > Balaenopteridae > Balaenoptera > Balaenoptera musculus. The sequence goes on from NC_045803.1 coordinate 4,336,334, forward strand.
CTGGAGGACGAGAGAGGGAAGGAGGAGGGAGGGAGGGGGAGGGGAGCCGCTGAGGATGGGGGAGCCACGGAGAGGAGATGGATGGGGGGGAGGGAAGTGATGGGGGGGCAGGGTCTGGGTGACAGAAAGAAGCTGGGGAAAAAGAGAGAGACCCAGAGAGGGAGGGAGAGAGACAGAGCCAGGAGAAGCGGAAAGAGAGAGACCCAGAGTCGGGGAAACAGAAATGGGGGAGGGAGAAATTGGGGGGAGGCAGCGGCTGGTAGCAGAAGGAAGTTGGAGAGGGAGACACACACACACAGAGAGAAATATCCAGAGAGAGAAGGGGACAGAGGCAGAGATGCAAACAGAGAAACGCAGAGACTGGGGAAGAAATGGGGGATGGGGGGGTCAGGATCTGGGTAACAGAAGGAAAGAAGGGACAGTGAGAGAGTCATCCAGAGAGGGGGAGGAGAGACAGATGGGGAGAGAAAGACAGAGAGAGACTGCGAGGATGGGAGAGAGAGAGAGGGAGAGAAGGAAAGAAATAAAGTGGGGAGAGAAATTGGGGATGGGGCAAAGGTCTTAACAGAGAGAAGAATGCTAGAGAGAGAGAGAGAGAGAGAGAGGAGAGAAAATTTTAAAAATTTAGGGGAGAGGGGTCTGAGTGGCAGAAGGTGCCTGGAGACAGAAAGGCAGGTGCAGAAGGAAAGAGAGGGACCCAAAGAGAGACACAGATGGGGAGAGACTCAGACTGGGAGAGAGGGAGACCCAGGGAATGAGACAGAGGTAGAAACTGGGGAGGCATCAAAAGGAAGCCGGAGAAAAATAGGAGAGGGGCCAGTCTCAGATGAATGAAGGAAGAAGCTGGAGATAAAGGATACCCCTGCCTCCTCCCCCACCCGCATCCCCAGCCCCTGCTCCCTACCCCCATCCCCATTTCAAAGCCACCCCCCCACCCCCACTAGCCTCCATCTCTCCACAGCATCGCTTGCCGCCGCCACCGCCTCTTCCTGTCGTCATAGCAACAGGATCCAGGCGCCCAGCCAAGGCTGGCAGCAGCGGCCGGAAATGAGGGGAGGGCCTTTTAAAAAGGACCCCAGGAGCTCTCTCCCCTTTCCCAAAATCCAAGGGAAAGCTCCACCTCCCCGAGTCTTCCCACCATTCCCCCCACACCAAGTGGCAAGGGCAAAGAGCCACTGAAAATAAAATTATATTAAATTTACAAGGATAGAAAGCCTTTTGAGTTTCACCAAGAATTTTTTTTTCTTCTTACCCGCTACTCACCACTAGCTCAAAGAGTTAGATTCCCCCAAGATGGGGATGGGAGTGAGGAGAAAAGTAGGATGTGCAAAGCTTGAGTGGAAATAAGTTTTAAAGAAGTCTGTCTGGGGTTGGGTCGGAGGGCTATGCAACAGTTTTGAGAAGACTGGATTTGCAAGTTCTAGAACTAGCCAGTGGGTAGAAGGTGAGACAACTCCAGGGAGAAAATCTCAGATGAGAGTCAGAAAGTTTGGTCTTGGGTTCAATCTCAGAGATGCCTTGTAGCCACTGTGTGACCTTGGGCAAAACATTTCCTCTCTTCTAGACTCAGTTATAATGGGTGCAAAAACTGCCTGCAATTAAACGGGAACATTGGTGAGAAAAGGTCTTTGCATGCTGCTCTAGACAAGCAGTTATTTCAAGACTGTGTCTTCACAGGAATGTGATCAAAAATTAAGCTAGCCATAACCACAGACTTGGGCTAGGGAGTTTGCATACTGTCTCACAGAATTCTTGCAGAATCCTTGTAATGTGGGCACTGATATTCCCATATCATAGGTGAACAAACTGAGACTTGGAGATGCGCAGCGATTTGCCCACGATCACCCGGGAAATACAAAGTCAGCACTGGAGATGAAGCAGCCTCTTTGTGGGGCGTTGCCAGGAACAGTCAGCAATAGGTGAACTTCAGAGCCACTTCACCATTCCTGTGTCAGCTCCTCCCTTTTGGGGGCTGACAGAAGACAGAAAAAACCTGAGTTCCCCACACATTCAATCACCTCCCCTGAAGGAGCATCTCAGATTTCCACTGGAACTTCTTCAGGGGAAAGGAGTTTAGAGAAGCATTGTGACACCCTTGGTTTAGAAGCAGAGAAATACCAGCCTCGAGGGAAGGGGCCTGGAATTCATTCGTTTGAGAAACATTTGTTCAGCCTCCCCGTTCTTTTGCCAGGGAGAAGGATACAGCTGGGGACAATAATGGTAATTGATATAAACTGAGTGCTGAATGTTACAGACTCTAAGTGATTTGCCTGCACGGACTAGGTCTCCCAGGTTCTCTTATTAGCCCCCATTTTAAAGATGCGAGGCTGAGAGAGGTAAGCACAACCTGCAGATAGGAAGCGGTAACAACGGAAATCAGAGTCAAGTCTTCAGATTCCAGAACCTGTGCTATTTTCACTGCTTCTCTGTTCTTTGGTGGGGGGAGGGGGGGGTGTTTATATCCTAAATGGGGGAACTATAAATAAACACAAAAACAAATACTTTGAAAGGGTGAAAACAGCATGAAGCTGATCAAATAAGCTGAGGTTTCTAAATCTCGGAACTATTGACATTTGGGCTGGATAATTCGCAGGGCGGGGCGTGGGGAGGGCGCTGTCCTGTGCATTGTGGGATGTCCAGCAGCATCCAGGGTCCCTGCTCACTAGATGCCAGTAGCAAGGGATTATAATAAAAAGAATTCAGTCTGTTCCACCTCAAATCCTGCTCCATACTGGAAGTCTTTTAACATTTTCAGCTGTTTCTTCTCTTACTTGCCTTTGCATCCCTAAATAATAATTATCTTCTAGATGTGTCAGCAATATACATTGTAGATCCTTCTCTCTGATAGATAAGGATTTAACTCATGCAGACCTCATTTTTCCTCCCTATAAGTATTTTTAATTCTTCTATTGGTTAATTTTGTGTCATTAACTAATAGACTTATGTCATGATTTCTTCTTTCAGAGGGCATATCTTTTCTCTCCCTTTTTAAGCAGCTTTGTTGAGATAGAACCCACATACCATGCAATTCACTCACTTAAAGTGCATAATTCAATGGCTTTTAACTATAATCATAAAATAGCGCAAGCATCCACCTTAGATCCATTTTAGAACATTCTCATTAGCCCAAGGAGATACCACAAACCCCTCAGCCAGTCACCCCCAGTCTCCCCACACCCCCAATCTCCCCACCCAGTGCTAGGTGATCACTAATCTACTTTCTGTCTGTATAGGTTTGCCAATTCTAGACATTTCATATAAATGGGATCATACAATATATGTTCGTTTGTGGTGGGCTTCTTTTGCTTAGCATAATGTTTTCAAGGTTCATTCATGTTGTAGCATGAATCAATACTTCATTTCCTATTATTGCAGGATAATATTCCATTGTATGGATATACCACATTTAACTATTGGATATTTGGGTTACTTCCAGATTTGGCTACTATGAGTAATGCTGCCGTCAACATTTGTGTGCACATTTTTGTGGGAAGGTATGTTTTCACATCTGTTGGATGTATACCTAGGAGTGGAATGTCTGGATCACATATTTATCCTTTTGAGAAATGAGGTAGCATCTCTGGACTTCATTCTGCAAGGCAGAAATATTAGACCCACTGAACAACTCTTCAGCTCATTGGCGGACTCTTCAGAAGGGGTGTCCCAGAAGATGCAGGTTATGGACGCTTTCAGCTCTCATTTCTAAATTAGCTCATGAATTCATCTCACATTAGCCGAGGTCTCCCATGGGGTTAACCTGGAGACCTAGAGGCTGTAGGCTCAGAGACAAGTCTGCTAAGCCCCTAACCTTGAGAAGGTCCTCCACCCTCACTTCCCCTGACCCCATGTGGTAGGCAGAACTCCAAAATGACCCCCAATATTCCCACCCCCTTGTGCAATCCCCTCCCCTTGAATGTGGGCAAGACTTGAGAATAGGATGGGGTGCCACCCCCATGATTAGGTTACATTATATGCAAGGTGAAGGAATTTTGCTTGTGTAATTAAGGTCCCTAATAAGTTGACTTGAAGTTAGTCAAAAGGAAGATTATCCTGGGTGGGCCTGACCTAATCAGGTGATCTCTTTCAAAAGGGTCAAGAATCACCTCACACCAGTCAGAATGGAAAGTCTACAAATAATAAATGCTGGAGAGGATGTGGAGAAAAGGGAACCCTCCTACACCGTTGGTGGGAATGTAAACTGGTACAACCATTATGGAGAACAATACGGAGGTTCCTTAAAAAACTAAAAATAGAGCTACCGTATGATCCAGCAATCCCACTCCTGGGCATATATCTGGAGAAAACGCTAAGTCAAAAAGATACATCCACCCCAATGTTCATAGCAGCACTATTTACAATAGTCAAGGCATGGAAGCAACCTAAGTGTCCATTGACAGATGAGTGGATAAAGAAGATGTGGTATATATATTCAATGGAATATTACTCAGCCATAAAAAAGAATAAAATAACACCATTTACAGCAACATGGATGGACCTAGAGATTATCGTACCAAGTGAAGTAATTCAGACAGAGAAAGACAAATATCATATGATATCACTTATATGTGGAACCTAAAAAAATGATACAAATGAATTTATTCATAAAACAGAAACAGACTCACGGACATAGACAACAAACTTATGGTTAACAAAGGGGAAAGATGGGGGGGAGGGATAAATTAGGAGTTTGGGATTAACAGATACACACTACTATATATGAAATAGATAAACAACAAGGTCCTACTATAGCACAGGGAACTAAATTCAATGTCTTGTAATAACCTATAATAGAAAAGAATCTGAAAAAGAAAAAATATATGTATTGTATATAGATATGTAATACATATATGTGTGTGTATATATATATATATATATATATATCTGAATCACTTTGCTGTACACCAGAAACTAACACAACATTGTAAATCAACTATACTTCAATTTTTAAAAATTAATTAATTAATTTATTTTTGGCTGTGTTGGGTCTTCGTTGCTGCACGCGGGCTTTCTCTAGTTGTGGCAAGCGGAGGCTACTCTTCGTTGGGGTGCGTGGGCTTCTCATTGCAGTGGCTTCTCTTGTTGCGGAGCACGGGCTCTAGGCATGCGGGCTTCAGTAGTTGTGGCACGCGGGCTCAGTAGTTGTGGCGCACGGGCTTAGTGGCGCCGCAGCATGTGGGATCTTCCCGGACCAGGGCTCGAACCCGTGTCCCCTGCATTGGCAGGCGGATTCTTCACCACTGCGCCACCAGGGAAGTCCTATACTTCAATTTTTAAAAAGAGGGTCACGAAGTCAGAGAGACTCAAAGCAAGAGATTCTCCTGCTATCCTGAAGGAGCAAAGTGCTCCATTGTAGAGAGGCCCACGTGGTCAAGACCTAAGGGTGGTGGGGCTTCCCTGGTGGCGCAGTGGTTAAGACAAACACTCTACCTGCTCTTGAACAGTCAGCTTACATGCTTCTTCCTCCAGGAAGTCTTCCCTGACCCCCCAAGGCTGCATCAAGGATTACAGCTGTGCTTCCACCATGCCCTATAGGGCTCCCATTAGAGCACAGTCACCCTGTATTGCAATCAGCACATCGGTCGGACTCCCCCAGGAGAGTAGGAGCTGTTCAGGACAGGCATGTGTCTGGTTCACTTTGGTGTCCCCCAGAGCCCAGCGCTGGTAGACAGGAAGCTTCGGTTTACAGGTGCTGAATGAATGGATGGATGGATGGATGGATGAAGGAATGAATGAATGACTCAGGGAATGAGTGGATACATATTGCAGGGTCCTTACCCCCTAGCAGTCCCTGCCCAACCACTCTCCCCGCCTCACATCCTGAATGTGCTTTTTCCCAGGTGCTTGAGTGTTTCTCATCAACAACAGCTGGGGCCTTTGTGTTTTCTCAAGAGGAACAGAGTGCTGGTGGCATGTTTTCCCGCTGTACCAGGAAGGGAAGATCAGCGTTTCTAAAACGTCCTCATTCAGGGTGAAGTGGAAATATTCCAGCTCTGGGGAGTCAGGTGGCCTGAGTTCCAATCTTTGCTTTGCCTTGCCTCCCTAAAGGACCCAGAACCAAATCATTGCTCTCTCTGACCCTTCATCCTCTTGTCTAAAATGGGACGGGGGGGTGCAGTTAGTGATCTCCCTCTGGATGGGATGCTCTAGGACCATGATTCAAAAACCACACTACCAAGGAATTCTGGCAGGGCTCTTTTGGTGCCTGTGAAGCCCCTGAAATTATGTACAAAATTTTGTGAATATGGGTATTGTTTTCTGGGGGTTCATAGCTTTTATCTGATTCACAAAGGGATCCCTAATCCCCTACAAGTTAAGAGTTACTTCTTATAAATGGATTTAGCAAAATCTCATTTGTGCTAATAAAAATAAAGGCCAAAAAGAAAAGAAAAAGAAAAAAAAAAAGCAAGGGAGAATATATAAATGCATAGGTAATATCTAAAGCAGGTTTTTCTCAGCCCCAGCATGAGTCACATCTTGGACCAGATCATTCTTTGTGGTGGGGGCCGCCCTGCGCATTGTAGGGTGTTAGGCAGCGCCGCTGGTCCCACTAGATGCCAACAGCACCCCCTCCCCAGTTGCGACATCCAAAAATGTCCCCAGACATTGCCCGATGTCCCCTTGGGGCAAAATCACCCTGAGCAAGGAACCACTCATCTAGTAGAAGAAACTGATAACAATTTTTCCCTTTGAGGAACAAACCTGGGATTGAGAAAAAATGAAAAGAAAGTTATTTTTTTCTTTCTACACTTCTCTGCTGTTTAAATTTGAAAATCATGACTGCGTTACATTTATAATAAAAATGAGTTTATTGTTAAAATAAATTACCTCCATTCAAGGGACCACTACACAGCCATTGAAAAAATCAGGCAAATCTCTACATCTGAAACATTACCTGCACGGCATGCAGCAACCATGATTCAAACTTTTGCCCTCAAGACCCCTCTTTACACTTAAAAATTGTAGCAGACCCCAAAGAGCTTTTGTTTATGTGCGTTGTGCCTGTCAATATTTAACATATTCAAAATTGAAGCTGAGACGATTTTAAAATATGTATTACTTAAGTAAAATAATAAATTCATTGCATGTTTGCATAAACACACTTCTTTTAGTGAAAAATAACTATTTCCCCAAAAAATATAGTGGTATCGGTTTATTTTTTTAACTTTTTAATATGTTATATTGGAGTATAGTTGATTAACATTGTTGTGTTAGTTTCAGGTGTATGCTTTATGTTTTTGAAAATCTGTTCAGGGAATTCCCTGGCGGTCCAGTGGTTAGGACTCCGTGCTTTCACTGCTGAGGGCCCGGGTTCGATCCCTGTTAGGGAACTAAGACCCCGCAAGCCTTGCAGCGCCGGGGTGGGGGGGTGGGGAGAAAGAAGAAAATCTATTCAATGTTTGGCCTAATAGAAGAAAGTTAGGTTCTCATATCTGCTTCTGCATTCAATCTATGGTGTTATCACCCATTGTGAAGCCTCCAAAAGCCTCTGGACTCTATGTACTCATGAGAGACTAAGAGTGAAAAAGGCAAATAATATCTAAGTATTATTATAAAAATGGTTTTGACCTTGTGGTGGCCACACTTTGGGAACCACTGATGCACAGTACTATTCTATAAATGAAATGAGTACAAAACACTGTGTAAACATGATGATAGATAAAAAGATGAGATTGCGTGGCTTCAGTATACACGGAGGCATACACTTAGGGTTAAGTATCGGTAGGCTCAGGAGATTCCCAGGATTCAAATCTTAGCTTCACCACTTCCTAGCTGTATGACCAGGAGAAAGTTAATTAACCTCTCTGGGCCTCAGGATCTCATTTGTAAAATGGGGATGATAATATAATAAAAGCACTGACCTCCTTGGGTTATTCAATGTAAAGTGCTCAAGACTTGAATGCAAAGTGTCTGGCACATAGAAAACAGTACATCATGCAATTAATTTATGCAAACTATTATTATTAAGTAGCTTTAAAAAACATAAGGTAGGGGTTTCTCTGGTGGCGCAGTGGTTAAGAATCCGCCTGCCAATGCAGGGGACTCGGGTTTGAGCCCTGGTCCCGGAAGATCCCACACGCCGCGGAGCAACTAAGCCTGTGCGCCACAACTACTGAGCCTGCGCTCTAGAGCCCGCGAGCCACAACTACTGAGCCCATACGCCACAACTACTGAAGCCCTGGAGCCCGTGCTCAGCAACAAGAGAAGCCACTGCAATGAGAAGCCCACGCACCGCAACAAAGAGTAGCCCCCCCTCGCCCTAACTAGAGAAAGCCCGCCTGCAGCAATGAAGACCCAACGCAGCCAAAAATAAATAAATTAATTTAAAAAAACAAAACATAAGGTAGAGTTATATAACTGATGCTAAATGATCTCCATAACACATGTGAAATTGGAACGTACAGAACTATGTGCATAGTATGATAAATGCTGTGTCAAATAAACATGTATGTGCTACAGATTCACCTGTGTGTGGATTTAAACACATACATGTATGCTTAGATATGCATATAGTATTCTTGAAATTATACATTAAAAGATAATAATACCTTAGGGCGAAGGGTATTTCTGGATGTCAGGAGGTCACAAGTAGGACAGACTTTTCACAGCATTCCTTCAAAAAAAAAAAAGATAAATCTTTAACTATGGAATCCCATTGTATTTTCAAAATGTAAAAAACAAAACCACCACCAAAAACACTAACTTAATTTTTTTTTTTTTTAAAGAACATAGACTTTAGGATTTTAAGTTGTTAAGTTCCAGGCAAAATCAGCAAATACCTCAGCACTTGCACCACAACTGCTCATCCTGCACGCAAGACAGACAGCACCAAACGATCAGAATGGCAGACAGCACCAGTCGATGGGGACATCCTTTCCCACTGAGCAGATGTTCAAATCCTTCTCAACACTGTGCTCCAAGAAGCCACTAGGAATCGGTTAGTCTTGACAAAGAAGCTGAAACACATTTGCCATCCCAGTTCTCGGGTATGACCTCCAGAAATTCCTGAAATCATTGAAAATGACTCAGAGTATTTCCCTCAGGGAGTCTGATCCTGCTGACTCTTAGTTCTCTCCTGCTAACCTATCCCCACCACTCTTCCTGTTCCAGAGGGATTTGGAGTCCTGCTAGCCCATCCCCCTCCTTTTTTACAGAAAAAGAAACTGAAGCTCCAGAGATTAAAAGACTTGCTCAAGGTCACAGAATGTGTTTGCATCAAATTCGAAGTCAGATGTAGCAGCTGAGAGAGGAGACTCTGGGATTAGAAAGGAATGGGTGTGAATTCTTTGCATCTTTCAAGCTGGGTGACCTTACCTCCCAAAGTCTCAGTTTCCTCATCTACAAAATGGGGCTCTTTGGAATGCCTAGCTCAGAGGATGTTTGGGAGAACCCAATGAGCTGGTAAATGAAAAGGGCTCAGCACAGTGTCTGACACCTAACAACAGCTTGATCAATGTGTCTGTGGCCATTACGGTAGTGGTTGCAGAAGTTGTTCTGATTGCCCCCAAGAGACTAAATCTAGAAGAGGTGAAGAACCCAAGGGCTAGCACTGTGTTTCCTTTTTAACATAGTTCAAGAATAAGCTTACCTGGGACTTCCCTGCTGGTCCAGCGGTAAAGGATCTGCCTTCCAATGAAGGGGAGGCGGGTTCGATCCTTGGTCAGGGAACTAAAATCTCACATGTCACCGGGCAACTAAGCCCGCGCGCCACAACTACTGAGCTCGAGCACCTCAACTAGAAAGCCCGCCTGCCGCAAACTACAGAGCCCATGTGCTCGGGAGCCCGCACGCCACAACTAGAGAGAGAAAACCCACCACCGCAACTAGAGAGAAGCCCTCTCGCCGCAAGGAAATATACCGCATGCCTCAATGAAGATCCCGCCTGCTGCGACTAAGACCCGACGCAATAAAAAATCAATAAATAAAATAAAATAAAACGTAATAAATTAAAAAAAAATAAGCTTATCAAACGTTCAGGCCATTTTCAATCCCTCAGTGTAGTAGGTGAGATCACAGATCTCAGAGACCACTTTGAGCCTCCATCCCTCACCTGTAAAACGTGTGTGTGCACGCACTGGCTCAGTGTGTGTGATAATTCCTACCTGCAGGGCTGCTGGGAACATCTCCTGAGATCATGGATGGGAGGAAAGTGTGTGGCTCATAGTAGGTGCAATAAATAGTAGCCGTTATCTTTTCACAGAGTGACCAGGCATTAGGAGAAGCCACTGCTCCCTGGTACAAAAGGGAGGAAGCTCAAGTTTTGGAACCAGCTGAACCTAGTCCCAACTCACAGCTCTGCCAAGTTCCACCTGTGTGACCCTGGGTGAGTCATCTCACCTCTATGGACCTAGCTGCAAAATGAGTCCAATAAACTCAACATGCAGGCTTGGGGAGAAAATTAAATGAAGCAGGTACTTCCCTGGCGGTCCGGTGGTTAGGACTCCCCCTTTCCACTTCAGGGGGCACAGGTTCGATCCCTAGTTGGGGAACTAAGATCCTGCATGCCTGCGCAGCGTAGCCAAGAAAAAAAAATTTTTTTTAAATAAATAAATGAAGCAAGGAAGGTGAGTAATAGTAACTGTTCTCTAAGTGGTCATTGTGATACCGAGAGTTAATTTTTATTGATCCGGACCTGTGTCATTTGCTGTCCGACACGCTTTACATGGACTGAATTATAAAGTGAGGCTGTTAATTACAATGATTAAGCAATTTAACAAACAACCATCTAACCTTATTTTGTACAACTCTAGCCACCGCCTCTCCCCCACCCCGCCAGGGTGGAGACCTGGACCCGTCCTCTGTATCCAATGCCCTCCCCCTGGGCAGGCAGAGACGTGTTTGAAATAAAGTTTATTGAAGTTTCTGTCGGTATTTACATATGATACACGGTAAATAACAGAGCCAGGCCCCCCACCCCACCCCTTCCCCACCCCCAAAGTCCCCCTCCCCCCAGCCTCGTTAAAAATCGCTGCGTAAAGACAGGTTAACTGCTGCGGTCCCCCCTCCCCCCTCCCACCTAAGATGCAAACTAAAAGCCCCCGTCCCTCCCCTGCCCCCCTCCCCCCACCCAGGGGGCCTTTCTAGTTCCGTGTACAACACTGTGCTACCTCGCCCCTCCTCCCCTAATAAGGGGGTGGGTGAGTTTCTGGTGACCCCCATCTGTCCAAGGGGGCGGACGGACCCTTGAAAGAGGCCAGAGTTGGGGGTCTGAGATGGGAAGGGGGACTTCAATGAGGGGGAGGGCCAGAAAATGGAAGACTTCGAGGTTTGGGGGGTGTCGACCCCCGCTACTGCCTCTCCCTCCCCCGACGGGGCCTCGAGGGGGAAGAGGCGGGCACAGGCGTGGAAACGGCGTGGAGGAATTCCCTCCACCCTAGGGTCTCCATTCTTGTCGCGTGGTATGTGGGGCTGGATGCACCGACGGCCTTTGGATGAGCGGGTGAAGAGGAGGCCGGGAGACAGAGGAAGGAAAAGAAGCCAAGGTCAGCTGAGAGAGCAAGAAAAGCCGTTAGAGAGAGCCCTCGAAAAGGCAGGTAACCTTCAGAAGGCCGAGCGAGAAGCGTCCAGCAGGTGAGAAAGAATGGGGTCTCCCGTGGGTGGGGGAGTGGGGGAGGGGACACCATACCTGCGGCCTCCAGCCCCACCCCGGCCGCACTACACCCGAGGACCACTAAAGTCCGGAGGTGAGATTGGGCCGGGAAAGAGAGAAGTCGGGGCAGAGAGCAGAAGAGGATGCTTGGCATTTCTGGCGGCAGCTGGAACCTACTCTCCTGCCCAGAGCCTCTGCAGCGAGGCGGAAGGCTGGGGGATCGTTCGCGGAGGTGGGCGCGCTCGGCCGCTCGGCCTGAGGAGCGGAGGAACCTGGGAGGCGGTACTAGGCCTGGAGGGGAGTGGCCTAAGGAAAGGGGGCGGGTCATCTAGAAGGAGGCGTCATCTGGAAGTGGAAGGGACCAATGAAGTGGAGCGGTCAGGAAAGAGGGCGGGGTTATGGCGACGGGGCGGGGCCACTGGGAAGAGGGCGGGGCTAACGCGTGCGCAGCGTCCTCCGGGTTGGGACGAGGAGTCCCGAGGACTTGAGGGGGAGCTGCGTTGTGGGGAGACCCGTGAAGAGTAGGAGGAAGAGGAGGAGGAGGAAGAGGAGGAAGAGGGGCTCCCCGGGGGCGGGGCCTCAGCAGGGCGAGGTGGAGATGTGCAGGTGGTCCGGGTACTTGATGGCTGGAGGGTAGTTCTGCGTCATCTGGATGGATACGTCGCTAGAGATGTCGGAGGGGCTGCGGCCGCGGCGCCACGCCTCGGGCTGCAGAAACTGGCCCGAGTAGTCGGAGCAGTCGCTGAGACGCGGGCGGTAGAAGGCCGGGTGCGGACGGTACATCTCCTCCTCCGCGTAGCGCTTGGTGAACAGGTACACGGACATCACGCCAGCTCCCTGTGGCAAGGTAGGGTCAGAGTCGCAGAGGCTGGCCCCGGGCTCCCTCTGACCCCAAAACTCAATACCCCCCACTCCCTCCTCTCCCAGGACCCAAGATTCCAGGCCTCCAGCTTCCTCCTTTCCCAGAACCCAGGAATTAGAGCCCCAATCTCCTCCTCCCCAGGATCCCAGGAGTTGGAGCTCCCAGACCCTCCGCCTCCAGGACCCAGGGGTGAGGACCTCAGCCACCACCTCCTTTTAATTCAGAGTCTACACCCACAGCCTCCTCTTCCTCCTGCCCAGGAATCATGCCGTCCCCCCCAACCCCCCTCCATTCAAAACTCTAGAGTCTGGGCCCCACAGACATCACCTCTTTGAGTAGGAAGGAGGAAGCTGCGAAGGCAAAAGACCACCCGTAGCGATAGTGGAAATACTGCTCGGAGCTGCTGGGCCTGTTCATGACCTCGTCGTTGATGCTGGAAATGTAAAGAACCAAGCCCACCACCAAGGAGAGGCCTGGGGGAGCAGAGGGGTGCCCTTGGTCCATTAGCAGTGGACCCCTTTCCCCAGCCCCAGGCCCCCTGCATCTCACTGCCATCCTCTCCCCCCTCCCCCCTGCTCTACCCTGGACTAAATTCCATCCTTTGAAGTTCCTTGTGTGCTGGGCCTCGGCTGGGTGCAGGGAGCCCAGAGATAAATCAAAAGCCTCCTCCCCCCTCCCACCCCCATCCCTCATCTGCCATCCAGGAGCTCACAGTGCAATTGGGGCAGGCAAACATGAACACTGATCAACAGTCACATCCATGGTGACATGTACTGTAAAGAAAACAGTAGCACAGAGCTCTGTGGGTCCGGAAGAGGCACCAAACCCACCTGGGGCAAGGGTGGAGGGAGTCAAGGAAAGCTTCCTGGAAGCATGACTTTGTCCAAGTCCTAAAGGATGAGGCCCAGGGAAGAATTAGGGTTTACCATTATACCACTCCAGCCAGGGCAGAGGGAACAGCATGGACAAAGAGTTGGAGGGGGAACAATGAACTGATCCATCCATGTAGCTAAAACATGGACCACAGCCACAAGAAATGAGGCCAGAGAAGGGGGCAGGGGCATTGCCATGATGAGGCTCGAATGCCAGGCTGAGGAGCTTGGCATCAATGCCAAGGGCGCTAGGGAGCCATGGATGGTCTGAAGCAGAGGAAGGACAAGGCCAGATCGAAGTGTTAGAAGATCCTTTTGGGGCTGATTGGTTCTGGGAAGAGACTGGAAGGGAGAAACTGGATATTGTGATATTCCAGGGGGAGGAGGAAGCTGTATAGATCAAAATAGCAACAACAACAACATCAATAGCAATAATAATAATAGCAACTGCTTATAAAGGTCTTGCTCTGAGCTAGGCACCATTCTCAGTGTTATATATGCACTAACTCATTCAAACCTCACAACACTTTCAAATTGGTACCATTTTTATCTCCATTTACAGCTGAGGAAACAGAGGCACATGGAGAAGGTGGAGAGGAGAGGTCTGATTTGAAAAATTTTAAGAGGCAACTATCACTTCTTCAAGATGAACTTTCTTTTAAACAGTAGCCATGCAGAACGATAGCCATACATAGGGTGGCTTAAAGAGGCTATAAAATCCCTCCCCCCAATTAATCCAAGTAATCCTCATCAGCATCTTCCCCTAGAATCCTACAAATAAACACCTGTGTGCCCATCGCACCCAGAATGAATCTAAATTCCTTCCACTGCCTACAAAAGAGGTTAGCAAACAATGACTGCCCAGGGCTAAATCCAGCCCACCTCCTGTGTTTGTATGGCCTACTAGCTAAGAATGGCTTTTATATAATTAAATGGTTGAAAAAATCAAAAGAAGACTATTTTGTGGCACGTAAAAAGTATATGAATTTCATTTGGCAGTTCCTCAAAGTGTTAAAGATAGAATTACCATATGACCCAGCGATTCCACTCCTAGGTATTTACCCAAGGGAACTGGAAACATATGCTCACACAAAAACTTGTGCATGAATGTTTGCAGCAGCATTATTCATAATAGCCAAAAAGTGGAAACAACCCAAATGTCTATCAACTGAATGGATAAACAAAATGTGGTATAGCCATATAAAGGAATACTATTCAGCCAAAGAAAGGAATGAAGTACGCATTTATACTACCACATGGATGAACCTAGAAAAATGTGCTAAGTGAAAGAAGCTAGATGCATAAGACCACATATTGTATGGTTCCATTTATATGAAATGTCCAAAATAGGCAAATCCATAGAGATAGAAAGTGGATTAGTGAGTGGTTGCCGGGGAGTGGGGTGGAGGGGGGATTATGATTAGCTGTTAAAGGGAGTGAGGTTTCTTTTTGGGGTGATGAAAATGTGGTAAAATTAGGTAATGGAGATGGTTGCACAACCTTGTGAATATACTAAAACTGCTGAATATATGAACTTTATGTTATGTGAACTATAATATCTCAATTTAAAAAGCATATGAATTTATAATTTCAGGGTCCATAAATAAACTTTTGTTGGGACACAGACACACCCGTTTGTTTACATTTAGCCTATGGCTGTACCGGCAAAACTGAGTAGTTGCGGCAGACCGTATGGCCTGTAAAGCTGAAAATATTTGTTATCTGGCATTTTACAGAAACATGTTCCTGACCCCTGGCCTGCAATGCCTGCAAAGTCACCTGCCAAACTCATCTCCAGCCATTTCTCCTTGCACCTGCTACTTAGATGGCACTCTTGCTTGAACACAAGCTCATTTCTGCCTCAGGGCCTTTGCTCTCCCTGTTCCCTTGAACTGGAATGCTCTTCCCCCAGATTTCCACATGTCTCTCTCTGTCACTTCATTTATTATTATTATTTTATTATTATTATTATTATTATTATTATTATTATTTTGGCCGCGTGGCATGTGGGATCTTAGTTCCCCGACTAGGGATAGAACTTGCGCCCCCTGCAGTGGAAGCACGGCATCCTAACCCCTGGTATCTGTCACTTCATTTAGATCTCTTATTCCTTGTCACCTCTTTAGAAAGGACGTCTATGATCTCCTTGTTTTAAAAAATTGCCCCTTCACTCAGAATTAGAGAAATGCAGGTGAAAACGATGAGGACATAGCATTTCTCATCCATCAGATCGTCGAAAGTTAAAAAGCTTCACAACATACTCTTTGTGAGGCAGGGAAATGGAAGCTCTTATATATTGCTGGTGGGGATGCAAAATGAATGGTGCAACCTCTATGGAGGGGAGTTTGGCCATGTCTAACAATACCACACATATATTTATCCTTCAACCCAGCAATCCCACGTCTAGAAATTGACCCTGAAGATACCTGTCCAACAATATGAAAGCACATATGTACAAGTTAATTCACTGCAGCATTATTCATAATTGCAAAATATTAAAAATGACCTAGATGCCCTTAAATAGAGGATTAATGGAATAAACTATAAAACATCACATAACAGAGTACTGTGCCACTATGAAAGGACAATGAGGAAGATCTCTAGGAACAGATGTGGAGTTCAGTGATAGTTCCAGACCATATCACTAATTTTTTAAAAAGAGTATACAGGATGCTAGCTTTTCAGCCTAAAAAAGGTACATAAAATACATATATGCATCTGCTTATTTTTACAAAAAGAGACATAGGAGGGGAAACAAACATGAAGTTGATTACTTCTGTTGAGAACAGAAAGAAGAGATGGGAAGGAAGTGGCACTCCTCTGAGTATATATTTTTGCATAATTTTGACCTTTGGAACTATGCTAATATTTTATATATTCAAAAGATAAAATCAACAAGGATCTGGGGCTTCCCTGGTGGTGCAGTGGTTAAGAATCTGCCTGCCAATGCAGGGGACACAGGTTCGAGCCCTGGTCCGGGAAGATCCCACATGCCGCAGAGCAACTAAGCCCGTGCGACACAAATACTGAGCCCGCGTGCCTAGAGCCCGTGAGCCACAACTACTGAAGCCCGCACGCCTAGAGCCCGTGCTCCGCAACAGGAGAAGCCACCACAATGAGAAGCTTGTGCATCGCAACAAAGAGTAGCCCCCACTCGCTGCAACTAGAGAAAGCCCATGCGCAGCAACGAAGACCCAACGCAGCCAAGAATTAAATAAATAAATTCATTTAAAAAAAAAATGGGGAAAACAACTAAAATTGAATACAAACAAAAATAAATGAAGCTGGGCTTCCCTGGTGGCGCAGTGGTTAAGAATCCGCCTGCCAATGCAGGGGACATGGGTTAGAGCCCTGGTCCGGGAAGATCCCACATGCCGCGTAGCAACTAAGCCCGTGCAGGACAACTACTGAGCCTGCGCTCTAGAGCCCGTGAGCCACAACTACTGAAGCCCGCACGCCTAGAGCCCGTGCTCTGCAACAAGAGAAGCCACTGCAATGAGAAGCCCACGCACCGCAACGAAGAGTAGCCCCCACTCACTGCAACTAGAGAAAGCCTGCGTGCAGCAACGAAGACCCAACGCAGCCAAAAATAAATAAATAAATAAATTTTAATAAATAAATAAATAAATAAATAAAGCGAATTTATATCAGATGAATAACACAACCACAGGAGGGGGGAAAGTAGTAATCCAAGTAACTTTTGGGCAAAGTACTTTGAATATATATCTCAGTTTAAAGACAGAAAGGTCTGTGAAGAAATCTTGAACCGTATTTAGTAGATTTTTATTGGGAGTGGTGTAGGGGTAGCAGTACTTAAGTTATTCTGTGTGAATCGTAGGGCTGAGCAAATGTGGAAATATACTGATGTTTTGGGGAGGTGGAGATCTCATTCTGAAAGAAGGAAGATACAAATCAGAACGGGGTAAGTCAAGAAAGACCCTTGTGGTGTCAGTACAAACTCCTGTTTTACAAATATATGTAATTTCCCAGCTCGTATCCTAAAATATCCTGGGAGCAGTGACACCCCAGCAGCAATGAGCACACCTAGCACCCAGATTTTGGTCTCTACTGTCACCCCCACTACATCAGGAGCTAGGAAGAAACAGCTCATTTGAAGCCTGAGGCAGGGGCAGTAAAAGTGTACTGGTACCACAAAATAAGGACGTACTCAAAAAAAAAATGTTGGAGACATGTCAAAACAGGACACAGGAACTCATCTGAAGGAGGTTCCTGATAGCCCAACTGGGGACAATCTGAACATCAAAATGAATACTAAAAGTAATGTCATACAATACACTGAATTTTTTAAAAATGTGAATCCATACTGACATATTCTTTAAGGAGATAAATAATAAAAGAAAAGAGAAAATTTGGGAACTCCTTGGCAGTCCAGTGGTTAAGACTCCACACTTTCACTGCTGAGGGGCCGGGTTCAATCCCTGGTCCGGGAGCTAGAATCCCACAAGCCACGTGGCCAAAAAAAAAAAAAAAAATTTTCTTTTCGGTGACATCCATGTAGACAGAACAACAGAGTTAAGAAAACACCATTTTGCAACCCTTGTAGTAATATTAGGATCTAGGCAAGCGTCGTCGACAGCGGACATTAAATCACTGTATGACAGAACCTCCCCATGGAATATCTATTAATTACAAAGAGATTTTTGAAAACTTCCTTTATCATAAAGGAACCTGACAGATACCATCTGAACCAAGAAACCAAAGCTAACATCACCAATAATGGGGCAAATGGACACCCCGACCTCCTGATGTGATCGTGACACTACTTCGTTTATGTAGTGTCCCTGCTGGTAATTTGTGGATCCACTCCTGTGGAAACTGTGGGGTGTTCTACAAAACACTGGCTACATTCTTCAAAAAAACATCAACATGAAAGATTTTTTTTTAAAGGTACAGGAACTATATAAAAGATGAAAGGAGGCGAAAGAGACACAGCAAGGAAATACAAAACTGGATCCTGAATCAGGGGAAAAACTGACTATAAAAGGCAGTGTGGAGACAATTGGTGAGATCTGAATATGAACTGCGTATCAGCTGTAATACTGTATAAGTGTTAAACTTCCTGAATTTGATGATTGTACTGTGGTTAGGAAAGAAAATGCACTTGTGCTTAGGACATAATTGCTGACGTATTTAAGAGTGAAGTGTTTGCAATTTATGTTCAGGTGGTGATATATAATATAATATAATATAAATTATATAATATATACATATATAGATATATACACATAAGATACACAGAAATACAAATGTGGAAAATGTTATAAATTGGTCCCAGTGAAGAATATATGAGAGTTCCTTGTATAATTCTTGCAACTTTTCTGTATGTTTAAAATTTTTCCAAAGCAACACATTTTGAATAAAATGGACATCCCCAAACAGGACTTTTCCCCCAAGGTACAAAAATGTTACCCTGCAAATGACTTATTCATTGTAAAGAGAAAAATGTACCTTTTCAATGGAGAGCTCTAATGATCACCCCCTTTACCAAGGGTTCAAACTTTGTTCCACTCCTGGTAGGAACAACTTGACATTATTTGCTACCTGAAGTGATGGGCTATAAAGAACATGGCACCACCTCTAAATCTTGCCAAACATATTTAACCAGAATCTAATCAAGTCTCTACCCTGGACATAACTTCCAGGCTACAGAAAATACAAAGAAAGAGGAACAAATCAAATGATGCCACAAGGAAACAATCAAATAAATGTGGGATGTGGGGTGTTCTACAAGACACCCTGTCCTGCAGATTTCAAAATGACAATGGTATGAGCCAAGCTGTAATACTTAAGCAAGTGACTGATCTTAACATCTCAAAAAGAGACACAACCAGATAGCATTAGGTCTCCTGATGCAATACAGTAGGACATAATAGCACCACCTATCTATGAAGTATTTTATCACCTCCGCCCCCCAAAAAAAATCAAACCTGGATCTGATCTACAGTTTTACAGGAAAACACAGGATGGATGAGCATATTAAATCACAAAAACACAATTAGAAAGATCTAGAGTGTGGGAATTCTATGAGACAAATGACTACATTTCTTCAACAAATAAATGGCAAGGAAAAAAATAGAAGGAGAAGGACTGTTATAGATTAAAAGAGGCTTCAGAGATCTATCAACTAAATGCACAAGTGGAATTTGGATCCTGGTCTGCAAGAAACTAATGGTAAAAAAAAAGGCATTTATGAGGCAAGTGGGGAAGTCGAACACTAACTAGATATTAATTTATATTAAGCAGCTGTTCTTAATTGTTTGGGCATGACAGTGGCACTGTGGCTAGTTAAATAACAAAGTACTAATTTCTCAGAGATATACTGAAATATTTGTGGATAAAACGATTTAATGTTTGAGACCGACTTTAAAATCATGTAGTGAAGTACAGAAGGGAGGTATGGCAGTATGACTAAAAAAAGATTCACCATATGTTGATAATTGTTGAAACTGAGTGAAGGGTACATGGCAAATTATACTATCCTTTGTATATTTTTATAATGAAATATATTTTAAAAGTCAGTGTTGTAAAAAAATGTAGTATGGGAACTATTCTAGACTAAAAGAGAATTAACTAAATGCTATGCATAAACAGACTGAATCCTGGTTCTGGGGGAAAAGCTATAAAAGGCATTCTTAGAACAACTGGGACAGTTTGAAAATGTAATGAATTATATTATGGAATTATTGTAAAATTCCTAGACTTGATAATGGTATTGTAGTTATGTAGAAAATGTCATTACTCTTAAGAGATGCATATTAAAATGTTTAGAGGTGAACAATCATGATGCCTGCAACTTACTTTCAAACGGTAAAGCCAGAAACAAACAAACAAAAACCAAACTGTGTGTAAAGAGAGAGACAGAATATGGCAAAACTTTAGCAAAATGCAAGTACCTATGTGGATCTAGGTGGAAGAAGTACCAGTGTTCACCGTACTATTCTATAGATTTCAAAGTTTTCATTAAAAATTTGGAGTGATTGAGGTAAGATTAAATAATGACGTTCCCATCAATCTCCTTCCCCTTAACTGTTTTTTTTTTAATTTTTTTTTTCTTTTAATTAATTAATTAATTAATTAATTATTTTATTTTTGGCTGCATTGGGCCTTCGTTTCTGTGCGAGGGCCCTCTCCAGCTGCGGCGAGCGGGGGCCACTCCTCATCGCGGTGCGCGGGCCTTCACTGTCGCGGCCTCTCTTGTTGTGGGGCACAGGCTCCAGACGCGCAGGCTCAGTAATTGTGGCTCACGGGCCCAGTTGCTCCGCAGCATGTGGGATCCTCCCAGACCAGGGCTCGAACCCGTGTCCCCTGCACTGGCAGGCAGACCCTCAACCACTGTGCCACCAGGGAAGCCCCCCCTTAACTGTTTTATTTATCTTTGTTGCACTTATCACTACCTAACATTATATTTTCTATCTATTTGTAGTTTTTTAGTCATGAATCTCCTCCACTTCCTCGAGGATGTTTGAAACTAGTCTACCTTGTTTCCTACTGCATTCCTAGCATCTGGTGCAAGATCCAGCACATAATACTAGTTGAATGGATGAATATACTTGCCATGCAACTGGAACTTCTAGCTCATTAGCCGCTTTTCCCTTTTAAATCCACTCTAAATCCCCATTCCTCTGTCTCCTTTAAGAATTAGCCTTTGCTGAACTTCCATAGCACTTTCAACTTCTGGTATTGCATAATTTTCATGTTCAAGAAGAGGGGGCCCATGAAGTGTTACATGGTGAAGGCATCTGCTATAGGTCTTGAAAGATGAACAGGTTTATAGGAAAAGAATACCTAAGGAATTCCCTAGCGGTCCAATGGTTAGGACCAGGTGCTTTCACTGCCAGGGGCCCAGGCTCAATCCCTAGTCGGGGAATTAAGAGCCCACAAGCCATGCGGCATGGCCAAAAATAAATAAAATAAAATAAAATAAAGGCAATGTGTGACTCTAAATGAGATCCTTAAAAAAAAGAAAAAAAAAAAAAAAGGAAAGAAACAATACCTAAAGATCCTTTAAAAACAAAGAAAGAAAGAAACAATACCTAAATAAGTCCAGAAACCACACTGGCTAGAGTACCCTAGTCAAATGCAGGGGAATCCTCTTGATTCCCAGTCCCCCATCCAAGAAGGATGGTCCATCATCAAGTTATGTCTATTTTACTTCCTGAATCTCTCAAAATCTAAACCCATTTTTGCATCCCCAAGTCCAGCTAAGGCTTATTCCCTAAGCCTGTCCCACTGCCTACAAATCTGTATCCCCCTGTTTTAGATACTGGTTCTTTCTAAAACCCATACCTGCTAACCACTCCTGCCTCACCTCAAGTCCCATGTTTCACATTTCAGTTGTAAATAACAAACATTCTCCATACAGAGTCAGGAGCAGGGTTGATGAGAAGGAAACAAATATTTCCAAAGAAAAAGAGTTTTTTGTTGTTGTTTTTCACCCTTGTTGTTGTTTTTAGTAATTGAAAGTTATCTAAAAACAATGTCAAAAGGTAAGTTATTCTTGTCATTCTTTCTCCTTCCTGGTCATTTTACAGTGGCTCTGGTTCTCTAAAAAATAACGTTCTTTTCCCTTTTTTCTCCTTCTCTCTTTTTCTCTCTCCCTTCCCCCTTCCCTGCTCTGTAATCCAACTCTCTCCCTCCCCCCTCCACTACATCTGCTTCAGAATACTTAGAGCACAGTAGGCAAGAATCACCTACATTCCAAGCTGAATAGGAACAACCTGGCTTTAGAACAAAGAGTTTCAGGACCACGGAGAGCTACACAGCTGGCTACCTCTGTCTTAGCTGCTTTCTAGGGTCTTAACACATGCTGTGAATTCCATCTCTGTACAAGGCACTTTTCTCTCTTCACTTGAAAAACTTCCTCTCGCCCTTTCTGCATCATCAATTTAGATGTCACCTGCTCTTGAAGTTGTGGTCGTTCCCACCCTTCCCACCACCTTATTGTGTCAGCTTAATGCATCTGCACTTTTCCCAGAATGCCCTGAGCTGTCTTTACCATGCATCCCTTCTACAAATATTTCATTGTGGACTTTGTGCCAGCAACTCATCTAGGCTCTGAAGATACAAGCAAGAGCATGTCCCTGCCTTCTGGAGATTACATTCCAGTAGAAGGAGACAGAAAATGAATAAGACGACAATAACAATAAGTGCTATGAAACAAATATAAAATAGGGAATGTGATGGATAGTATAGTGGGGGCAAAGCAACATGGGGTACCATTGTCAGAGAAAGAAACTCTGAAGAGGGAAAGTTGGAGTCTTTGAGAATTAGGGGGAAGAGACTTCCAAACATGGAGGGCTCATGAGTGTAAAAGTGAGGTTGAGATGATCATTTTTGAGGAATAGACTGAGGCCAGTGCAGCTGAAGTTACAAGTAATGGAGAGAGTGTTAGTGAGTTAGGTAATGAGGCCAGAGGTCTGAACAGTAGCCAAATCATGGAAGACCTTGTAAGCCAGCACGAGGAGTTGGGATGTATTCTAAGCGCAATGGAAATCCATTAAAGGGATTTAAGTGTTGTGTGACAAGCACTGATGCACACGTAGCTGGGAGCTGTTTTGTGACTGCCTGTAGACTGCCATGCATTCCAATATACATTAGGTGCAGACAAATACTGTTTGATTCCACTTATACGAGGTACCTAGAATAGTCAAATTCATAGAGTCAGAAAGTACACTGGTTGATGCCAGGGGCCAGGCAGGGGTTGGGGAGGGGGAATAGAGAGTTATTGTTTAATGGGGACAGAGTTTCAGTTTAGGAAGGTGAAAAATTTGGGAGATGGATGGTGGTGAGAGCTGCACAACAATGTGAATGTACTTAGTGCCACTGAACTGTACAATTAAATATGGTTAAAATAGTATGTTTTATATTATGTGACTTTCACCACAATAAAAAAAAAAAAAGATTCAGTATGTCACCAGCGCCCAGCACAGGGCGTGGCATGTAAGATGTCTCTGTAAATGTTTGATGAGTGAATGAATGAATGAGCAGATGCATAGAGCATGATTGAAGGTCAGGGGTTAATATGAGCCGTGCATGGGAAGCATGCCTCTTATGACCTGGAAAAAGAAAATCAATGTCACTCCAGCCTCCTCCCCTTCTCTCACCAACCACATCCAGTCAGTCATCTGGTTCTATTGATTCTTCTGTCAATATCCTTCTCTCTCAAAGCCATCCGGTCACCTTTATCCTTCCACACCCCCTCCCAGCTCAAACCTTATCTGCTATTGCCTGGACCACTGCATAAACGTCCTCCTCTGTTTGCCCATTTCCAGTCTCTTTCCTTCTAGTGCAAGTCCCTGAGGGATCTCTAACGTCCAGGTGTGACCCTATCCCTTTCCTGCCCCAGCCCTCTCACCACTTTCTCCAAAATTGAATGCCAACTTCACCATTTACCCGACCTCGGGCAACTCCTGTCTCTTTCTAAGTCTCAGTTTCCTCATTGGGAGCATGAGGTGGTTGGACTAGAGCATTCCATTCCAAGATCTAAGATATTGTTGGTACTATTTCCATTATTTCCCCCCTTTTTTTTTTGGCCCCATCACGCAGCATGCAGGATCTTGCTTCCTAGACCAGGGATCGAACCCGTGCCCCTTGCAGCGGAAGTGCAGAGTCTTAACCACTGACCACCAGGGAAGTCCCCCTTTCCTTTTAATCTCCTTTGTCTTTACGATTTTTAACTGTGGTGGGGCAGCAGAGCGCCAGGGTGAAAGTCTGGGTTGGAATCCTGCTTCCACTATGGAGCAACTTAACTTCTGAGTGCTTCTGTTTCCTCAAGTGGAAAATGGGAATAATAATAGCATCTGCCTTATGAGGGGAAGAAAAAGAAATAACTTAATTTGCACAAAGCACTTAGAACTTCCCCAAACCATGGCACTCAATAAAGTGTTTATTATAACTGTTGTTGTTGCTACTACTGCTATTTATGAATGTATGTGTGTACGTATTTATTTAAAATTACCACGTGTTGAATACTTACTGCTATAGACCAGGCACTGGGTTGGCCCTTCACATCCGTGATCTAGACCAGGGGTCAGAAAACTACTATTTGTCTTGCTGCCTGTCTTTGTATGGTTTGCGAGCTAAGTGTGGTTTTTACACTTTTTTAATGGTGGGGGAAAAAAACAAAAGAAGAATAATATTTCATAACCCATAAAAATTACACTGAATTCAAATTTCAGGGTCCATAAATAGGATGATTGGAACACAGCCAGGCCCACTGCTTCCCCTCTGGTTGCTTTGGCACTCCAACCCTATGACTCACAAAGCCTGAAATATTTACTATTTGGCCCTAAGCAAAAAGTTTGCTGACCCCTGAACAAGACTGGTCCTCTCAACAGCTCCAGAAAGGAAGGCTGTAACTCACACACTGAGTAAGTGGTAGGATTTTAACCCAGGTCTTTCTAGGTTCACAGGAGCACGTGCCTTCAGCCACTGCACCCTACAACCTTTAAAGCACACAACTGGATACTTTGGGTGGGGTGCATAGGTCATAGTCTGTGAAATGAAGTTCATGAAGTGAAGGTTCAATCCCCCCCATTACTCTATTATTACATCAGAGGCCTGACTTCCAGCCCTGAAGGCACCATTGATCCTCAGCTTGACCTTGGGAAGTCAGGTCCTGATGCACTGGTCCTGATGCAAATCAGGTCCGTGAGCATGGCTTTTGGGACGAGAATATCCTCGGTTCTAATGCCAGCGCTGCCATTTACCAGCTATGTCACATCTTTTGTTTCAACTTCTGTGAACCACGAACAACGGGATTTTCCTTCTAATGTTTCAGGTGGGTTGAATAAACGTTCCCATGCTCCTTACCCTTGCCCCACTTTCTGTCTCTCTAGGCCACTATTTTTCCATCTGACACTCTGGGATGGAGATATTCTACGTGTCTTATTTTAGCTCTGTGTCTGGCTCTACATGCTGTGATTCAAATTTGCACAGAGGTTGCACCCTGGTTTCCCTGGGAAAAGGTCTCGTCAGGTTAGGTTGGAAACACGGGGGAGGTTTAGCCTGGAGAAAGCTGGGTGAGGAACAGGGAGGAGACTGGGGGAGAGGATATTTGAAGATCTATCTTCAATTATTTGCAGAGCCAACTCAAAAGAGGCAGCCAAATGTGGGCCCAAAGAGACAGAATGGAAACAAGACATACAGCGGGGTTTGTTCATAAAATATCAACTGAATTAAAAGGGCCCGAATGGAGTTTAATTAAATCATGTTGAATTAATTCGAATTGAACTGAAGAAATGAGTCAGAATAGATTGGGGTTAGTTGGGCCAGATTGATGGAGTTAAGTGTGTCAGAGCTGAGGTGATCTGGGCTGACCTGAGCTGAGTTGGACCTAATTGGACTGGATTGAGCTGAAATTTGGAGGAGGGTAACACTTCAGAAACAGCTCTACTCTCTCTACTGAGCTCTGCTCTGGAGCTCAGGACACTTGGGTCCCTGGGGAGCCAGCATTACGCTGGTATCTTAGGCAACTCCCTGCACAATTTCAGTCCTCGGTATCCCCATGTTAACAAATGAGTGCTAATAATAACTCCCGGGCAGAGATGTTATGAGAAGGTTATGAGATCACTCATGCAAAAGAACCCTGAATCTCAAAAGAAACAAGAACTATAAACAAACGTTGAACTCTAGCTAATGACACGCATGGTGAAGAATTTAGGGCAAAGTGTACTGATGCCTGCAACTCACTTGGAAATGCATTTTAAAATGATAATAAGACTGATGGATGGGTAGAGAGACAGATGGACAGATACAGGATAAAGCAAGTCCTGTGGTATGGTAATGGTCGACTGTAAGTGGTGGGCACAGGGTTCTTTCGACTTTTCTGGTTGAAAAATGTTCAAGTAAAATGATGCACAGAACATAAAGAGCCTTGTAATCTGTTAATTGCTAAAATATCAGCAGTGGTTAAAAATACAGCCTCTGGAGGCGAAGTGCGTGAGTTTGAATCCCATCTCTGCCTCTCACTGGTTGTATGGCCCTGAGCAAATGACTTCATTTCTCTGAGTGTTTGTTTCCATATCTGTAAAATGGGGCTATTAATAGCATTTACCTCACAGGGTTGTTGTGAGTATCAGAACAGAGCCTGGCACCTGATTAGCACCCAACAGGCATTCGCTGTGATTTGGCGGCTAGCTCCATTTCACAGAGAAGGAAGGTGGGGCTCAGAGAGGTTCTGCAACTCCTCCAGGATTACACAGCAAGGAAGTGGCTTTCCTATTGGAAGACGAACTCCAGGTTCCTGGAACCTAAAATAGTCCCGCGGCCTGTAAGTCTTTTCCTTGGGCTTACCCGATAGGATGAAGAAGATGCCAGAAACGAAGGCCAGAATGGTTCTCTGTGGGCGGATGTGACCGATGTTGCTGATGACGAAGGCGGTGAACACGAGGAAGAGACTGACCATGGGGAAGGGGGTGGCTGTGCGCACTGTCTCTGGGGGAGGGGTAAGAAGAAAGATGGGGGTGAGGGGGGACTCTCCAGGAGGACACCTCCCCATTCTCCTGACCTCTCCACTTCCACCCCCCACCTCCCCGCCCCGCCCCCGCTCTTTTATGTGGCTCCTTCCCTTTCTGAAACTTCCACTGCTGGCCCCACCCCTTCACACAGGCCACACCTCTTTTGGTTTGACCCCACCCCTTACTTATTGACTCCACCCACTTCCCAGGCCCCACCCCTTCAACCTGGCCCCTCCTCCTTACCCAACCACTCTGCCTGCTTTCAAGTCTCCACTCCTTCCCTCCCACCCCACCCCTTCTCTGGTCCTACCCTTTCTCCCAGGACCCGCCCTGTCACCCTGCCCCCTTGTTGCTTAACTCTCCCCACCCCCCTGCTTCCCCTCACTCAGAATATTCTCCGTGTTTTCCGTCACCAAGTTGATCTCCGGTTCAAGGAAGTATTCTGAGGCCACGCAGCGACCCTTTTCCCGGCCTGAGGGGAAGATAAGAAGGCAGGGCTGGATGAGAGGCTCCTGAGCTCTGGAGAGGCAGTCAGGGGCAGGACGCACAGCAGAGAGACCCCAGGATGGGAATGTGAGGCTTAATCCAAGGGTCATGGTCTGTACTACTCTTAGGGGGTCGCAGAAGGGGGTGGGCAGGAGTCCGAGAGCTCCTATTGCAAGCTGCCTTAGAGTCCCTTGGATGGAGGACAGGGCTGGAAGACTGAGTCCCAAGTGAGGAGGGGCTATGGGCCAGGACTCCTGGATCCCTAAAGAGGCAAGGTCTGGGGGGTGAGGTGGGACAGGATTCCTAGAAGGAGTGGTCTCTGTCGTAGCTGGGAGGCATAGTTTTTTTTTTTTTTATTCTTCCCATTCAGCTCTGGAACTGTCCAGGAGACAAGTTCTGAACTTAGACTACTGCTTCTAAGGGACCAGGGGCTCCAGGTTACAGGGATTAGGGACCTGGAGATTGTGTGAGCATTAGGGTTCTTAGATCCAGGGAATAAAGGGCTAGAAACTGAATCTCCAGGTAGAAACTTGACTCTCCAGGAGAGAAACAGGATTGATTTCTGGATTTCTGGCACCCACGGGATGGAACTATGGATAAAGACTCTCGGATCCCAAGCAAGGCAGGGACAGTTGACTGGTGGGCAGGTGAGGGCTGTACCTGCGAAGAAGCAGACGCGCCACAGGCCGGCATGCAGCGCCATCTTGACCTCCGTGGTCTGGTTCTGTGGCAACACCGTTCCCTCTTCCATGTACAGCCAGTAGTCCGTGCTGACCGCGATGCCCACCAGCAGCAGGCCACACGCACCGAACACGCTGCTCAGCAGGGTCAGGGCACGGCTACTGCAGTGACTCATCCTCAGCGGCAGGGGGCGCCCTGCGGGGCCTGAGGGACGGGAAGCTGCAGTGAAGGGCTCTGACGGGACCACTAGAGTCCCCACACCCCAGGCAGCCACGTGGGACATCGGACCCAGGCCAGAAACAACAATCCCCAAACTGAACCCTCTCAAATCTGACCTCTGTGTCCTGACCTACGACTCCATCCCTGGATTTGAGCCAGCAACTTGTCTAGAAACCCTAACCTAGGCCACCAATCCTGACTCCATGCCCAGACCTGACACCCTGACCCCTTTCTTTTGGACTCTGTCTCTGAATAGCAACCAGAAATCCCCCAAGTGGGTCACTAGCCAAGGACCCTAACCCCATACCCTGGCCTTGACCTCAGACCTCCCATCGAAGTTTAAACCCTTGGACTCATATCTTGACCCTTAACATCCAATTCTAATACCAAGCAAGACCTTGACCTTCTAACTCTGATACGGTGTCTTGACCTCAATTTGGTATCCCAGTCTGAGATCTTGGACCACGACCCAGATCCAAGATTCCAGAACCTTAATTCCCCCCTCCACCCATACCAAATCCCCGCAGGCCCCTGAACCTGGAATGCTAGAACTCCACCCCATGTTGCTGGATCCCAGAATATTGGGGCCCAGAGACCTGGAGCCAGGATTTTGGCTAGAGACTCCAGAATGTCAAAACCATGATCTGGGAGTCCCCCATGTCAGCACCCTAATCAGAGCACTCCAGTCAAACAAGTGACCCTCCTTCAAACTAGGGATCAGTGCTCTGAACTCTAAAACCCAAATCAGGAAGCCCAGGATCCCCATTCCCCCCACCCCCATTACCAGATCCCCAAATTCCCTACCAGAGGCTCTGGACTCCAACTTCCCATACTAGGACTTCCAAATACAGACCCTCTTCAACATCCAACCTGGAACCCAGATCCCCCTAACACTGGACCCTCAAAAAAGAGATCCTCAGTTCAAGGCTGTGGCCTCCAAAACTCCAATCAGAAATCTGGAGATTCCAACTAGGGAGCTCTTAATCCCTTACCCACCACACTCACCCTTTACCAAGAACATTTCCCTAAACCACACAGTCTCATGATTTGGGGGGCTCAAATTGGGATCCCCGTCCTATCTCAACCAGAGACCTCAACCTACATGAATACCACAATCTCCATCACCTTTTTAACTACGAAGGTTAAGACCCCTAATCAACACCCCCCCAACAATGCAGCCAAGACGTGAGACCCCACTCTCCTTAACCAGAATTCTCGTAGCCTTGAAACTTGACACCACCCCAATAAGAACCCTGGAGTTTGAGACAATCTTCATCCCGCCTGCCCCCCCCCCCCGCCCCATTGCAGCACCTAGTGCCCCCAGCCCACCCGCCCCGCCCCCAGCCTCCTGGAGGATTCAGGAATCCGAGACTGGCAGGGCTCCGACCAGCTTTTCCTCCCATCCCCCGTCCCACGGCTCCAGGGTTTGACTGCCAGCTGTCTGCTCCTATTCCAGTCCAATCACCTCGGAAACCAGCATCAAAAACTCTGTCGCCCTGACTGTCTTAGTCCCAGGTAGCTGACCTCAGCTCCCCCCATTGGCTCCTCGGACTCCCAGCTGGGACCTTGCCAACGTCACCCTTCTCACTTCCCCTCTGGAGGTCCCCTCCTTCCTTGCTCGATTCCTCCTCACTCTAAATGGCCCGCCCAGATCTCCTCATTCTCCTCCAGCCTCCAGCCCTTCCTCCTTTGGGACCCCCTCCCCCCTCCCCCCCACCCCCCCAGGCCCGGAGCCTCCTTCTTATCCTTCTTTATCCCAGCCTTTCCTGGATATAGGCTTCTGGATCCCCGGGGTCCCATTCTCCAAGCCCCAAGTCCAAACTCCACCTCCCTTCAGTGTCTTGGGAGACGTACTCCCTCTTTCTGGGGACCCCTTCTCAGACTCACAGCCTGCCTTAACCGGGCCCGGGCCCTCCCCCCTCAGCCAGGACCGCCTCCCTCAAGGACCTGGCCTGCACCCTCCCCGGTGCCCACGGTCTCCAAGACTCGGACATTAAGAGTATAGTTGCCCCACTCTGGGACCCTCAGACCCCGTCCTCCCGGATTCCTTAGGCCCAAATGTCCCTCCATCCCCCATTGCCCCCGAACTCGGGCGTCCGACCGCCAGAATCTCAGCCCCCGGAGCCACTCAGGCCCCTTTTAGCCCCAAGCCCCGGCTCCCAGCCACCTCCAGAGGAACCCCCCGCGCCCACCTCCTTCCAGGACCCTCCCCTCGCGCTCACCTCGCTCAGGGTTGGGCGGACGCTCCGGGCCGCGGGCCCCGCAGCCGCATGACCGGCCCCGCGGCTTCCCCCGGCCGCCGCCGCCGCCACCGGGGTCGCCGGTGCCCGCGCCCCCCGCCCCCGCCCCGGAGCCCGGCGTCCCGGCCCCCTCCCGGCCTCCCACCCCCCACCCCCCGCGCCCGCGGCCTCACTCGGCGGACGACGCCGGGAGCTGGGACCGGCGGCCGCTCATTGGCTACCGCGGAGGAGGGGAGGGGCAGGGAAGGAGGGGGGAAAGGATGCGGGGAGGGAGGGAGACGGGCCTGGAGAATGGGGGAGGCAGGGAGCGAGAGAGAATAGAAACAGAGGTAGAGAGCCCGAGAGGGGCAGGGGCACACAGAGCGGCAGAGAGACAGAGAAGAGAATCCAGAGTCACACCGAGACCTCGAGGCTGTGAAATTCTGAGACTCGCAGGTCTGGAGACTGGAGGAGACACAGAGATGGCCTAAAAGAGACAGAGAGAGAAATGGAGAGGCAGAGATCTGATCTAGGATCCCTCCTCTTCCTCCAGGCTCAGAGATTCTGGGGTCCTGGAAGTGGAGAGGTCACAGACAGAGAGAGACAGGTAGACCGTCAAAGACCTTTGGGCTGAGAAATGCTGAGACCCAGAGACCTTGAGGTAGGGAGAAAGAGAGAGAAAGAGAGAGAGAGAGAGAGAGAGAGAGAGAAGAGACCCTGAGAAGAAGAGACGGCAGGGGCAATCCTGGGGTACCCTGATGAAGACTGGGGCTCTGCCCAGGCGTGGGGCGGAGCCTGGGGTCTGGGCGGCTGGAAGAAGCTGGAGGGGGCGTCCCGGGCCGGGGTCCCCTGAGCAGCAGGCGGGCGCAGAGCGGAGCCGGGTCCTGCAGCCACCGCGGAGCCCGGAGCCGGGCCAGCACCCACCCCCCCCGCCGTGATGTCAGCGGGGCCACTCTTAAAGGGGCAGGCCGCCCGCCGAGGGTCGGAGCAGGGGCAGGGGGCCGCGGGCACCGGTTGGGGGTACCGCGGCGGTGCTGGGAAAGAGAGGAGAAGCCCCAGCATCCAACTGGACAGAGTCCCGTAAACCCAAGAGCCTGCAGGGACGAAGAGACGCCGGGGTTCCCCGAGGGAGCCTGCGAAGCTTTGAAGCTCAGTCCCCTCCAAATACACCGACGGAGGCACACCATTCCATTGGCCTGTCCCTGTCCAGGGACTACACTTCCCATCAGCCCTGGCGGCGGGGGCCGCACTCGGGGGAAGGGTCCGCCGCAGTGTCTGCTGGGAAGTGTAGTCTATTTGGACTGCCCTCTCCACGCCCCTCGCTCGCAAGTGGGTCAAGGGAAAGAGGCCCGGAGGGCGCGTCTGCCTGCCCTCTGCCTCAGTCTCTGATTCTTAAGCTCACGGGTTTCTCTGTCTTGGGGGTCTCTCAATAGCAGGCTTGCCTTTCATCCTCCCTCTTAGGACTTCCCAGTCGCTGGGTCTCAGTGTGCCAGTGTGTGAGCCTTATTGCTCTGGGCGAATATGTGCGTGCTTGTCTTTGTGCCCGGGATCTCTACCTGACACGCTCAGTGGTCTATGAGTACACCGCTGCCTCTTCCTGCACGTGTCCACTTTGATCCTCTCTATGGCACTCTGTGTGTAGCTCGCTCGCGCTCGCGCTCTCTCTCTCTCTCTCTCTGCTTTCTCCAGGTCTCTGTTCTTTACTCTCATGCTGTGGGCATCATCTCTCACTTGATGGGTCTCTGCGTTTTCCCTCTCTCTCTGCAGACCCCTCCTCAGCCTCTGTCTCTCTCTGTTTGTTTCTATGTTCAGTCGTTGTCCCACCTGCACACCCCCTTCATTCTCCAAGCTTAGAAGAAAACATCCAGACACTTCAGCATCAGCATCCCAAATTTATTCTCCAGCAGCTGTGGCAGGGTGGGAGAGGCAGAGGATTGGGGGTGGGGAGAGTCCCCGAGAGTGGCAGGCACTGGGGTAGGGGTTGGGTTCCGAGCGGGACTGGAGAAGCCATGCAGTGGTGGGTTTAGGGTGGGGAGTCTAGGACAAAAGCTGACTGAGAACAGCTGGGGAGACGATCCTCCATACATCCCAGGAATCCCCAGAGTGTAGAAGAGGGGCACTGGAGCACAGAGGCACAGCTTCCCACTTACTCCAGAATGGAGTGGAGGTAGGTGGGGCCTCGGAGGTGGGGGGTTGTTCTGAAATCCCAGTCTGAAAGAGCCCGTCCCATGACACTATTTCCCAGAAATAAGAAAGAAGAAGAAGAAGTAGAGGCATAGATTCTACCAAGATGGAGTCTAGAACTCCTTGGAGTTGGGATGGTGTTGGTGGTTCTGTAACTTGGTGAAGCGCAATCCAGAACACTGAGGCAGGTCAGAATCTAGGGCTCAGCGCAGTAGAATCTAGAACACGGCAAGACTCCAGAGATTGTATGGAGTTTAAAATGCCAGGAACGCTTGGGAGGGGCATCTGGAACCCGGGGCAGGGAGGGGGAGGGCAGAGGCCAGAATGTTGGGGCGCAAGATCTAGAACTGGGGAGGGGGTGGTGAAGTGGGGGGCGCGTGGGGTAGGGGTAAGGCTGGCGCGGCGGAGGGAGCCATGGGGACACCTAGTGGCGGCAGGTGAGATTACATGACTGGCACAGGTGCTGGGCTGATGGGGCTGCGGGCATCCGGGTGCACGAAATCCGGGTTGACATAGGTGAAGCCTTGGAATTCGGCTTGGTCGATGCTGGCCAGAACTAGGCGGTCTGGGGGAGTCAACGCTGGCGCCGCCCGCGTGAAGAACTTGTCGAAGTTTTCGCCGCTGCGGCCACACTGTGGGAAACACCGGGAGGGAAACATGAAGTACTGGAGCTCATGGATATTCCACCCTCTAGGGGCCAAGATTTTGTTCCCAGAAGGTGACTGACCGGGCGGGGTCTGAAAGGAGGCGCGATCTCTAATCGTTCCAGCCGTTCCCAGTCGATCCAGCGGAAAAAGCCATGAGCTCGGATGGTGGGTTCTCCATCTGGCCCCGAGCCCAGGCGCTTTGCTGGGTGCTTGGTTAGGAACTGCAGGAAACACAGAGAGAGACGGACAGACAGACAGAGTCCCGGACAGGGAGGCCCAGAGGACGACAGAGAGAGAGGAAGACAAGGAAGGAGGAACAGAGAGACAAGCATAGAGATCCAGAAAGAGCAGAATGGGGGTGGGGTGGGGGGGGGGGAGATGGGACAGAGATGGGGGAGGGAGTGGAAAGAAGAAAGGGAGAGAGAAAGAGGAAGAGGGGGAATAAATGAGATGGGGTAGATGAAACCCAGATCCAGAGACCCAGGGAGAGACAAAGAAAGAAGCAAAATTAGGGTGTGAGGGTATGAGGGGTGGAGAAACCCAGAAAGAGAGGAAGGGGAAACAGAAAGAATCCCAGATGGGGGACGGAGGGAGAGAGGGAAAGAGGGAAAGTGTCCGAGAGGGAGAAGGGGGGAGAGAGAGGAGATTGAAGACCCAGAGAAAAGGGGGAATAGAGATCCAGAGAGAGGGGGGAGACTCAGAGGGAGGACAGATACCCAGAGAAGGTAAGAGACAAGCAGGGGCAGGGGTGGGGGAGACAAAGGTCCAGAAGGAGAAGAGGATGGAGACCCAGGAGACAAACGCCCAGAGAGAGGGATGAAGACCCCATATGAGGGTGGAGACTCAGAGAAAGGGGAAGACAGAGACCCAGAAAAGGAAGAGGAGAGAGACCAAGAAAGAGAAGGATAGAGATCCAGTGTGTGTGTGTGTGTGTGTGTATGTGAAGGGAGGGAGGGTGAGAAGGTAATAGAGACCCAGAGAGAGGAGAACAAAGATGCAAAAGGTGGACAGAGATTCCCGAAGGACACAGAAAAAAAGGTAGCAACACAGAAAGCCCCATGATACGTAGATGGAGGCAGAGGGATGAGACAGAAGCCCAGAGAGAGATAGTCAGAGAGACATGGAGACGGGAGCTAGAAGCAGAAATGTCCTAACATCTGTGGAACAGCTGCTGTAGGCTAGGCTCTTCCTCCTGCCTTAACTCCACAACCCCAGAGGAGGAGACGGAGTTTCCTAGAGTTTTGGTGACTTGCCCGACCGAGATCCCGCAGGAAGAAAAGGGGCAGGAGTTAGGTTCACCTGACGCAGCCAGTTCTGGAGAGGCGGGCCTTGGCCTTCCAGCACTTCCTGCCATGAGCTGGGGAGAGGGGCTAGCACAGGAGGACACGGTAGAGGCCATCCTTGGACTGCAGGTGGCAGCAGGGCAGTATGTTATTGTTCTAACAAAATCTCTATATTATATAAATTTTTTCAGCAGACGGGAGCAAAGCAACTTGAGGAACGGGAGCCTTTTCCTAAGGTGCACGTAGACAGTGTGTGGGCAGCCCTGGACAGCAGCAGTGGGGCAGGTGGCTTACGGGTCTGGAGAATCTGGGAGTTAGGTCTCTCACCCCCTTGCAGATGGCAACAGCTTCCCGGGAAAGCGACTTGGGGTAGGTGACAGTTTGTTCCATGATGGCCTGGAACAGTTCCTCCTCGTCCTCCCCATCAAAAGGGGGCTAAGGAAGTAGAGGGGATAGTCAGAGACTTGACAAACTACCTGGCCGCACCTTCCACACCCTCACTGCCCACCGTGACCACAGCCCACCCCTGGGCCCCCAAATTCCTAGGGAAAAATCTGACCAAACCGCAAAAGCTATATCTTTCTCACTTTCAGACTCCATTGTTTCCTATCTCAGATGCTTCAGCTCTCTGCACCTCTTTGCGGGTCTTTCTCTCTTTCTCTGCTATGTAAATTGGCAGGGTATTAATTAGGCAACGTGTCATTTAAATAGAAGAGAGAAAAACTGCAGGAAAAGCTGTAAAAGCATTCTCCCGGTTGGATGAGTGGCCTCCAGTCTTCTGGGATTAGCAAAAGCAGCACCCAGGCAAAGATTCTTAATGTGAGGTCTAGGGAGACTGTTTGCACCATTGTGGGGGGCCATGAATTTGAATGGGAAAAAAACATGCATCTTTATTCTTTAAAATCTAAAACTGAAATTCAGCATTCATGGAAATTATAGGAAACAAACCCGATTAGTCGTAACTGTGACTTCATCACCGATGGAAATCACAGATACTTTCGTAGCACATAAGAGTTGCAAATATCTCAAAAAATCAGTCACTTCTACTTCAAAATTACTGGTAGACCTTCCTATTTACTTCCTATTCCTGTGAGATATTACCACTTAATTCATTAGTAGGATATCACATATAGGTCCATATTCTAATAGGTTTAGACAACCGTACGCATTTAAGTTAAATTTATTTAGTTGGTTAAATTACCAATTAAACTTTTAACATTCTGATAACCATATTTCAATATGATTGGCTTCTTTTGTAATGCTATTATCTTACTTCATGCATTTAAAAACACTGTTCTGAGAAGGGGGTCCATGACACAAGAAAGGTGAGGAACCCCTAGCCTGTGGGAAGATAATGCTTCAGGACCACGGAGAGCGCTCTCCTATCTGGCTGACCTTCCCCACAGCTTAGCACACCTCATTAGCCTATAGACAGACATCCCTTCCTGACCTGCTCCTCCTGAGATAATGGCCACGTAACAGGTGGCACCCCATCCGTGTTGCCTTTAGTCAAACCAGCCTCTCCCCACCTTCCCTTACCTGCCCCGCCAACATCTCATACAGCAGGACCCCAAAGGACCACCAGTCGACAGACTTCCCATAGGGCTGGTAGGCAATGATCTAGCAGGGGAGGAAGGAAGGCAAGGGATTATGATTTGTGATTCAAGAAAGCTAGGGCCCCTCTGGCTTCACCGCCTGGGAACCCTACCCACTTTAAATGTTTTCAGCACAAACTTTTCCCATTCAGAACACTTTGGCTCCATCCTCTGGAAAATTTGGGAAACAAACTCTACCTACTTGGAACATTCCTTTGGTCCCAAATATAAAGACTATCTAAAGACCAAGTCGCAAGTTCCACCCATCCAGAATATCTAGGTAACTGGACTCTCTCCTTACAATATCAGGTGCATAGGGCAGAATTTCAGAGACCAGAGAGTCTTAAATCTGGACACATGTCAGATTCTTCTAGGGGACTGTTTTTTGTTTCTTTTTTTTAAATAAAATAAATAAATAAATTAATTAATTAATTAATTTTGGCTGCATTGGGTCTTCGTTGCTGCGCGCGGGCTTTCTCCAGTTGTGACGAGCGGGAGCTCCTCTTTGTTGCGGTGCGCGGGCTTCTCATTGTGGTGGCTTCTCTCGTTGTGCAGCACGGGCTCTAGGCGCGTGGGCTTCAGTAGCTGTGGCACGTGGGCTCAGTAGTTGTGGCTCGCAGGCTCTAGAGCACAGGCTCAGTAGTTGTGGTGCACGGGATTAGCTGCTCCGCGGCATGAGGGACCTTCCCGGACCAGGGCTCGAACCCGTGTCCCCTGCATTGGCAGGCGGATTCTTTTTTTTTTGGCTGTGTTGGGTCTTCGTTGCTGCGCACGAGCTTTCTTTAGTTGCAGCGAGTGGGGGCTACTCTTCCTTGCAGTGCGCGGGCTTCTCATTGCGGTGGCCTCTCCCATTGCAGAGCACGGGCTCTAAGGCGTGTGGGCTTCAGTAGTTGTGGCACACGGGCTCTAGAGCGCAGTCTCAGTAGTTGTGGCACACGGGCTTAGTTGCTCCGTGGCATGTGGGATCTTCCCGGACCAGGGCTCAAACCCGTGTCCCCTGCATTGGCAGGCAGATTCTTACCCACTGCGCCACCAGGGAAGCCCTGGCAGGCGGATTCTTAACCACTGCGCCACTAGGGAAGCCCTAGGGGACTGTTTAAAGAGAGGTGTTCCCAGCCCTGAAGAATTCCAGCCACAATAGGCCAGAGTCAGAGGCAGGAAGATGTGTGTATTTTTCAAAATCTCCCCAGGTGATTCTGATTACCAGCTATGTTTTGAAACCACTGGCATTGGTTACTTGGGCACTATCATAGAATCGCCAGGAAAGATCAAGGAGGGCACCACCAACCCCACCTCCTCCATCAAGTGAGAAGTCAGGACGTGCTCTCAGTCTACTTACATACAGTCAGATCATTAGCTTCACCCCCCCTAACAAAATCAGAGCATACTCTGCCCACTTGAAATATTCAGGGGACACCCTCCACATGCCTAATGTTCTAGGGGGATGGGGCCCACCCACTCAGAGTACACTGGAAATCATCTCCACCTTCTTAGAACAGGCCAGTAACAGGCCCTGTTCTCCTAGAATCCCTAGAGCTGGTCCTGCTCTTTTAGAACATTCACCCACAGGTCCCCCCACTTTGCCTATTTAGAGACTCAGCTCCGCCCACTTACAACGCTCCGGACGAGCCTCTCTGCGCCGCTTGCTGCTGGAACACCCACGACTCGTGTAAAGACCCCAGGGTCAAGTCCCCATACTCTGAATACGAGACGACCAGCCGCAGCTACTCCGTGAATTTGGAGAGCACCAAGAGGAGCGGAGGTAGGATTACCTCGGGGGCTATGTAGTCCGGGGTCCCGCAGAAGGTGCGAGTCGTGGTCCCGGGGAAGACGTTCTCCTTGCACATGCCAAAGTCAGTGATCTTGATGTGTCCTTCGGCATCCAGCATCACGTTGTCCAGTTTCAGGTCCCTGCGGGTGGGAAGGGCACAGTTCAACGGGCTGGAGCCTTAAGTTCAAGTTCCTTCTCTTCTGGGGGTCTGATTCCCTCCCCTGAAAGGCCTGGGACTGCTCACCGATAGACGATGCCCTGACTGTGAAGGAAGAAGAGGCCGATGGCGATTTCTGCTGCGTAGAACCTGGAGGCGGAGGTGGGGAGTCAGAAGGCCGGAGACTGGAGCCCACTCCCCTTCCACCTTCCCTCTACCCTCCTCTCTTGGCCAAGACTCACGCTGCATGGGGCTCCTTAAACTTGCCCAGCTGCTGAATGTGGTACATCAAGTCGCCCCCAGTGACGTACTCCATCACAAAATACAGGCGATCCTGGGGAGGAGTGGACGGGACTTAGAGGCGAGGACACGCCCACCAGGGGTTGGAAACGTCCATTCCTGCCCACCTGAGACAAAGGCTCTGGATCCACCCAATCAGAAATCCAGAGCAACTGTCTGTGCCCACGGGGAGGCCCCGAAGATTCTCAACCGGCCCCTGCAGAATCTCCACCCACCCCATCCCCTGTTACTCCGAACTGTCAGGTGTTCCGGTCCTCCATTCTCGGAATTTAAGATTGACGCCCACCATTTGCTTGAAATTCCAGGGATACTGAAACCTCTTTCCATATCCACTCACATGCATATGCAATCACGGCCACCTGTTAGGAACCAAAGTTGTTCAGGCCTCACTAGCAAATGATAGTAATTTTTAATTTATTTTATTTTTATTTTTTTGGCCGTGCCGTGCCACTTGCAGGATCTTGGCTCCCTGACCAGGGATTGAACCTGCGCCCCCTGCAGTGGAAACATGGAGTCCTAACCACTGGACCGCCAGGGAATTCCCGATACAGTACTAATTTTTAAAAAACTCCAGGAAGGGGACTTCCCTGGTGGCACAGTGGTTAAGAATCAGCCTGCCAATGCAGGGGACACGGGTTCGAGCCCTGGTCCGGGAAGATCCCACATGCCGTGGAGCAACTAAACCTGTGTGCCACAACTGCTGAAGCCCGCGTGCCTAGAGCCCAAGCTCCACAACAAGAGAAGCCACCGCGATGAGAAGCCCGCGCACCGCAACGAAGAGTAGCCCCCGCTCGCGGCAACTAGAGAAAGCTCATGTGCGGCAATGAAGACCCAATGCAGCCAAAAATAAATAAATAAATGAATAAAAATTTAAACAAAACAAAACAAAACCTCCAGGAAGCTGGCTACGCCCACTCAGAGCTCTTGGAAGTAGAGTCACGCTCTCTCTAACCCCTGACAGTTCTGACTCGTTGTCCCATGCCACAACCTTCGGGAAACACCCTGTTTCTGACGAGTCCTGAACTCAGAATCCAAGAGTGACAACCCCATCACTCAGAGCCCACTTGTAGGCATACTCACTCACTTAGAAGACATTCTCCACGCATTCTTTTACTCCAGAAGCCCTTACTCAAGAAACACCCACTCAAGACCTAGGGGCTTCAGGCCACTCCCACGCAGGATCCTAGCCTTGTGGCCACGCCCTCCAGGGCACCTGCATTCTGGCCACGCCCACTGAGGAGCCGGCCACACCCAGTCAGAGTTCACAGGGTTCTTCCGCCTTGCCAAAAACTCAGAATCTCAAAGCAAACGCTTGATCCATCCAGTGGGGATGAGGCAGGGCTCCTGAGCCGGCCTCTGCCGCCTCCTTTCTTACCGGGGTCTGGAAAGTGGAGTGAAGCTGGGTGAGAAAGTGGGGCCGGCCTCCGGGGCCTCGACCCCCCAGGGCCAACACGCGTTTCTCCACCAGGGTGCAGTCCACGTCGTCATCCTGGACAATCACGTCTTTCTTCAGGATCTTGATGGCATAGAGCTCGTCGGAGCCCCTGCGCTCGGCCAGCATCACCTAGCGGCAGAGGCGGGAAAGGCCCAGTCCTTCTTGGGGACCCAGAGGTGCGGGTCCCTACCCATCCCTTTCAAGGACACAAACAAACGGAGTCCCGGGTCCTCCCTCTCCCTCTCAGGGGACCAGGTGCCCTGACCTTGCCAACTACCCCCTCAGAGAAAGTATCCACATCTTTATGCCTCTCCTCTCCAGGAACTCAAGAGGCCCCATCAAACTCTCTTTGGGGACTCTA
Source organism: Balaenoptera musculus (assembly GCF_009873245.2). Lineage (NCBI taxonomy): Eukaryota > Metazoa > Chordata > Mammalia > Artiodactyla > Balaenopteridae > Balaenoptera > Balaenoptera musculus. The sequence goes on from NC_045803.1 coordinate 4,376,471, forward strand.
GTAGCCTAGTTCCCTCCCCCCTGCACTTCATCTCTCAGAACCAGAAACCTGAGCCCCACCCCCAGACGTTCTCCCCCTTCTCCCAGAGCCCCAGGAATCCAACCTTCCCAAAACTGCCTTTTCCTAGAACCATGAGGAAGCTGAAGTCAGAGATGTGCAGACGTCCAGGGCTTGCCCCGAAGAAGCAGCGCTTGGAGTCGGTGGGACTAGGGGACGGGGAGGGGATGGGAGAGGAAGAAGGACCCATCCGCACCCTCTGTGAGAAAGGGGAGAGATCCGAAGCTAGTCAGACCCCAGAAGGGGATAAGGAGGTGCCCCTCAGCGAGACAGCACCCAAGAACGAAAGGGACGGGGAGAGATGGAAAGATGGAGAGAGAAAAAAAGTTGCTTCCACCCCCTTCTTTGGCTTAAGAGCTTTCTCTGATTTCCTGTAGCCTGGAGGGTTTATTATTCAACTAGCACTTAGATAGCTTACTATATGCCATTGATCCTCCAGGAGACCCTTGTCACCCACCCCACCCCCCATTTTAGAGGAGATGGCACAGAGACATTAAGTAACTCGCCCGAAGTCACACAGCAGGTTAAAAAGCAGAGCCAGAAATCAAAGTCCATTAAAGTCAGAGACTGTGTCTCCCTCCTGCTTTCTGTTTTTCTACCATCACCCAGCACATGACTTGGGTCTCAGCAGGAGTGTGTTGAGTGGATGAAGGTCTCAGGAGATGAGTGCTGAATGCACATCCTGTTGTTCTATGTTCAGAGCACACCCAGCATCTGAACACCTTTACCATCATTGTCCCCCGGGCGAAGCCGCTGGCAACTGCCCTCTGGGCCTTCACAGTAGCCTTCCTCCTCCTTCCACCATCTGTTCTTGACACAGGGGCAGTCATCTTGTCCAGACAGAAATCATCTCAGGCCACCTCCAATGCCCTCCCATCTCACTTGGTTTAAAAGCCAAAATCCTTCCAATAAATGACGAGGCCACCCCCACCCTTCCTCTCTCTGACTCCATCTCCTACTTCTTCCCACCCTCATCCCTCATCCCTCCCTCTGCTCCAGCCTCACTGCTGGTCTGGGCCCACCTCAGGGCCTTTGCACGTGATCTTCCCTCCACCTGGAAGGCTCTCCACTATCCCCACAGCTCACTATTTCATCTCCTTTATGTCTTTGCCCAAAGGTCACTTTCTCAGTGAAGGCTTCTCTGCTTATTGCTATTAAAATCTCAAAAAACAGCACTCCCTATCCTCTTTAGCATTTATTTTTCTCCATAATCACACATCGCCTTCTGACATAGGATCATTCACTCCTTTATTCTGTTGAATGCCTTCCTCCGAGTGTAAGCCCCATGAGGGCAGGAGGTTGTCTCTCTCTCTCTCTCTCGTTTTCTGCTATATCCCCAGTGATTAGAACCATGCCTTGCACACAGAGGGCTCAACAAAATGTTTTTTGAAAGAATAAATGGGAGAGAGAGAGAGCGAGTGCATTATTCCTTCCTTGGCCTGGAAATCTCATCTCCCTGTCCTTTCCCTGGGGAATCCTGCACTTCCTGTCTCCGAACTTTTCTCTGACTCACCCAGGTCCTGCCAGAGGCTTAGGACTCCCTAGTGCCTGAGGTCATCTCCATGATCAAACACATTCCTTCTCTATCTGTAACTTTCTCCTATATTGAAAGAGGAGCTCCCCAGGGAATGGCCTGATTCTACTCCCAGAATAGGGTTTGGTTTACATAAAACCTCAGGAAATAGGTGTTCAGTAAGTCAAAAAAACAATGGAGGAGAGAAAGGTACAGTGATAAATAGGCAGAAAAACTCAAGGAGCAATTCAGGTGTCACCTCCTTAGGGAAGTCCTCCCTGACCACCTCCACCCCAACCCCCTGGCCCCAGGCTGGGGTTAGTGCCTCCTCTATGCTTCTTTGTTCCCTGGGCTACCTCTAATTTAGCACATCATCCTGGAATCTGAGTATTTGTGACTGTGTCCCTACGTTGGGGAGTTGCCTGAGGGTCAGATTCGGCTCTGGAGAGCTAGGATTACTCAGCAAGGGCAAGACCTGCCACCAAGTATGTGCTCAACCCATGTGTGTGGAAATGAAGACAGATGTTGGAGGAGAGAGAGGTGGGGGGACAGATACAGACCACAGGAAAGGAAACTGTCTCCATTCCAGGCCTCCAGCTCTGCTCACCTCGTACAGTTCCAAGGGGTAGTTACAGGCCTGGGGGAGAAGAAAGCCAGAGTCAGAGCCCCCAGAGAGGTAGGGGATTGCCCTAAAGCAGGGGATGGGGGTCCCCAGACCCACAAACCAGGGGGATGGATGGGAACTCTAATTCCCAGCAGTACCCTAGAAGAGCAGAAAGAACTCCAGGCTTTTCTGGGAATTTCAGTCCCAGGGCCAGTGGGCAAGCAGCGATGGAGTTCGGGAAAGGCCAGCTCTGAACTGTGGGTGACGGGGCTGGGCTCCTGGAGGGGAAGCCGGGGTCTGGGTACCTCAAACTTCTGGAGGAGGCCGCAGTTGTCAGCATCAGCCACTGGCACATTGTAATATTCGCCCTCCTCCTGGTTCAGTAACTTGTACCTGACAGACAGACGGAGACCAGAGCGGGGCAGGAGTAGGGGAGACGGATGGGGAGGGGGGGCACCCGCGGGAGAGGCAGAGACATCAGAAGGAGGGAAGAGACAGACAGAGATGAAGAGAGAACGAGTGAGATAAGGAGAGAGGGGCGGGGGGGGAAAGAGATAAAGAAGCACAGGGAAGTAGAAAAGATAGTGCCCTAGAGAGAGACCACCCACGGAAATTGATGCAGATGCCGGGGCCCCGCCCCCAGCCCCGCCCGGCCCCGGCCCCGCCCCCGCCCCCGCCCCCGCCCTCACCAGCCGTCCACGGGAACCTTGAGCAGCTCCGAGACGCCAAAGGACATGGCACCCATGAAGTCGTTGCGGGAAGTCCGGTCCCAGTCCCACACCTCCACGCTGAGCCGGCGCTCCACGTCCCCCGGCTTCAGGTTGCTGCGGGAAGGGGGTGGCGCAGTGAGGGGCCCAGCTCTTGGCTGCCCACCTTTCCACCCTGGGGAAGAGCAGGCAAACCCGGTGAGCTGGGGCGTGTTTCCTGCTCTGTAAAGTGTTTTGCCACCCCAGGTCCTCCCGAAGAGCGTCTCTCTCCCTGTCTGGGCCCTAAGTAAACCTAGACAGCTCTCTCAGTCTCCCTCCCCGCCCTGGCTCTTCCCCATCTCTGTCTCCTGGCCTTTCTCTCCAGGCCTCTCCTTTTCACGGGGCCCCTCTCCTCCCTCCAGGTCTGTCCGTCTGTCTTTCTGTCAGTTGGCTTCTCTTTCCCTCCCTGCCACCCACCCATCGCCGCCATTCCTTCTGTGTCTCTCTTTGGGTTTATGTCTCTTCTGAGTCGCAGGGTCTGCCTATCTCTCTCTCGGATCCCTGTCTCATTCTAAAGTGGTGAGCTTTGTTGGAGATTAAGCACACAGATGTGTGTCTCTCGCCTTCTGTATCTCCATCCCTCTCCCTCAACCACTTCATTTTCTTCTCCCACCACCTTCTTCTGCCCTTTTTGGGATTCCTCCAATCCTAAAACCTGCTCTCTGGGGTGTTCTGGGCCACCAGGACCCTCAGATCATTCTCTATCAGTCATTACAGCCTCCCCTGCACCCGAGGCTCACAACACAAAGGTCTCGTTCCACACAGGGTTTAGCGTGGCTTTCACCGTCCGGGTCTTCTGTTTTGTCAGATTCCGAGGATCTGGGATGAGCTTCAGTTTCACATAGGGATCAGACAGACCATTGGGGTCCATTGGGATGAGGTTACGGGCCTCGCCAACTGAGCGGGGAGGGGAAGGAGGGTAGATGGGGTTAGAGATCCAGGAAGAAACCCCCGAGCCTTCCCCCAGCCAGCAGTCAAGAATTCCAATCTCTCAGCATCCTCTCTCAAGACCCAGGTGTTTTTGATCTTTTACTTCTCCAGTGCCCAGAAGACAGGGCATGAAGCCCTTTCCCCAGCCAGTGACCCAGAGATCAAACCCAAAGCCCCTGGCTCCATTAGGACCCAGGAGTCGGGACCCTGGCCATATCACCACTAGTAAACCCGAGCCTTCTTCGGAACCAGCTCTTCTCTCATTCCCCACCCCCCACCCCTCCACCCCCAGGACCTTGATGCCCAGAACAGCCATTAAGAGGCGCTGAAAGTCGCCAGAGGCGTGGCTGGAGAAGGGGCCTCGAGCTAGAAGGGGCGCGGCCGAGTGGTGCTCAGCTTTTGCAGGTGGGGTCAGGAGTGTGCGTGCGACCTTCGCGAGGGGCGTGGCCTTTCCGAGTCGGGGGGAGGGGCGGGGTGGGCAGCTCAGGTGAATTCAGTCGGTTCCTCACGCTCCGGTAAAGGGGCGGGGCCAGGCGAGGGGGCGGGGTCTCACCCGTGACGTGGATCTCATCCGAAGTGGGAGCTCGGATTTCCAGCTGCAGGCGACCGCGGCGCTCCGTGTGGTCCACACCGCACAGAGAGGGCACGCTGCGCACGCAGCGCCGGTGCACGTTCATCTCGCAGCCTGGGGGGACAGAACTGAGGGTAGCACTTCAGGTCCCGCCCTTAACCCCAGACTCCATTCCCCAGCATTTACCGGGAACCCAGACACTGCACTTTTGCAGGGGCCCCGGAAGCGCCAAGTTCTGGCGGGCGCAGCAAGCGTAGACTCACAGGAGCACTTCATGCCCTGGTGCACCAGCCCGTAAAGGAGGGAGCCACAGTGGTCGCAGAAGGTGGGGCTGCTGTAGCTGTGCAGACGGAACTTGTGCTTGCTCCGGGGATCCTGGGGGCAGGGAGGAGCCGGTCAGAAGGGGTCTGCAGGGCGCACTAAAAGAACATCCCTCTGAACTCTTTCTCTTCCGCCTTGCTCTCCCAGTCTTCCTGCTTCTCCACCTCACTCAGTCACTCTACAATATTTATTGAGCACCTCCTGTGTGCCAGGCACGGCTCCTGGTGCCGGGACCCAGCCCTGAGCAACCCTGAGCAAAACAAAGGAAAACTCCTGTCCCTGTGGACTTTACTTTCTAATGAAGGGAGAGAGAAAATAAACACGATATGTAAAATATATAGTATTACAGATGGTAATAGGTGCTCTGGACAAAAATGAAGTAGGGAAGGGGACTGTGAAATAGAGTGATCAGGGAAGGTTTCACTAACAAGGTGGCATTTGGGAAGAACCTGAAGGAAGTGGAGGCTTCCAAAGTCCCATAGTCCCTAATCCCCAGCCTTCCACAAGCTGTTCTCCGAGGACTTGTGGGCCACCATGAACCTCAGATCATTCACTGTCAGCCTCTGTCAATGTCTACCCGCTGATGATCTGCCTACTCTGAGCCCCCTGTGGGATGGAGAATATGACCTCTCAGTTTTAGGGACCCAGGCGTCCTAAATGAAAGATTAAGTGTAAACAACACAGCAGTGTCTGGCATGTTAAATGTGCTCAGTAGTGTTACTGCTGCCATTACTGCCATGGTTATTATTAGTGATTTTATTGCAGTCCCCACATACCCTTGGGTTTAATCAAGAGCTGGGCCATTTCCCAGCTGCGTGACTTCAGACAAGTAAGTGCCCAATTTTGAGTCTCAGCGCCCTCCTCTGCCCAGTGGAAATAAACAATGTATATCTTGAAGCGATGCTAAATGTCGAGTCCAATTAAGCATGAATTTAAGACACCAGTAAAAGCATTCCTCCTTCCACCCTCAGCAATGTCTGAGTGTTAAATAATCTGATATTTGCCTTTTTCTAAGAATGCATTGCAAGAGTTATCCCTAGGGTGAAAATTCAGGACATTCTTGGGCTTTTACTTATTTTGCAGTTTAGTGGGGATTCTATTTTGAATTATACTTGGACGGAGGGAGGGCGTTGGCAGTTGCATGTGCTGGACCTCTAAAGATCTTCAGCTGACCCTAGCTCAAAGTGTTCCTGCCGCATGAAATGAGATGCTGTGGGTGAAAATTCCCAGCAGGGTACCTGACATAGAAGCTGTTGCGATTATTCTCAAGGTGAAAGTAGCTATTAAAAAGGAGACAGTACTGGGGCTCCAGTTCGAAAGATTAGGGTCCAGATTTTTGACTCTGCCGACCACCCAGCTGTGTGGCCTCCCCCCCCACACCACCCTTTTTAGAGACTCAGGTTTCCTCCCCAAAAAATGGGGCCATGAGCCCTCCCTGAAAGGGTTCTTGTGAAGACTGAATGAAATCATGCTTGTCAAGCCCTGAGCATTTCTTAAGCCCTTGATCTGTGTTGCTGACAACAAGATTAAAAGCTTAGTGCTTCACAAAGAAAAAGAAAGCCAGAGTGATACAGAGGAAAGACCTTGTCCTCTGTTTCCTCATCTGTAATAGTAATAATTCTACAATGATAATAATTAATAGTTTGTGTCTTGCTATGTACCAGGTGCTGTCCCAAGTATTTGACTCATTTAGTCCTTAAAACAGTCCTATAAGATGGGGGCATGGTAACCATCCCCATTTTATAGACAAGGAACTCCAGAGGTGCAGGGAGGTAAATAAACTTTTGGAAGGTCACAGAACCAACACGCGGTGGAGGTGGGATTCAAGCCCAGGTGTCCTGGCCCAGGAGCCTCGGTCAGATGAGGACAGGAACAATACCTAACCTCATAAGCTGTTAAGCAGATTCAGTCCTATACTCTATACAAGACACCTGATGAGTGCACGCAATGAGCCCTGGATCAATCAGATGTAGTGTTTGTTGGTGGTGGAGCGGGCAGGCGAGGCAGCCAATCATAACATATAGGTGCTGGTAGACAGTGGTGCTTGATATGTGTTCTCAGAAGTCACATCCTCTATGTAAACAATTTTCTTGACCTGACAAGCTGGCAAAATGCCTCATGGACTTCCGTGGTGCTCTCTCTCTCTCTCTCTCTCTCTCATTCTGCCTCTTTCTCCATCTGCTAATCATAAAACCATCTCCAGCCCTGTGTCAGACCCTGGGCTCTTATCCTGCCTGACTTCCCTGAACTGTCAAAACAAGCCTGGGGTGGGGGGTGGGGGTGCTTCCCGGGCTTCCCTGGTGGCGCAGTGGTTAAGAATCCGCCTGCCAATGCAGGGGACTCGGGTTTGAGCCCTGGTCCAGGAAGATCCCACATGCCGCGGAGCAACTAAGTCCATGCACCACGACTACTGAGCCTGCGCTCTAGAGCCCGCGAGCCACAGCTACTGAGCCCACGTGCCACAACTACTGAAGCCTGTGTGCCTAGAGCCCGTGCTCCACAACAAGAGAAGCCACCGCAATGAGAAGCCTGTGCACCGCAGCGAAGAGTAGCCCCCCCTCGCCGCAACTAGAGAAAGCCCGCGCGCAGCAACGAAGACCCAACGCAGCCAAAAATAAATAAATTGATTAAATAAAAAAAAAAAAAAAAAAAAACAAGACTGGGGGCATCTAGACTGATGCTGTCCTACATGGTAGCCCTAACCACAGGTGGCTATTTAAATGGAAATCAGTGGATAAACAACAAGGTCCTAATGTATAGCAAAGGGAACTATATTCAATATCCTGTGATAAACCATAATGGAAAAGAATATTAAAAAAGAATGTATATATGTGTATAACTGAGTTACTTTGCTGTACAGCAAGAGATTGGCATAACATTGTAAATCGACTATACTTCAATAAAAAAAATAAATTGAAATCAATTCAAATTAAATGGGATTGAAATTTCTGTCCCTCGGCAGCTAGCTGCGGTGGCTGGTAGCTGGATGGCGAAGATACAGAACGCTTCCGTCGTTCCAGAAAGTTCTATTGGTCAACACTGGACGGTGAGCCTCATTATACAGAGGGGGAAACTGAGGCTCAGAGAGACGAGCCCCACAGCCAGAAAGAAAGTGAAGGAGGGATCAGGGGTAGGCGTGCAAGGCGGACAGTCCTTGTAAGCCCTTGATGTTGGGGGGCGGGGGGAGGGAGAGAACGGTTGTGTGTATCTGTGTGAGCGCACATGGGGGATCTGTACATGCACATGTGTGTGTGCATACACGGGGGTCTGATATGCATATATATATGTGTGTGTGTGTGTACACAGGGGTCTGTGTATGCATATATATGTGTGTGTGTGTGTGTACACAGGGGTCTGTGTATGCATATATATATGTGTGTGTGTGCGTGCACACGGGCAGGATGTCTGAAAATGCACATGTGTGTGCATGTGTATGACAGGATCTCTCCGGGCTTCCCTCTCTCAGCACCTCCTAAGCAGTTATCCTTATCTACCATTTTCTATTCTGGTTTCCCTTTCTGGGTATCTACCGCCCTGTCTCTCTGAGTTTCTCTGTCTCTGTCTCTTCCAGTCTTTCTGGGTCCCCTTTTCCTTCCTCCTGTGTCACTGTCTCTGTTCCATTGCTCTCACTCTCTCTGCCCCAATCTCTCTGTCTGGGTCTCTGTTTTTTTCTGCACCTCTGGGTTCTCTCTCTGTCTCATCTCAGGATCTCGGTGTTTGCATCGATTTCTCTCTCTGTCTCTCTGTCTCTCTCTCTGTCCCTCAGCTCTCTATTTTTTAAATCTCTTGACTCCTGGATCACAGCCCACATCCGTGCTGAGGTCCCCTCACCCCGCCTCCTCTTTTTCCCCCGCCTGGGTCCCCAGCCTGTCTTGGTCCCCTCTCATTCCCCCTTTCCAGGCCAAGGGCAGGGAATCTGGGCCAGACTAGCTCTCCCTATCTCTCCAGCCCCCCTCCCCTCCCAGCCTTAAAAATAGCAGGAGAAATTGGGACGGACGCCGAGGGGGTGAGGGCGGGGGTACAGCCCGAGGAGGAAAAACCAGGTGTCTGGGCACTCACGTCTGTCTGGGGGCCCTTCCCAGCGCCTGGACACTCGAAGGTCACAAATTCGTGGCATCGTCGATGAACCACAAAGCTGCAGACTGAAGGTGAGAATCATAGAGACACAGAGACAGACAGAGACCCCAATGGACAGTAAATCAGAAACAGAGGAGACCCAGACAGAAAGGAAACCAGGAGAGGAGAATCCCCATAGAGTCCAATACAGAGAAAATCAAAGAGACCTTGACATGCAGAGAGACAGAAACAGAGACACTGGGAGACAGAAATTCAAAACGTGGACCCAAAGAAAGAAACAGAAATGCAGAGAATCACAGAAACAGAGAAAACACAGAGAGCCCAATGCATACCCACAGCCAAAGGGAGACAGAGACAGAGACACAGAGATAGAGAGACAGAGAGAGAGGCAAAGACAGAGAGAGGAAGACAGAGGAAGACAGAGAAAGACACAAAGAGATGGAGACAGAGAGAGAAAACAGGATCCCATTGACACAGACCCACAGACAGCGATAAGAAAGCCAGGAGAGAGGCAGGCCAACTAGAAGAGAGGAAACACAGGGAGAGGTCCTCCAACAGAACGGAGAGCATCAACTTGGGCAGAAGTGAGTCTGGGGGCGCCGATGTCGGCCCGCCCCCCTCCCTGACTCACTCGGTTCTCAGCAGTAGCAGCTGGTGCTTTAGGACTCGGCCCCCTCTCCCGGCCCCCATAACTGCCAGCCCCACCCGGCCCCCACCCGCCCATCGGTGACCCCACCCGGCCGGCCCCTGCCTAGGACGGTGGTGTTGTCATGGCAATGGCAGCCTGGGGGGGGCTCTGACTTTGCATCTCCAGCCCCCCCTCCCTTCAGCTCCCCTTTTCCAAAAATCTCACTGTTCCCATAGCAACAGATTCTCCAAATATCTGTCCCCACCTGGAGCCGGCCGAGGGAGGGGCCCCCAGCACCACCTCCGCGTTGGCCCCGCCGTCAGAGCTCCCTCCCCACTGCAGGTTGTGTCTCTGCCACACCCCCCGCCCCGGGCTCCCCCGCGCCTCTCTGGGGATCAGAGACACGTGTGTCAAGCAGCCTAGGCTGTGGGGCCCCAGCCTCCACCCTCCTGAGGGTCCTGGGAGTCCAGGTCCCCAGCTCTTACCTTGACATTGCAGGCCCTGTTTTCCAATCCCCCTGTAAGAGTCAAGGATCTGAGGTCAGTGCAGAAAAGGGTACCTGGACCTCTCACCTCTGCCAGTCATAGGAGGCCTGAGTCCTCCCATCCTCCTCCTGCAGGAGTCTGAGCCCCAGCTGACTCTCCTTTCCAGAACCCAGAAATTCTGGCCCCCCAGTCTCTCTTCTCTCAGACCCAGGAGCCCAGGCCCCCAGCCCCTTCCTTCAGACTCAGAAGTCCAGGGCCCCAGCCCCTCCTCTCTCTGACCCAGGAGTCCAGGCCCCCAGCCCCTTCCTTCAGACTCAGAAGTCCAGGGCCCCAGCCCCTCCTCTCTCTGACCCAGGAGCCCAGGCCCCCAGGCCCCTTCCTTCAGACTCAGAAGTCCAGGGCCCCAGCCCCTCCTCTCTCTGACCCAGGAGCCCAGGCCCCCAGGCCCCTTCCTTCAGACTCAGAAGTCCAGGGCCCCAGCCCCTCCTCTCTCTGACCCAGGAGTCCAGGCCCCCAGGCCCCTTCCTTCAGACTCAGAGTCCAGGGCCCCAGCCCCTCCTCTCTCTGACCCAGGAGCCCAGCCCCCAGGCCCCTAGACCCCTCCTACCCTAGGGCCAGGAGCCAGGGCTGCAGCACCCTCTTTCCTCATCGCTGTGGGGTCTGGTGCGTCAGGGGTCTTTAGCCCTAGTCTCCTTATCCCTCAGGGCCCCGGCCCCCTTCCCTCACCATATGAAGTCAGTGCAGTGGCTGCAGAAGGTTGGCTGCTTGAAGAAGCGAGCGGTGAACTTGTGGCTCTTGACTTCGTGGACCACCTTCTGCCTCAAAGCCCCCTTTCTGCAAAACAGGGGCCGGGGTCCCCCCTCTGAATCGCCTCCGCCGGGGCCCAGGCCTGCCATGGCCCCAGGAACGTAGCAGGGACCAGGATCCTGCCTTTCTCGGGAAACAGGTGGAAGGGCAAGGAGCGGAAGGCTCGTAAGAGCAAAAGAGACGGCGGGAGATTCCGAGGTGGGAAGGAGAGGGGCGAGGCACCTCCGGGAGCGGAGCGCGCAGGGCAGGGAGCGGCACCCCGGGGCGCGCCGGCTCCGCCAGGGGGAGCGGGCGAGTGCGGCGGAGAGCCGAGGGCAAGGGCCCGGAGGAGCCGGAGGCACGGGCGGCGGCGGTGGTGGGAGCTCCAGCTCAGGCACCTGCTGAAATGTGGGAGCCCCGGGTGGGGGGAGGCGTTGCCATGACGACCGAGGGGCGGGGTTTCGGCTTAAAGGCGTCCCCCTCCTTGAGACCTGGGACAAATGCCCTCCCCTCCAACACACACACACACACGTGCGCACACCCACGCCGAGGGCTGGCTGAAGGGAGGGGGCATCCTCCGAGCCGTGCCCTGCCCCCTCCCCAATCTGTCGCCCGGCCCCGTCTTCCTCCCCGACTAGGGTGCCTCGGTGAGTCCTGTTAGCCCACTGTAGCTCCTCTCCGATCTCTGTCTCTGATTGTGTCACTCTGTTTCATTGTACAAACTTTGTATTAGTGCTGAGGTCCAATGTTGAGCAGGGAGGCTTGGTGTCTCACTTTTTCTGATGCCACCCGAGTCTTGATTTCTCTCTCTAGGCTTCTGTGAATTTGTACTTCTAGGTCTCCCTCTGGGAGTGTTCATTTCCCTGGGTCTCTGTTCCTTTCCCTAGTCCTCGTGCTCTCTGTGTCTCTCTGGGTGGGTCTGGGTTCCTTTCCTTATCTCTGAGAATTTCTGTTTTTATTTTCCTGTTTTCTTCGCTGTGTATCTCCATTTATGTCTGTCACTCATCCTGTGACCCCCTCTGGGTCCTGGTGTGTCTCTCTCTTTCACTCCATGTCTGTCTCACTGTGAATCAGTCTCCCTCTGTCTCTCCCCATCTCATAAATTCTTGCATTTCTGTCTCCCCGAATCTCTTCCTCTCCCTGTCTCTTTGTCTCTCTGGCTCTGTGGATCCCTGTCTCTCCCTCCCTCCGTGTCTTTCTCTCTGAGAGTCAATCTCTGTCTCTCTCCCTGTCTCATTTTCTATGTCCTCTTCTATTTCCCTCGATTTCTCTCCCCTCCTCCCCGTGTCCGTGTCTTTGTAGATGCTTTTGTCTCTGTCTCTCTCCCTTCCTGTGTCTCTACGAATCTCGCTCTCCGTTCGTGCTTGCCTCTTCCTCCTTCTGTATCTCTCTGCGCCTGTCCCTCTCTCTGACCCACTCTCTGGCTCTGTCAATCCCTCTATCGCTGGGGGTCTCTCTCGGAATGTTTAAGTTGCTCTCTCTCCCTCTCCTTCTCCCCTCCCCAGCTCTATCTTTGTCCCTTCCTCACCCACTCTATGTATCTCTCTGGCTCTGTGGATCCCTCTCGTCTCTGGGGTTCTCTCTCTCCCTCCACGTCTCTCAGTGATTCAATCTCTTTCCCCCGCTGGCTCTGGAATACTCTGTGCATCTCTGCCCGGGGATTGGGAGGGTCTCTCCGAACGTTGGCCCGGTCAGGTCTCCTCCTGTCTCTCCCCTCCGTCGCCCCACCTGAGTCTCTGCCTCTCTCTGGTCGCGCTCCGTCACTCCCCCAGCTCCCGAGCGCTTCCTAGTCCCGGCTCCACCGGTAGAACCGCTCTGTTGCCAAGGACAACCACGGCCCGCCCGAGGCTGCGGGGTGCAATGTATTCTGGGACTTGTAGTCTGGTCCTGCAGATCAGCTGTTCTCGCAGCGCGACCGAGAACTTTCTCTCCCGGCATGCCCCGCGAAGCGGGATGGCCCGCTGCGGCGTAGCCTGGGGGCTCGGGCCGGCAGCCACATCTTCTCTGCGACTTTTGGGGGTCGGGGTCAAGCTTCTGGAAGCCGAAGGGGAGATAAGAGAATCCGAGTACTCTCCTAAACCCCAAAACATGGGGTCCACTGGCTTTCCGGCCACCTCCAGGCGTCCGCCGTACCCCAGGAGAGATGATAGGGGGCGGGGGTGGCCCCGAAAACTGACCTAGGAATCCCACAGCGCTCTATTCTAGTTCTGCTTGGGTTCTTTCCCGCATCACCAGCGTTATCACCCCAAGGTTCTACAGCTGTTCTGTCTGGTGCCTTCTAGAAGGGGTTTAAGCGTGGGATGGGGGAGGGGTGGGGGCGCGAGACGCCCTTCGACAAGGTAGGGATTGGTGTAGGTCAGAATTCTGGGATGGACACTGCAGACATCGAACGGAGGATTTTCCTCACTAAAAAGATGTGCGCCTGCTCTAGTTAGCCCTTCCCCCTCTTCCAGCGGGACCCTTACCTCCCTTGCAATATATCTTGCCAATTGCTTTTGTGGGTGTAGATGCAGAAAGTGGGTTGCATGATCCTTGATTTTTCCCAGTCATGTGTTTATGTAGTTGTGATTGTCTTGGAGAAACCGACAAGATGACCTTCTGTGGGACAGAGATTCATGGCAGGAGTAATTCCTCTGATCTTTATCGAAGTGTTTTATTGACCACGTGTGTCAGGGAGCTTAGAACTAAGGGTAAAATGGAGCTGAGAGTGGTGATATAGGCAGGGTCAGATCCCAAAGGCCTTGACTGAGGGGCTTTGGTATTACCTATAGGCAGTGTGGAGTGGGATACGGAAGGATCTGGGCAGAGGAGGGCAGGATCAGATCTGAATGTTGGAAAAAGAAAGCATCCCTCTGGGGCCAGTGTGGGCTGGAGGTAGGATGCTCCAAGGAGGAGGCTGGGACAGTAGCTCAGGTGAAACGAAAGGAACCTGGAGGAGGGGACAGATATAAATAGGATTTAGGAGGAAGAATACAGTGTTTGATAACTGAGAGGGCAGATGGTAAGAAGAAGTGACTGGGTTCTCGCCGTGAGAAATGGGAACCTGAAAGCATTGATTTTGGAGGCAAGATGCTGCACTCAGAATGGGACACGGTATTTCTGAAGTGCTCGTGGGACTCCAAGGAGGGAGAAATCTTGTTCATTTCTATCCTAACTAGCTCTCCTCATTTGAGAGAGAGTCATGTGGAAGATCCAGACTCAAGTTTTTTTCTGATGGGGCCAAAGTTGTCTTGACCCCAGCCCTTTTCTCCTACCAGACCCAGCAATCTGGGCCTTGCCCTCTCTCTTGGAGCCCTCCCCATTAATAAAGCAAGCACAAGTCTTTCTTTTATCTTTATATTGGGGTTTAAAAAAAAAAGAACATTACTGATGTGGGAGAAGGGACAAGGCTTCTCTCTATGATTGACAGCAGGGGCTGATGGGAACCAGAAGCTCCAGGGAATTTAAAAAAAATAAAATATATATTTATACATTTATATAGATCATGTTATGCATGTGAGTCCCAGAGAAGCAGGAAGCAGCAGCAGAAAGCAACTAGCGCGCAGAAACACACGTGTGTGTACACCACACACTCAAGCGATGCAATTCCTTTGACTACGGCACAGTAGCAATCCCCACCCCCAACATTTTTTTGAAAAGAAACTTCCCTTTTAAGAAAAGGGCCACCCAGTGATTGTTGCCCTAGTGACCAGAAAAAAAAAAAGGAAAAAAAAAAACCCAGGCTAACATCACCTTTAAGCCTGGCAATGGCCATTCTCTTCTCCTCCCTGCAAAGGCAGGAGATGCAATTTTTGACACTGAGGCTGGAGGGCCACATCACTGGCTCTTACAAATACTTCAGACAGTTGTCTTCAAGACCATGCAGTTTTTTTTGCCAGTTTTTTGATACCCCAGGGAGTAGTTGGGATGGAAGTCATACACCCCTTGCCTCCTTTAAGATGGCCTCTAGGCAGTGGGTTTTTAGTAAGCCTGGCAAAAATTCTGGAGCCGATCTCAGGCGAGGCTGAGCACCAGGCGGGTTCTAGGGACCCAGGGTCTATGCTTTAAGCCCCCCGCCCACTGGAAATTATTGACCTTCAGAGTTTTTTGTTTTTTGTTTTTAACTTAAAGGGGAGGTACACCGTACACCCCGCCTCCACTGGGAGAAAGGGGGCCCAATCCCTAGCTACCCACCCCCACCCCCCAGACACACACACGTACACACCAACTAAGGCACAGCCAGGGCGGGCAGGCATGCTTTGGCAATGGGGCCCCTCTGGAGGCCCAGGGTGTGAACAGCTGCAAAAGGGGTGTGTGGTGTGGGGCTCAGCACCTTTGGAGGTGGGAGTGGGCTGTGGGGCCGAGAAGGAAGAAGTCTCAGGGCTCCTGATCGATCAGAAGGAAACTGGGAAGAGGTGGTCAGGCAACAGGCAGTTGAGAAAACAAACAGGATGACTGGAAAGGAGCCCCAAAGCCGAATGTGTAGAAAAGAAGAGAGCAGAAAGAAGGAAGCCGAACAGGATGTGGTAACCAAACAGAGCAGGAAGGGAGACAGAACAGAAGGAGGAGTGAAAGAAACAGGAAAGAGAGGAGGGTGAGTTGGGAAGGATATGAGAAACGCAGGAGAGAGGGGAGCCGGGAAGAGGGCCTCAGAGGGCCTCAGGACTTGGTAAAGAACCTCCGCTGAGAAGAGGGAATCGGTAGCCCCTCCAGGGCACAGCCTCAGACCCTGACAAAAACCAGGCGGGCCGAGTACACCAGGTCGGCCACGTAAGCCAGCAGGTTGATGGCTGTCAAGATGGTCACAGCCAGTCGGCGGTCCCAGGCGCACACGTAGTAGGTGTGCCTGTTGCTGCAGCTTATATCCATGGAGCGCCGGGGCTGGCCGCCGTACTTCTCGTTGAACTGGTAGAGCGGCCAGATGACCAGAGCCGTGGCGTAGAAGAGGACGGAGAGCAGGGCCAGCCCGGACAGGAAACTGGGGAAGGGGATGGGCAGCATGTTGGTGCAGTCGCCCAGGTTCAGCAGGATGGCCACGGCCGCCAGGATGAAGC